>NC_142874.1:72798439-73100939 GCF_051225735.1 Oryctolagus cuniculus | reverse complement strand
TTGCGGGTGGGAGGGACGTTATGGGGGAGAAGCCATTGTAATCCATAAGCTGTACTTTGGAAATTTATATTCAATAAATAAAAGTTAAAAAAAAAAAAACTTGCCATGGGATCCGAAATCCCATTAAGCTGGGGGGTAAAAACTGGCATATTAAGTGTTAAAGAGACCATATCAAGTGTAAACAGATGACATAAATAAGATCAAGTATCTGGTAATAATAATAGAATTAAAAGGGAGAGAATGTTCCAACATGGGAAGCAATGCACACAGTAGACCTATAGAATGGCAATCACTTTAAATAGCACTCTAACCTCAGAATCAGCCCTTAAGGAATTCTGGTCTGGCTGAAAAGCCCATGAGAGCATTTCAGGCATAGAAACCCAAGACACTGTGGCAAAATAAATGTCCTACATGAATTCTCTCTGTGAGAGAGACCCCAGTGGAAAGAAGTGGCCATCAATGAAGGATGTACTTTTCTCTGAAAGGAGAGAACTTCCACTTTCCTTATGGCCTTGTCTAAATACTGACAGAGATTTGGATTCCAAAATTTTCCATAACCTTGGCCTCAGGTGATCACGGACATCATACATAGGAGTTTTAATTGTTAAATTAACAACAGGAGTCACTGTGTACTAACTGCCCATGCATGACCTCTGTCCTCAATGAGTTGTTTTATGAGAGTTAACTGTAAAACTTGTTCTCAGTGAGTGTGTGTGCATGCAAATTGCTGAAATTTTTAGTTAGTATAAAGTTCATCTTCTGTATTCAAAGTTAATTGAATCTTAATGGAGAATGGGACGGGGAAGGGGAGAGAGAAGAGAAGAGATGGGAGTATGGGTGAAGGGCAGATATGGTGGAAAGAATCACTATATTACTAAAATTGTACTTATGAATTTTGTACTCATTAGACAAAATGTTTCTTTGGGAAGAAAAAAAAGGAAATTTCCTTTCAAATTTTAGTGTATAGGGTATACTCATTATTATATACTTCTTCCTACATATCTCAGAAGAACAAGTATTATAAGCATTATTTATTATAGTGATAAATAACCATCTCTCAGGTGTTAGGGAGTTTTTAATAAACTAAATTTCACTGAACGTTATTTACATTCATCTTCAGATTAGGAGATCATTAGTATTGTTGAGTCTTAATTGAATCACACAAACAATATTACATGTTCTTTGTGGTATGTGCCAGCAACAATAGTCCAATAAATCTTATTCAATGTCTTTATACTGCATCAGTCTTACAGGTGATAGCGTTTTATAACAGCATCATGGTTTTGTTTATTTGTGTGAATTTTGTTGTAAAGCTTATTTACTATTTATCATCCTGTCTTTTTATACTGTCAAATGGCTAATAGTCACTTTATTGTTTTTCTTTTCGGTTTGTTGGCATCTTTGAGCTATACAAATGGTTACATTTATGTAGACTCTGAAATTCATTATGATTTTGTGTTGAGGAAATAGAATCTAAAGAAAGCTCACTCTCTCTGTATGTATCTGTATTTCTAGGCCAAGGCAAAGACTCAGTAGTAGTCATCTTCCTTTGACAATTTGATTTAGCATAAATAGACACATAACTGGCATGTAATTATCTAAAATTTTTCCATGTGAATCAGAAATCACTTCATGGTAAAATATCATTATCTACCTATCAAATTGCACTGCTAATCCTATAATTTAAATTAACCTTCTCATCAGTTTGGTCTGGATTCGTAGTTATAGACTAAAGATCTTCTTTATCTGACTAAAGCAGAAAGAAATTACCAAGTGATATGAATAGTTCACAGAATGGTTAGAAGAGCTGAGAAGACAGAATAATTATTTCAATAACATGACATAAAACTGGGCCACTCAAGGAATTTCTACCTCCACTCTTCCTTTAACCCTCAGATGTGTGGCTGAATCAGTAGGTTGGTATGAGGGTTGTCCCTAGGATAATGGGTCCTGTTCCAAAATTACATCATCATTGTATCTCTTCTATTGTAACAAAATTGGACCTCATGGTTATATATAAGTTTTGTGTGAGTACAGCTATACTTGAAATGGGTCTTAAATCAAGACAACACCCTCAATGAAATGGAATTTAGGAAATCTAGATGTTTTTATTTTTCAAGTCTCTGCCATACAAAAGGACACAATGGAAAGGAGTTGAAATGTCACCTGATCAAGCCCAATGCATATATGCTTCATAACAACTTTCTCATGCTTCTACTAAGCCAGAATGATCTTTACAATTAAACCCTGATATAGTCATTCCCCCTACATAAAATCTTATGGGAATTCTAAATTACTCAACATAGGAAATTTTTAACATGGTTTCTAGGACTTTCTTCCTTTTTTATTTTAATAAATATACATTTCCAAAGTACAGCTTTTGGATTACAGTGGTTCCCCCCCATAACTTCCCTCCCACCCACAACCCTCCCATCTCCCGCTCCCTCTCCCATTCCATTCACATCAAGATTCATTTTCAATTATCTTTATATACAGAAGAGCAATTTAGTATATATTAAGTAAAGATTTCAACAGTTCACACCTACACAGAAACAAAGTATAAAATACTGTTTGAGTACTAGTTACAGCATTAATTCACGTTGTATAACACATTAAGGACAGAGATCCTACATGGGGAGTAAGTGCACAGTGACTCCTGTTGTTGACTTAACAATTGACACTCTTGTTTATGGCATCAGTAATCATATAGGACTTTCATGATATAACATTTAGGTCTCCATCTTCATCTCCTTCCTCAACATATGAAGCTTATTTTCATCAAAAGTACAATCTTATGATCTTAAACTTCCCAATCTTTTTTTTTAATTTTATTTACCTCTATTTTATTTGCCTTGAGTGTCTTCAACCACTGTTTTTGTAGTAAATTTCCACTATTCCTTCAGTTAACTTTGGTATTATCACACGTTCACAAAGATGCCCATTCCCTGTAGTATGACTGTATATCTATCCAGCTGACCTACCATACTAACCAATGAATATGGATTTAGAGAACTAATCATCTGGAATCATCCTTATCTTGATTTATTTTTCAGTCTTCCATATAAGACCATAACTGAGGCAATGATTATCTATCTACCACTATTTTTCCAACACTTTTCACAATGCCTAACACGTAATATTTTCTTAAACAAATGGATTAGGGCAAAGAGAATGAACAGATGGGGCACAGGTGAATGTTAGGACAGTGAGACTACCTTATTTGATACTATAATGTCGAATAAATGTCATTATAAATTTATCCAAACTCATAGAATGTACAATACCAAGTATGAACCCTAATAAAAAAATATAGACTTTAGGTAGCATTGCGTCAATGCCTTGGTTATTACAAACCTACCAATCTGATGTGTAGAGACAGAGAGTATACAGAAACTCACACTTTTTGTGACTATGAACTTCTGTGAAAAGTAAAGTCTATTTAGGAAAAAATAAATGGAAAAGTCAGTATGATTGGATAATAATTCCATTGTGGGCATAAGGTTAACAAAAGGTGTTTCCACATGTCCACCTAGGAATATAGAATTAGAGACTACCACACAGGGGCCAGCACTGTGGCACAGTGGGTTAAAGCCCTGGCCTGAAGCATTAGCATCCTGTATGGGCACTGGTTCTAGTCCCAGCTGCTCCTCTTCCGATCCAGCTCTCTGCTATGGCCTGGGAAAGCAATAGAAGATGGCCCAAGTCCTTGGGCCCCTGCTCCCACATGGAAGACCAGGAAGAAGCTCCTGGCTCCTGGCTTTGGGTCGGCTCAGCTCCAGCTGTTGCAGCCATCTGGGGAGTGAACCAGTGGATAGAAGACCTCTCTCTGTGTCTCTACCTCTCTCTGTAACAATGTCTTTAAAAACAAAAAGAGAGAGAGCACCATACATTCTGAAAACCACATGGAAGAAAGTTTTATAACCAGTAATGTTTAATCCCTTCATTATATAGAAGAAGAAAAAAAGAAACGTAGAGCTATTTTCTCAAGATCACAAAGATATAATTTGAGCAAGGAACACAAATGTTTTTTCTTCTGCCTCCCTCCTTGAATGACTCTGGACTTCTGATAGAGTGCAGAACCAGAGGCCTTGGCATAGGCCATTCCAAAGTCTAAAGAATTACACATTAAAGGTCAGACAGGGACATAAAAGCTTGATGAACTCATGTACTTCAAGTAAACTATTGCTACAGGGTTCTCCAAAGTCCTTTCACAAGTGCCTTTAGGTTTCACAACTAACCTCTGTGAATTTTAAACAGAACAAAATAAAGTTTTAAAGAATCAAATGACATAATGCATGAAAAAGAAAAAACACATTATCATGATTAAATATACTTCTTAGTATAACACAATATCTGCCACTAGCTAGAAACTGTTTAAGTAATTTTAAATGAGCTAAATTGGTAACATATTTCATGAGGCTTAATAAATTACAGCATAAAAGAAAATAAATGAGAAAAATTTTCAACTCTGGTAAAATCTATGACTCAACATTACTTTGCTTGAGAAACAATTTGACAAGCATCCAAATGTAAACAAAAAATTTTAAAACATTATATATATATATATGGATATATATTTTACTTAACTTCATTTTAGTAAGGTATTACACTTTAAAGTGTGGTCTTACAGAAATTTATAATCTCTTTAATATAAACACCACCTATCCAACTCAGTGTTTTCCTTCTTAATAAGAAACCTAGTGAAATGTCATAAATAAATTTGGAAACTCAGATAAAATGAAATTCTTTTTTAAAAGATATATTTTATTTATTTGAAAGGCAAAGAAAGAGAGAGTCTTCCATCCACTAGTTCACTCTCCAGATGGCTGCATTACCAAGGCCAGGCCTGGACAAAGCAAGGAGCTTCTTTCGGGTCTCTCACATGGGATGGGTACAGAGGCCCAAGGGCTCGGGCCATCCTCCACTGCGTCACCAAGCACATTAGCAGTGATTGGAAGTGAAGCAACCAGAACTCAAGACAACACCAGGATAAAATGCTGGCATGCCAGGCAGTTGCTTTACCTGCTAGGCCATAACACCAGACCCAAAACTCGAAATTCCTAGAAAATTATAAGCTATCATAACTGACTTGTAAAATAAAACATATGAATAAACCTGGAGCCACAAAGAAATTGAATCAGTAAAATCTTTCCTCAGTGAAAATAATAGGTCCTGAAATTTATACACAGTTAATTAACAGATCATTCTAATTTTATATATTGATTGATTTTTAACTTTTATTTAATGAATATTAATTTCCAAAATACAGCTTTTGCATTACAATGACTTCCCCCCCATAACTTCCCTCCCACCCACAACCCTCCCATCTCCCGCTCCCTCTCCGAATCCATTCATATCAAGATTCATTTTCAATTCTCTTTATATACAGAAGATCAATTTAGTATATACTAAGTAAAGATTTCAACAGTTTGCACCCACACAGAAACACAAAGTGAAAAATACTGTTTGATTACTAGTTATAACATTAAATCACAATGTACAGCACATTTAGGACAGAGATCCTACATGAGGAGTAAGTGCACAGTGACTCCTGTTGTTGACTTAACAAATTGACACTCTTGTTTACAGTGTCAGTAATCTCCCAGGCTCTTGTCTTGAGTTGCCAAGGCTATGGAGGTCTTTTGAGTTCGCCGACTCTGATATTATTTGGACAAGGTGATAGTCAAAGTGGAAGTTCTCTCCTCCCTTCAGAGAAAGGTACCTCCTTCTTTGATGACCTGTTTTTTCCACTGGGATCTCACTCACCGAGATCTTTCATATAGGTGTTTTGTTTTGTTTTGTTTGCCACAGTGTCTTGGCTTTCCATGCCTGTGAGACTCTCATGGGCTCTTCAGCCAGATCCAAATGCCTTAAGGGCTGATTCTGAGGCCAGAGCGCTGTTTAGGACATCTGCCATTCTATGGGTCTGCTGCGTATCCTGCTTCCCATGTTGGATCATTCTCTCCCTTTTTTATTCTATCAGTTAGTATTAGCAGACACTAGTCTTTTTTTTTATTTATTTTTGACAGGCAGAGTGGACAGTGAGAGAGAGAGACAGAGAGAAAGGTCCTCCTTTGCCGTTGGTTCACCCTCCAATGGCCGCCGCGGCCGGCGCGCTGCAGCCGGTGCACCACGCTGATCCGATGGCAGGAGCCAGGAGCCAGGTGCTTTTCCTGGTCTCCCATGGGGTGCAGGGCCCAAGCACCTGGGCCATCCTCCACTGCACTCCCTGGCCACAGCAGAGGGCTGGCCTGGAAGAGGGGCAACCGGGACAGAATCCGGCGCCCCGACCAGGACTAGAACCCGGTGTGCCGGCGCCGCTAGGCGGAGGATTAGCCTAGTGAGCCGCGGCGCCGGCCCAGACACTAGTCTTGTTTATGTGATCCCTTTGACTCTTAGTCCTATCATTATGATCAACTGTGAACAGAAATTGATCACTGGGACTAGTGAGATGGCATTGGTACATGCCACCTTGATGGGATTGTATTGCACTCCCCTGGCACGTTTCTAACTCCACCATTTGGGGCACGTCCGATTGAGCATGTCCCAAATTGTACATCTCCTCCCTCTCTTATTCCCACTCTAATATTTAACAGGGATCACTTTTCAGTTAAATTTCAACACTTAAGAATAAATTGTGTATTAATTACAGAGTTCAACCAATAGTATTAAGTAGAACAAAAAAATACTAAAAGGGATAACATATTAAGTTGTTCATCAACAGTCAGGGCAAGGGCTGATCAAGTCACTGTTTCTCAAAGTGTCCATTTTACTCCCACAGGTTTCCTATCAGGTTGGTACAAATTTCTTACTGAAAACAAGTCAAAAACAATAGAAGAATTAAAATATCAAATTAATGAGCATAGATATAAAAATCCTGATAAAAATAATAGAAAATCAGGGGCTGGAGATATGTCATAGTGGCTGAAGCCACTCCATGTGATGGTTGCATTCAATATGTCTGCTGGCTTGAGTCCCAGGTACTCCGTTTTGATCCAGCTCCCAGATAATTTGACTGGAAAGGAGTCAAAAATGGCCCAGGTGTTTGGGACCCTGCACCCATATGGGCTGCCCACATGAAGTTCCAAGTTTACAGCTTTGGCCCGGCTAATCGGGGAGCAAACCAGTGGATGGAAAATCACTCTCTCGCTCTCTCTTTCTGTAACTTTGCCTCTCAAAATAAATAAATAAATCTTAAAAAAAAAGAAAATCCAATAAATAAAATACAATAATGTCATAATATCCTAGGATTGCATTAAAAGCTTAACACTGGAAAATCATCAATTAGCAAACTTAAGGAGACAAATCATAAAATCATTTTTACAGACACAAAAAACATTAAATAAAATCCAACATTATATTCCTCACAAAACAGCTCCTGGCCAAAGAAAATTTTCTCAATTTAAAAATATATTTAACAAAAACTTATTAGGAACTTCACACTTCATGATGACACATTAAAATGTGTCCTTAGATTTTACGTGGCAGATTCCAAGATAGAGGATTAGGGAACAACATATTGTACTAGGCTAGGGATAAACAGTGGAGAAAAGGGTATGGACAGTGTGCATTAAGGAGAGAATTGTAGAGAAAACCACACTGTGAATCCTACAAAAGGAAGAGGAATACCATGAATCTGTGCGGAGGGTGTAGACATGCAGCATGAACAGCTGGAGATGAGAGCTTGGAGATGGAGGTGAGACCAGACTGCAGTGATATAGCCGGAGACAGAGTGTGGTGCGAGTCCAGACTGGAGCCCTGAGGCTAGCAGTTGCCCATGGACCCAGTAGTAGTAGAGGGAGCACATTTATCTTCCACAACTACCCCCCAACAGCACCCACTGCCCAGCTGAGAAAGGACAGGTGCCATTTTGGGTTTGATTGGGAGTTGCAGAAGACTTTGCATGAGCACACAAGCAACAGGCTGAGACAGGATGCCATCTTCATGGCAGTACTAGCAGCAGTGGTGGCGAGAGAGCAAAATTTGGCCAGTGGCTCTTGTGTACGCATGTCATTCAGAGATTCTAGAGAAGGGAAAGTCTATAGTCTCCACCGACTATGAGCCTGGCTAGGAGGTGGCTGGGCAACCATATATGATGGTGATGTGCCCACAGTTTTCCAGGATCAAGATGCTTCAACAGAGCTGTCTTGGGGAACATCTGCCTCTCTGTTAACTGGACAGATTGGCAGGGCAAAGAGAAACCTCTGCACCTGTAGGAGTGTTATGTGCTGAGACTGTTGGGACTCGATGGTTGTATGAGAAGGTGGAAAGTGTAGCTGGGTCTCTGGGCAGTCAGTGGGTGCAGCTCCACATGCTCAGAGCTCCTTGGTTGCCTACAGCAGGTCATTGCAGAGGGGATTATGCTCACAGTGAGGACAGTACAGATCATTTGTGTGGTTCATACAGTGGCATGAAACACACTGGGGGCTAACACCTGGGGCACTGAGATTTACCACACCCAACTTGGGTGTTATCTTGGTTACTAGCCTGACACTGGAGCACTGGCCACAACCACCACACACCACTTGAAATTCACTGAAAGTGCAAACATTCTTCTAAGGCACAGAGGCATACCTAAAAGACATAAGCCATCAGAGGAAAAAAAAAATCAGCTCCACAAATGCCTAAAAGCAAATGCAGAAATTCAAGAAACAAGAAAAAGAAAGACACACTGACACCCTACCAAAGGAACACAATAAAATTTCAATATTAGAATGTGAAGATGAAGAGACTAAGGAAATCAACTGTCGAAAATGGTATTCAAAAGATTAATCAAAGATAACTTAAAACAACCAAAAGTATACAAACGAAAGGAAACCATACTTGATATAAATGAAAATTTTTCCCATGAAATTTAGATTTTAATGATAAATCAAAATGAAATAGCAGAAATGAAGAATTCAATAGCTCAAATTAAAAATGAGATGGAAAGCCTTAATGGAAACTTGGCAATGCAGAAGAAAAATATTCAAACTAGAAGACAAATCTTTGGAAATCTTACAGTCAGACCAAAAAAAACCTACAAGAAGAAAATTAAAAAACTTAAAAACAGTATTGGAGATTTATAGGATACTATCAACATGTGGGTCTTAGGAGTTCATGAAGATGTAGAAACAGAGAATTCACTAAAAGGTCTATTTAGTAAAATAATTACAGAAAATTTCCCCAAATTGGCTTTCATACAGAAATCAGAAAAAAACAAGTGCTGGTAAGGATGTGGGGGAAAAGGTACCCTAGTCTATTGTTGCTGAGAATGTAAACTCATGCAGCACTGTGGAAGACAGTATGGAGATACCTCAGAAATCTGAATACAGGCCTACCCCATGATCCAGCAATGCCACTACTGGGAATTTACCCAAACAAAATAAATCAGCATGTGAAAGAGTTACCTGTACTCCCATGTTCATGCAGCACAACTCACAATAGCTAAGATTTAGAATCAACCCAGATGTCCATCAAATGTTGACTACATAAAGAAATTATGGTGTATATAAACATAATGGATTACTACTGAGCTGTAAATAAAATGAAATCCTGTCTTGCAACAATGTGTACACAACTGGAAACCATTATACTTAGTGAAATAAGCCAATCCCCAAAAAACAGATATTGCATTTTTCCCTGATCTGTGGTAAATAATAGAGTACGTCAAATGTAATGTATTAGAATAAAATAGACATTTTGAGATTCAATAATTGTTAACAGCCCTTGTCTCTTCCACTGAAGAACAATTTCTTTTCATACTGTTTGTTGAAACCTTTTACTTAGTGTAGAGTTAACTATAAGATCATTAAGTGGAGCCAGCACTGTGGCATAGCGGGTAAAACCGCCACCTGCAGTGCTGGCATCCCATATGGGCACCGGTTCAAGTCTTGGCTGCTCCACTTCCAATCCAGCTCTCTGCTATGGCCTGGGAAAGCAGTAGAAGGTGGCCCAAGTCCTTGGGCCCCTGCACCCATGTGGGAGACCTGGAAAAAGCTCCTCTACTGCTTTTCAAGGCCATAGCAGAGAGCTGGATTGAAAGTGGAGCAGATGAGACTTGAACCGGCACCCATATGGGATGCCGGCACTGCAGGCAGTGGCTTTACACACTACACCACAGCACTGACCCCAAGTGGAGGATATTCTTATGTCTCATAAGTTTTAGTTATGCCTAGTTGTCCAACTCATTGCTTATTTTCATAAGTGCTTCCTTAATTAATGATAAAACTTGTTTTCAAGGACTTACTTTCTTTTAATGTATTAAGTGCAGGATATTCTTAGGTCTCCTAAGTTATAGTTATGTCTAAGTGCTTGCAAAAGATTTATCATTCTTGGGTGCTCCTTTAAAGTTAATTAAGTTTCTCAAAAAAAAGTGGGAAATTAACTTCAAGATGCAATGACTTTGAATAGCCTTTGTCTCGACTGTTGAAGAACATTTTCCCCCATACAAATTGTTGAACTCTTTACTCAGTATAGAGTTGGTCTTCTGTGTATAAACTTCATTGAAAGTAGATTTTAGTGGAAAATAGGACTGAGAATGGGAGAGAGATGAGGAAGAGGTATGGGGTGTGGGTAGGAGGATAGGTACAGTGGGAAGAACCACTAAATTCCTAAAGTTGTACTTACAAAATGTACGAAGTTTGTATTCCTCAAATAAAAGGTTTCTTAGAACAAAAGAAAGAAAGAAAATCCATAAACAGCTCAACACATATATGGAAACTCACACTCTGATAGAGTTGGTATTACAGACGGTTGTAAGACTATGGCTTTTTCAATACATGCTGCTGAGATGACTGGTCATCCATATGGAAAATGATAAAGCTATATTCCCTACTTGAAAAATATAGTGATCAATTCTAGATATAATTGTTTATAAAAATAAAACTTTTAAACTGTTTAGATGGAATAAAATAGTATGTTGTTCCTCAACAGTCAGGACAAGGGCTGATCAAGTCATTGTTTCTCATAGCATCCATTTCACTTCTATAGGTTTCCTTTTATACTTTTTAATATTTTTTGTTATATTTAATACCATTGGTTAAACTATTTAATTACCACACAATTATTCTTAGGTGTTTAAATTTAACTGAAAAGTGATCACTTATTATTAGCAGACACTAGTCTTGCTTTTGTGATCCCTTTGACACTTAATCCTATCATTATGAACAATTATGAACTGAAACTGATCACTTTGATTAGTAAATGGCATTGGTACATAACCACCTTGATGGGACTGAATTGGAATCCCCTAGCTCTACCATTAGGGGTAAGTCTGAAAGAGCATGTACAGAACTGCACATCTACTCCCTCTCTTATTCCCACTCCTATATTTAACAGGGATGACTTTTCAGTTAAATTTAAATGCCTAAGAATAACTGTGTGTTAACTAAAGAGTTCAACCAATGGTATTAAGAAAAAAAAAACACTAAAGGGAATAAAATAGTAAGCTGTTCCTCAACAGTCAGACCAAGGGCTCATCAAGTCATTGTTTCTCAGAGTGTCCATTTCACTTCAACAGGTTTCCTTTTAAGTGCTCAGTTAGTTGTCACAAATCAGGGAGAACATATGATACCTATCCCTATGGGACTGGCTTATTTCACTCAGCATGATGTTTTCCAGGTTCCTCCATTTTGTTGCAAATGACCGGATTTCATTATTTTTTACTGCTGTGTAGTATTCTACAGAGTACAAATCCCATAATTTCTTTATCCAGTCTTCTGTTGATGGGCATTTAGGTTGATTCCATGTCTTAGCTATTGTGAAGTGAACTGCAATAAACATGAAGGTGCAGAAAGTCCTTTTACTCTCCAATTTAATTTCGCTTGAGTAAATTCCAAGGAGTGGGATGGCTGGGTCATGTGCTAGGGCTATATTCAGGTTTCTGAAGAATATCCAAACTGTCTTCCATAATGGCTTTACCAGTTTGCATTCCCACCAACAGTGGATTAGTGTCCCTTTTTCCCCACATCCTCGCCAGCATCTTTTGTTAGCTGATTTCTATACGTAAGCCATTCTAACCAAGGTGAGGTAAAACCTCATTGTGGTTGTGATATGCATTTCCCTGATGGCTAGTGATCCTGAACATAGTTTCATGTGTCTGCTGGCCATTTGGATTTCCTCTTTTGAAAAATGTCTATTGAGGTCCTTGGCCCATCTCTTAAGTGGGTTGTTTGTTTTGATCTTGTGGAGTTTCTTGATCTCTTTGTAGACTGTGGTTATTAATCCTTTATCTGTAGCATAGTTTGCAAATATTTTTCCCATTATGTCGGTTGCCTCCTCACTTTCCTGATTCTTTCTTTTGAAGTACAGAAATTTCTCAAGTTGATGTAATCCCAATTGTTAATTTTGGCTTTGACTGCTTGTGCCTCTGGGGTCTTTTCCAAGAAGTTTTTGCTGGTGCCTATATCTTTCAGGGTTTCTCCAATGTTCACTAATAATATGACGGTGTCAGGTCATAGATTTAGATCTTTAATCCATGTTGAGTGGATTTTTGTGTAAGGTGGTGTAAGGTAGGGGTCTTGCTTCATGCTTCTGCATGTGGAAATCCAGTTTTCTGAGCACCATTGTTGAATAGACTGTCCTTGCTCTAGGAGTTGGTTTTAGATCCTTGATCAAATATAAGTTGGCTGTAGATGTTTGGATTGATTTCTGGTGTTTCTATTCTGTTCCATTGGTCTATCCATCTGTTTCTGTACCAGTACCACGTTGTTTTGATTATAACTGCCCTGTAGTATGTCCTGAAATCTGGTATTGTGATGCCTCTGGCTTTGTTTTTGCTCTACGAGATTGCTTTAGCTATTCGAGGTCCCTGTGCCTCCATATGAATTTCAGCATCACTTTTTCCAGGTCTGAGAAGAATGTCTTTGGTATTTTGATTAGTGTCGCCTTGAATCTATAAATTGCTTTTGGGAGAATGCACATTTTGGTGATATTGATTCTTCCATCCATGAACATGGAAGATCTTTCCTTTTTTTGGTATCCTCTTCTATTTATTTTTTAAGATTTTGTAATTCTCATCGTAGAGATGTTTGACATCCTTGGTTCAGTTAATTCCAAGGTATTTGATGGTTTTGTAGCTATTGTGAATGGGATTGATCTTAGCAGTTCTTTCTCAGCCATGGCATTGCCTGTGTATACAAAGGCTGTTGATTTCTGAGCATTGACTTTCTATCCTGCTACTTTTCCAAACTCTTCTATGAGTTCCAATAGTCTCTTAGTAGAGTTCTTTGGACCCCCTAAATATAGAATCATCATCTTCAAAGAGGAATAGTTTGACTTCCTCCTTCCCAATTTGTATCCCTTTAATTTCTTTTTCTCATCTAATAGCTCTGGCTAAAACTTCCAGAGTGAGAGTGGGCATCCCTGTCTAGTACCAGATCTCAATGGAAATGCTTCTAACTTTTCCCCATTCAATAGGATGTTGGCCGTGGGTTTTTCATAAATTGCTTTGATTGTATTGAGGAATGTTCCTTATATACCCAATTTTTTTAGAGATTTCACCATGAAAGGGTGTTGTATTTTATCAAATGCTTTCTCTGCATCTATTGGGATAATCATATGGTTTTTCTTCTGCAGTTTGTTAATGTGGTATATCACATTAATTGATTTGCGAATGTTGAACCATCCCTGTATACCAGGGATAAATCCCACTTGGTCTGGGTGGATGATCTTTCTGATGTGTTGTTGCATTCTATTGGCCAGGATTTTATTGAGGATTGTTGCATCTATGTTCATCAGGGAAATTGGTCTGTAATTCTCTTTCAATGCTGCATCTTTTTCCGGCTTAGGAATTAAGGTGATGCTGGCTTCATAGAAAGAATTTGGGAGGATTCCCTCTTTTCGATTGTTCTGAATAGTTTGAGAAAAATTGGAGTTAGTTCTTCTTTAAACGTCTGGTAGAATTCAGCAGTGAATCCATCCAGTCCTGGGCTTTTCTTTGTTGGGAGGGCCTTTATTACTGTATCAATTTCTGTCTCAGTTATGGGTCTGTTTAGGTTTTCTATTTCTTCATGATTCAATTTAGGTATATTGCATGTGTCCAGGAATCTATCCATTTCTGATAGGTTTCCCTGTTTGCTGGCAAACAACTCTTTGTAGTAATTCTGATGACTCTTTTTATTTCTGTGGTGTCTGTTGTTACATTCTCCTTTTAATCTCTGTTTTTATGATTTGGGTCTTGTCTCTTCTTTTTTTAGTTAGTTGGGCCAATGGAGTCTCAATTTTGTTTATTTTTTCAAAAAACCAGCTTTTCGTTTGGCTGATTTCTGTAATGTTTTTTTTGGATTCAATTTTATTGATTTCTTCTCTGATTTTAATTATTTCTCTTCTCCTGCTACTATTGGGTCTGGTTTGCTGCAGTTTTTCTAGATCCTTGAGATGCATTGATAGCTCATTTGTGTGGTGCTTTCCAATTTCTTGATGTAGTAACCTATTCCTATAAACTTTCCTCTTAACACTGCTTTTGCTGTATCCCATAAGTTTTGATATGTTGTGCTGTTATCCTCATTTACTTCCAAAAAATTTTGGATTTCTCTTTTGATTTCTTATATGACCCAGTGTTCATTCAGGAGCATGTTATTCAGTCTCCATTTGTTTGCATATGCTCTAGGGATTCCTGAATTGCTAATTTCCAGCTTCATTCCATGGTGGTCTGAGAAGATGCTTTTGAATTTGCTGAGACTTGCTTTATGGCCTAGTATGTGGTCGGTCCTAGAGTAGGTACCATGGACTGCTGAGAAGAATGTAAATGCTTTAGATGCAGGATGAAAAATTCTGTACATATCTGTTATATCCATTTGGGCTATAGTGTCATTTAAATCTACTGTATCCTTGTTGATCATCTGTCTGGTTGATCTGTCTATTTCTGAGAGTGGAGTACTGAAGTACCCCAGTACTATTGTATTGGGGTCTAAGTCTCCCTTTAAGTCCCATAACAAATCTTTTAAATAAACTGGTGTTATTAGGTGCATATACATTGATAATCATTATATCTTCCTGTTGAATTGATCCCTTAATCATTATATAGTGCTTCTCTTTGTCTCTCCTAACAGTTTTTGTGTTAAAGTTTATTTTGTCTGATATTAATATGGCTATGCCAGCTCTTTTTTGTTTCTGTTGGCATGGAATATCGTTTTCCAACCTTTCACTTTCAGTCGGCATGTATCTTTGTTGGAAAGATGTTTTTCTTGTAAGCAGCAAATAGATGGGTTTTGGTTTTTAATCCATTCAGCCAGACTGTGTCTTTTAACTGGAATGTTGAGGCCATTTACATTCAATGTGACTATTGATAAGTAGTGTCTATATCCTGCCATTTTTCCAAAGATATTTCTAATATATGCTTTCAACTCCCTGTGATATTTTACTGAGAGATTTTCTTCCTTTACCTTCTTTCGTATTGATGGCCACCACAGCAAAAAAAAAAAAAAAAGAAACAAAATGAAGGAGAAGAAACCAAAGAATATCTTCACAATGCCAAACAAATGCAGAAACCAAGGAAACAAGAACAAGGAAGACATCATGATGCTCCCAAATGAACATGACACCCCAATACAAGATTATGAAGATGATGAAATAGAAGAAATGCAAGATACGGATTTCAAAAAATTTATGATAAGAATATTTAGAAGTTGTCAAAAACAAATGCATGAACTACAGAAATCTATACTGGACAGGACAGAAAGTCTCTCTCATGAAAATGAAATCTTAAGGAGGAATCAAAATGAAATGAGGAATTTAGTAGAACATAAAATTGAGATATTAAAGAGAAACCAAAATGAAATGAAGAATTCAATAGAACAAATAATAAATACATTTGAGAGGCTTAAAAACAGAATCAGTGAGGCAGAAGAGAGAATATTGGACTTAGAAGACAGAGCACAGGAAAGTATACAGTCAAACCAAAGAAAAGAAGAGGAAATTAGAAACCTAAGAAATATTGTTGGGTATGCTTATTTTTCTGTAAATACCATATGTATATATGATAATCAATAAAATATCATATAATATTTTGTCTTCCACACTCAACATCATCTGTGAGCTTTGGTCACATTGTCATATCTGTAATTCACTCATTTTTACTACTCTGTGCTATTGCATTCTGATAAGGCATAATTTATTTTCCCATTCTGTTGATGTGTGTGTGGGTTATAGGTTCTTTCCAGTTTTTCACTGTTATGTATGATGCTTCTAAGCACTCTCTTGCTTATGTCTTCTGGTACATTTTACTCATATAGAGTATGTGCCTAGAAGTAGCATAACTGGGTAACAGAACATAAATATGCTCTACTCTATTAGGTAATGCTAATTTTTTAAGTCAAAGTTTACAGTGTCACCACAGCATATGTTTCTGTAGCTTCTAACCACTATCAACACTTGAAATTTTTATGCTCTTTGGCCAATTTGATAAGAATGAAACAATATAGCAAGTTTTGTTATTTTGCATAGCCCCTTATATTAGTGAAACAAAACACCTTTTCATATGACTACTGTTCACTTATGTTTCTTCCTCTATGATATGTCAACACATGCTTCTTGCAAAGCTTTCTTTTTCAATATAGTATTCCAAGTACCTTTGGGTGGTTTTATCTGTTGCAAATATATTTCCCATTGCACAAACTGTCTTTGTTTATTATGCCTTTCAATAAAAACTTACCATGGGTTATCAAACCCCATTAAGCTAGGTGGTAAAAATGCCAACTTAAGTGTTAAAGTGACCATATCAAGTGTTAAAGTGATCATATAGATAGGATTAAGTGTTAAAGGGATCATATAAATAAGATCAAGAGTCTGGTAATAATAATAGAATTAAAAAGGAGAGAATGTTCCAACATAGGAAGCAATACACATCGCTTCTTGGCCTTTTGGCTAAGATCAAGTGTGGAAGCAATGCACACAGTAGACCTATAGAATGGCAATCACTTTAAATAGCACTCTAACCTGAGAATCAGCCCTTAAGGAATTCTAGTCTGGCTAAGAAGCCCATGAGAGCATTTCAGGCATAGAAACCCAAGACACTGTGGCAAAAAAAAAAAAATGTCCTACATGAAAAATCTCTGTAAGAGAGACCCCAGTGGAAAGAAGTGGCCATCAAAGAAAAATGTACTTTTTTTCTCTGAAGGGAGAGAACTTCCACTTTGCTTATGACCTTGTCTAAATACCGATAGAGACTGTGTATTTAAAAGGTTTCCATAGCCTTGGCATGTCAAGAGCCTCGGGTGATCACTGAAGACATATATAAGAGTGTTAATTGTTAAATTAACATTATAAGTTACTGTGCACTCCCCCTGTAGGACTTCTTTCCTCAGTGAGTTTTATTATGAGAATTAGCTGTAAAACTTGTTCCCAGTTTTCTGTGGGGGTGTGGGTGTGTGCACATGCAAATTGTTGAAATCTTTACTTAGTAGTGAGTCAGTCTTCTGTATATAAAGTTAATTGAAAATCAATCTCAATGGGAAATGGAACTGGGAATAAAAAAGGGAGGAGGAACTTGGGTGGGAGTGTGGGTGGGAGGGCAGGTATGGTGGGAAGAATCACTATCTTCCTAAAGTTGTATTTATGAAATTTGTACTCATTAAATAGAAGGTTTCTTTGGAAAAAAAGTTTTTAAAATGTAATTTAAAACAATATATAATATTCAATTATATAATACTTAAAATATTATTTAAAATCTTGAAATCATAAAAGAATCTTAATTATACATGTGATATATCTATTTGTTTGAGTCTTCTTCTATCTTTCAATAAAAACAATTTTTCTTTTTTTAACTTTTATTTAATGAATATGAATTTCCAAAGTACAGCTTAAGGATTACAATGGCTTCCCCCCCCATAACGTCCCTCCCACCCGCAACCCTCCCCTTTCCCACTCCCTCTCCCCTTCCACTCAATCAGGATTCATTTTCAATTCTCTTTATATACAGAAGATCAGTAATAAAAACAATTTTTCAATAGAAGTCTAGCATATTTTCTATAAAATTTATTCATAGGTCTCTTATTTACTTTTGTTCATATTATAAATGATATCCATCTTCCTTTGCATGTCTAACTGCTCATTGCTGTTATCATGCTATATTTTTATTTTTATTATATTTTTCAATTAGGCATATCATTACAATACAAAGAAATAATTATTAATCAACTATATATATATATATTCTGTGTTACATGTTCAACTAGAAACTCTAGACACTGTCTCACTTCACATAAATAAACCTTCCTTAAACAATGTGAAAGGAAATTGTGTATGTGTGTGTGTGCATGCTCTAAGAACAATTAACATGAAATTGACCCTCCTAACAGATTTTGAAGTACATAATACAATGCAATTGTCTCTCAATATCCATAGGGATTATGTTTCAGAACACCCAGAAACACCAATCCAAAATTTGAAAGTTTAAGTCCCTTACATAAAATCTTATATTGGCATATAATCTATACATTCTCCTGAATATCTTAAATAATTTCTAGATTACTCTTAATACCTCATATAGGGGCCAGTATTGTGGTGCAACAAGCTGCCACCTGATATGCTGACATCCCACATGAGAGCAGGTTTGAGTCCCAGTTGCTCCAATTTCAAATTAGCTCCCTGCTAATGCACCTGGGAAGGCAATGAAAGATGGCCCAAGTGCTTGGGTCCCTGACAACCATGTGCAGACCTAGATGGAGACCCAGCCTCCTGACTTCAGCCTGATCTAGCCCCAGTTGTTGTGGCCATTTGGGGAGTGAACTAGAAGATGGAAGATCAATCTCAATACCTCTCCCTCTCTCTGAGTTTCAAATAAATACAATGAATCTTTACAAAAAACTTCATACAATGTAAATATTTGTAAGCAGTTGTTACACTGTGTTATTTATAAGAAAATGATAGGGGGAAAGGTCTGTCTATGTTCAGTACAGAAGCAGTTGTTTTTCAAATACTTTCAGTTTGCGACTGGTTGAGTCTTTGGATTCAGAACACTTAGATACAAGGGCCTCCTGCATTGTTAACTTCACACACAATGTTGTTCAGCAGACTTCTAGTTAATGGTCTCACACACACACACACACACACACACACAAACGGGGGGGGGGAGGGAGATGTAAGTCAGCCTTTAAAAAGAAAGAAATCCTGAAATATGTGATAACTCAGATAAACCATAGGACATTATGTTAAGTGAAATGAGATAGTCATTCACAAGCAAATGCTGAATGATACTAATTATAAAAGTAATATTGAATAATCAAACAAGTGGTAAGCAAAGGAGAAAGGTGATTGCTAGAGGCATGGGTAAGGGGTAACAGGTAAGTTATCTTCAATGGTATATAATTTCAGTTATGCAAGACCACTATCTCTGGCTAGGAAAACTTAATATCACTTCTACACTCTTAACAAATTTTTGAAAAATATGATACAATGCAGTTGTCTCTGCATTATCTCAATAGATAACTTTATTTCTTCTTACCAAGTTGGAGGCTTTCTATTTTTTTATTCCCTAATTGCACAGGCTAGGACTTGAAGTACTGTGAGAAATAGAAGTAGGAAGGCTAAGCAACCTTGTCTTGTTCACGGGCTTACAGGAAAAGCTTTCAATTTTTCATTGTTTAGAATGATATTGAGTGGAAATTTTTCATATATGGCCTAAATTGTGTTGAGATACATTCTTTCTGCAAGTAATTTGTTGAGAGTTTTCAACTTGAGAAGATGTTGAATTATCAAAATTTTTGCACATTTACTGAAATGATTATGTAGTTTTTATCTTTCATTCTGTTAATGTGATGCATCATGCTACTTTATTAACATATATTGAAATATCTTCACATCCAGTGGATAAATCCCACTTGGTCCTTGTGTATGCTACTTTTAATGTGCCACAAAGGGAAGATTTTTTTGTCTCATAGTATAGTTTAGAAAACTGAGGCTCACATAGTTAAGCAAAATTCAACTAGGATATGAAAATGGAAGCGAGGTGTAGAAAAAAGAATGTGAAGACAGAAGGGAAAGATGGAGAGAAGATGAAGGAGGGCAGAAATGAAAGGGAGATGATTACAGGAAGTAAAAAGAAATACTGGGGAGAGAGGAGGGTGATCGAGGGAGGGTGAGAGAGACAGATAAAGAGGGAGAGAGGGAGATGCTTGAGGGTAAGCAGCTCATTCCCCATAATCACCAGGGCCTCATCCCAGTCTTATCAGTGTTGGAGCCCCTGACTACCATGTAAGAAACAGAAATTCCTATTTATGTATCCACAATCTCCTCCTCTCTGAGATTTTCACTTATTTTTCCAAAATAAATTATTTCTTAAAATGACACCAACTTTTGTAAGCTTGAAATTGTTTCCAAATAAAAAGGTAAAAGGGCTGGTATTGTGGCACAAGGAGTTAAGGCAGCACCTGTGATGCCAAGATCCTTTAACAGAATGCTGGTTTGAGCCCTGGCTGCTCTGCTTCCCATCCAGCTCCCTACTAATGCACCTGGGAAAACAGTGGATGATGACCCAAGTACTTGGGCCACTGCTATTCACAAGGCAGACCTATATGGAATGATGGAGTTCCTAGCTTCTGGCTTTAGCCTGGCCCAACCCAGGCTGTTCCAGCCATTTACAGAGTAACCAGTAAATGGTAATCCTTCTCTCTCTTTCTTTCTTTCTTTCTCTGTGTGTGTATGTGTGTGTGTGTGTGTCTATGTGTCCCTCTGTTGGAATCCCCTTATTCCCTTCAAATAAATAAATAAATGAAAACTTTAAACCACCTGAAAGATGGCGGTATAGCAGCAAGGTGCGCCGAGTTATACAAAGAGAAACTGATGAATAGAGGGGACAGTCAGGCGATGGAACCACAAAAGGTTGGCTAGAGTGACACAGGAGCATGCCAGAGTGTAGGGGTCCACCCCAGGGCAGGTAGAGGTGCCCAGAAAGACAATGCTGCATGGAAAAAAAGAACCAGTGGGAGGATGACTGCTGTGGCTTCTACCACCACCACCACTACCACCGCTGGCGCTGCCTCCAACCCACCCTGGGAAGGACAGGTGAGACACACGCGGTTGAGTGGGGAAGGAAATCAAAACAAAGTAAATAGCACCCACGGGAAGAGGGCATGATCCAGGGGGACGAACTGAGAGACTGAACATGCCAGGATCCCTCGGTGTCTCCACCCCCAATCAGAGTTTCAGCAGGCAGAGAGCAACAAGCTTGTTTACATTTGGGCATGAAAGAGGGCGGGCTCTGCTTTTGCTTTCCGAATGCAGTAACTTCAGTGGTGGGGACCATAGCGGTTTGGAGTGACTCCCCACTCGTCGCACAGGGGCCACAGTGACAGGGAGGGAGATTTAGAAAAACAGCAACAAACCAAACCCAAACCCAGCAGAAGAAAAGAAATACTAAAGATTAGAGAATAAATAGAATTGAAACCAAAAAAAAATAAACAATAAAAAAGATCAACAAAACCAAGAGCTGGTTCTTTGAAAAAATAAACAAAATAGACACACCATTGGCCCAACTAATCAAAAAAAGGAGAGAGAAGACCCAAATCTGTAAAATTAAAGATGGTAATGAAAATGCAACAACAGAAATAAAAAGAATCATCAGAAACCACTATAAAGAGATGTATGCTAAGAAACTGGGGAATCTGGAAGAAATAGATAGATTCCTGGACACATACAACCTTCCTAAACTGAGCTGTGAAGATATAGAAAATCTAAACAGACCCATAACCATGAAAGAAATTGAATCAGTAATAAATGCACTACCGAAAAAGAAGAGCACAAGACCAGATGGCTTCACCACTGAATTTTACCAGACATTTAAGAACAACTAACCCTAGTTCTTCTCAAATTATTCAAAACAATTTAAAGGGAGGGAATCCTCCCAAATTCTTTCTATGTAGCCAATATCACCTTAAGTCCTAAGCCAAGAAAAGACACAACAGAGAAAGAAAATTACAGACCTATCTCTCTGATGAACATAGATGCAAAAATACTCAACAAAATCCTGGCAAACTGAATCCAAATACAAATCAAAGATCATTCACCAAGACCAAGTGGGATTTTTCCCTGGTATGCAGGGATGGTTCAATATTCAAAAATCAATCAATGTGATATATCACATCAACAAATTAAGAAACAAAAGTCATATGATTATCTCAGTAGATGCAGAGAAAGCATTTGACAAAATACAACACCCCTTCATGATGAAAACTCTAAGCAAATTGAGGTTAGAAGGAACATTCCTCAACACAATCAAAGCAATTTTTGATAAACCTATGGCCAGCATCATAGTGAATGGGGAAAAGTTGGAGGCATTTTCATTGAAAACGGGCACCAGACAAGGATGCCCACTCTCACCATTGCTATTCAATACAGTCCTAGAAGTTTTAGCCAGAGCCATAAGGCAAGAAAAAGAAATTAAAGGGATACAAATGGTAAAGGAGGAAGTCAAACTATCCCTATTTGCAGATGACATGATCCTATATATAGGAGATCCAAAAAACTCCTCTAAGAGACTATTGGAACTCATAGAAGAGTTTGGAAAAGTAGCAGGATAGAAAGTCAATGCTCAGAAATCAACAGCCTTTGTATACACAGGCAATGCCATGGCTGAGAAAGAACTGCTAAGATCAATCCCACTCACAATAGCTACAAAAAACAATCAAATACCTTAGAATTAACTTAAACAAGCATGTCAAAGATTTCTACGATGAGAATTACAAAACATTAAAAGAAAGAAATAGAAGAAGACACACACAAAAAAAACGGCCATGTTCATGGATGGAAGAATCAATATCACCAAAATGTGCATTCTCCCAAAAGCAATTTACAAGTTCAATGCAATGCCAATAAAAATACCAAAGACATTCCTCACAGACCTAGAAAAAAATGATGCTGAAATTCATATGGAGAAACAGGAGACCGTGAATAGCTAAAGCAATACTTTACAATAAAAACAAAGGCAGAGGTATCACAATTCCAGACCTCAAGACATACTACAGGGCAGTTATAATCAAAAAGTCTGGTACTGGTACAAAAACAGATGGATAGACCAATGGAACAGAATAGAAACACTGGAGATCAATCCAAACATCTATAACCAACTCATATTCAACAAAGGAGCTAGACCTACCCCTGGAACAGAGACATCCTCTTCAACAAATGGTGCTGGGAGAACTGGATGCCCACATGTCTAGGTATGAAACAAGACCCCTATCTTATACCATATACAAAAATCAACTCAACATGGATCAAAGATATAAATCTAAATCTAAATCTAAATCTAAATCTAAATCTATGCCACCACACCATGAAATTAATTGAGAGCATAGGGGAAACTCTTCAAGACATTGGAACAGGAAAAGAATTCCTGGAGAAGATCCCAGAGGCACGGGTGGTCAAAGCTAAAATAAACAAATGGGATTACCTCAAATTCAGAAGTTTCTTTAAGCAAAAGAAACAGTCAGGAAAGTGAAGAGGCAACTGACAGAATAGGAAAAAAATATTTGCAAACTACACAACTGCTAAAGGTTTAATCACCAGAATCTACAAAAAGATCAAGAAATGCCAAAGCAACAAAACAAGCAACCCAATAAAAAAAGATGTGCCAAGGACCTTAACAGACATTTTTCAAGAGAGGAAATCCAAACGGCCAAAAGACACATAAAAATCTGCTCAGGATCTCTAGCCATCAGGGAAATGCAGGTCAAAACCACAATGAGGTTTCACCTCACCCTGGTTAGAATGGCTTACGTACAGAAATCAACTAACAACAGATACTGGCGAGGATGTGGGGAAAAAGGGACACTAATCCACTGTTGGTGGGAATGCAAACTGGTAAAGCCACTATGGAAGATAGTTTGGAGAGTCCTCAGAAACCTGAATATAGCCCTAGCAAATGACCCAGCCATCCCACCCCTTGGAATTTACCCAAATGGAATTAAAGGGGAGAAAAAAAGAGCCATTTGCATCTCAATATTTGTTGCAGCTCAATTCACAATAGCTAAGACATGGAATCAACCTAAATGTCCATCAACAGATGACTGGATAAAGAAAATGAGATATGTACTCTATAGAATACTATACAGTAGTAAAAAAAAATGAAATCCAGTCATTTGCAACAAAATGGAGGAATCTGGAAATCATGCTGAGTGAAATAAGCCAGTCCCAAAGGGACAAATATCATGACAACTAACAGAGCACCTAAAAGGGGAACCTGTTGAAGTGAAATGGACACTATGAGAAACAATGACCAGATAAGCCCTTGTCTTGACTGTTGAGGAACAACTTACTATTTTATTCCTTTTAGTATTTTTTCGGTTCTACTTAATACCATTGGTTGAACTCTTTAATTAACACACAATTATTCTTAGGCATTTAAATTTAACTGAAAAGTAACCCCGGTTAAATATAAGAGTGGGAATAAGAGAGGGAGGAGATGTACAGTTCGGCACATGCTCACTCAGACTTACCCCTAATGGTAGAGCTAGAAACGTGCTAGGGGATTCTAATTCAATCCCATCAAGGTGGTATGTACCAATGCCATCTCACTTGTTAAAGGGATCAGTTTAAGTACATAATTGATCAAAAAGATAGGTGAAGTGACAAAGAGATTTCACAAATAAGACTAGTGACTGTAAATAATGATGGATAGAATTAAAAGGGAGAGAATGATCCTACAGGGGAAGCACGATACACAGCAGACTCATAGAATGGCAAAGTCCAGCCTCAGAATCAATCCTTAAGGCATTCAGATCTGGCTAAAAGGCCCATGAGAGTCTTGCAAGCATGGAAAGCCAAGACACTGTGGCAAAAACGACCTGAACAAAAGATCTCAGTGAATGAGACCGCAGCGGAAAGAACAGGCCATCAAAGAAGGAGGTACCTTTCTCTGAAGGGAGGAAGGAATCTCCATTTAGATATGGCTTTTCTAAATAAGATCAGAATTTGTGAACTCAAGAGACTTCCATAGCCTTGGCAGCTCATGACAAAAGCCTTGGGAGATTACTGACATCATAAATAAGAGTGTCAATTGTTAAATCAACAACAGTCACTGGGAACTTGCTCGCCATGTAGGATCTCTGTCCTTAATGTGTTGTACTATGAGGATTAACGGTAAAACTACTACTCAAACAGTACTCTGTATCTTGTGTGGCCTCCAGCTCGCTGTTTGACCTCTCCGTGCTCAAGCTCCACCACAGCTTGCGGCAGAGCGAACCGGACCTGCGGCACCTGGTGCTGGTGGTGAACACGCTGTGGTGGATCCAGGCGTCCATGGCACCCGCAGCTGCCCTGCCACCCGTGCCCAGCCCACCCGTGGCCCCCAGCGTGGCCGACAGCCTGCTGGCCAGCTCGGACACCGCCCTCTCATCCTCCATGGCCAGCCTCCTGGAGGACCTCAGCCACATCGAGGGCTTGAGCCAGGCCCCGCAGCCCCACGCGGACGAGGGGCCACCAGGCCGCCCTCTGGCGGGAACCACACCCAGCCTGGGTGCCTTGGACCTGCTGGGCCCCGCCACGGGCTGTCTGCTGGACGATGGGCTCAAGGGCCTGTTCGAGGACATCGACACCTCCATGTATGACAGTGAACTTTGGGCACTGGCCCCGGAGGACCTCAAAGCTGCTCTTGAGGGGGGACCGGGCAAGGAAGCCGCTCCGGAGCTGGATGAGGCCGAGCTGGACTACCTCATGGACGTGCTGGTGGGCACGCAGGCCCTAGAGCTGCCGCCAGGGCTGGGGCGCTGACCCCCCGGGGCTGTGCTGCTTGGCTGGAGTCTGATCTGAACCTGGTGGCTGGACCAACGCTCCCTGGAGAGACACAGCTGGCTTTCCTGGAACCCGGAGAGGGGGGCTTGGGCCACTTTGGAGAGGTGGACTGCGGTCTGCTTGTCTCAGGGCCGGTGGGGGAGCCTGGTAGGGGCCCCTAGCCATGGAGCGGCCGGGTCTGCTGGCCGGAATGAGACCCGGCCAGGCCCGTGCTGGACTGAACCCTCCAGGGCCACAGCCTGGGCTGCTCCTTGCCTGATGCGGGGAGAGACTTTGATCGGTTTTTGACATTAAAACCAGCAGTATTTTGAAATCTTTACTTAGTAAATACTAAGTTGATCTTCTGTATATAAAGATAATTGAAAATGAATCTTGATGAAGAATGGGGTGGGAGACGGAGTGGGAGATGGGATGGTTGTGGGTGGGAGGGAGCTTATGGGGGGAAAAGCCACAACAATGCAAAAGTTGTACTTTGTAAATTTATATTTATTAAATTAAAAAAACTTTAAGAGAAATAAACAGTAATGAAAAGGTAAAAATATTAGTTAATTTTCACTTTTAAAAAGTACTTTGATCACAAGGAATTATCAGTCTCCTAGAATCTGTCAATCTCTCCAAATGGCCCTCCATGCCATTTGGGCTGCCCTCTGCCAGTGCCTCATGTGTAGTCCCTTGGTTGCCACAGAAACAACTTTGGTACCCACCTGGACTTGGCTTCTCTGGGCCCTGCCCTAGGGTTCTTGTACTTTTCTTCCCTATTTTTTATCCTCCTCTATTCAAAGAAACCTGTGTCTCCTGTCTAGAAAATCATCCTGTTAGTGGAGTAATCATGTAAATCATTTCTAGATAGCCTAAAATGCATATCTTCTTTAAAACATTAAGATAAAAGACTAACAAAATAATAAAAAGAATAGAAACCACTATACTAGATGGACTTTTGCTACATCTCAAATCGTACCACACTAGTACCTATGCACCCTCTCTTCCACAAAAATCTGTCTTGCTAGAACAAACAAGTGTGAGACAAAAGCAACACCTTCTTTTGAACAGAATGTCTCAGGGATCTAATGCTGATAGGATTTTAAATACACTAATGTATTATGCAAAAAATAGAGCAATTTTAGTAGACATTGGCAAATCAAAAAAGAAGACAAAGATCCTTTCAACATAATAAGACACCAGGGCTGTGCTCTAAAAGGTGCTCATTCTCAGCCAGGGAATAGCTTGCTTCCACTGTCACCCAGATATTGGACTAAAAAATTATTCTTTTGTTGTTCTCTTCCCCTACCTGTCAGATCTGAAGCACCATCATTCCAAGTGCTTCTAGGGAAAGGCCAAAATGAATTTAACTGATGGCTCAAACCAAAGCCTAAGATCAGGAGGTAGCACCATGGAAGCGTGTATATGCAGGGGCAGGGCAGGATGGATAAAAACACCCAGCTATCCTGATGGTACATGCAGGGAAGACAGAGCAGCAACTGTCTGCAGTTGAACAGGAGGATGGCCTACAATGGCACGAAAGAAAAAGAACTGTCTTGCACTACTCCCTAGTTCCCTTGATGTGCCTCATGATGTAATATTGAGGTTCTTCAGTAATGGACTGTATTATTTGCCCTTCTGAACATTAAAGGCATAGCTAAGGGGTTACTCAAATAAACATTTCCTTTGTAGAGTACATAAGCCAGTCATCATTGCTTTATGGTGCTACAGAGGAGAAAGATTTTGTCTCACTGCTTTGCCTTTTATGAGAGATGGCTGGAAAATAATCTCCTATTTATTTCCTTTCCTTGATGTTTTTTATCACTTTGCAGATCAATAAAATAGAATGATGATGACGCACAACTTTCCTGCAAAAGTTTATAAAGGAAGCTATTAGGAATGATGATCCCATTCTAAATAAGCAAACTTTTACTTCAATGCCTGCTCACTAGAGTGGTGTTTGCTCATTCAATCATTGGTTCAACAGACAATGAGCATCTGCTGTGTGCCATGCCCGATATCTAAGGCTCATGCTAAGCCTCTGTTCCTTTAATGTTCAGGAAACTGGCACAGCTTAGTGTTTAGTAAAATAAAACCTGGCAAAAATTATGCATGTTATTATTTCTTCTCAAAAGAGTTAGTCTTTATTTTCATAGCATAAACTAAAATTAGTAAATAAAATGAATTCTATAATTTTATAATGTGTATTTCATCTTTTCCCTTTCCAAACTCTGTATTTTTAAAAGACTATTTTTTTAATTCTACTGATATTTCTTATATCAAACTACCAAAAAATTATTTTACTAAGATCCTGCAACCTAGAAGTCCTTACATATTCATAAGTGTGAAAATTGATCTAGGGCTTCTTGTCTGCTTTAAGAAAATGATACAGTAGCAACAGCTAAACTCTAATTTTAAATTCTGAACACTGAACTAAGTGTAACATCAGATATTAACTCATTTCAAACAAGGAAATAAAAGAACAACATTTCCATTAAACTGTAAAGAATTCCCTTCTCGAAGTAATTTACACACAGTTCCATTAAGTTTTCCTTTGACTGTCTCTTTGTTTCTTCAGAATTTTTATTTTGTTTGAACTAGACCCCTTTATTTTGCACAAGAATCGCGTCTCAAATTACCTATACCTCATCATCACAAGTATTAACCCATTAATCAATAACTGATTCATAATATTTGGTGTTAACCTATATTTGCTATTTTCTTCCCACTTTTATTTATATTTTGTCCTTTTCTACTTAAGCACTTGAGAAAACCTTGAATCATTGCCTAATTTGGTAGGGCAGAGGCTAAAGGCAACATGTAAGCCATCCTTGGCTTATATTCCACAAAACCTAAGCACTCTGGATAACTTAGTATAGCACAGAAGAGATGAAAAAGGAAATGTCATTTAAGTATTTAGAAAAAAAATTTCGTGGAAGAGGTAGTTATAATGATTGCCCTGTCCCGCAAACCAGAAATAAAATCTTTCTTTCCTGGCATGGATGAGGAGAGAGAGAAGCTTACAGATCCTGCATTAGTGAGACACAGACTCTGCATCCTGGAGTTACCACCAGAAGATGTTAATGCATGGAATATGTCGTCCTAGAGAACTACAAGAAGCCTCATAAATGTTGCTATGTCTCAAGAATCATCACAGCTATTTCTTACAAAGTAATTGCTATCCACCAGACAATGCATAATATATACCAAATAGTATAATATACACCAGATAATGCATAACAATAAAAAAAATGAATTCCCTAGCTATAAATCACAGAAAACAACTCTAACTACATAAAGAAATAAGTGGTTTTATGATAAGGATGCAGGATTGAGGCAAAAGTTGAAGAAACAGTCTCAGAAAAAAAAAATCCTAGGCAGTTCAGTCACAGTAGGCAGAAAAAAATGATAGTCTCCTCATGATATGAAATAAATTCTAGGCATCCTTTAACCTTTTTTCCTACTGCTCACAAGTCACATTAGAGGTGTGGATATGAAAGGGGCATCAAAACTGCTCCAGCTGAATACCTTAAAGCACACCAACCAAATTAATTCCAGTGGTGGATAGGGTCAATGTATCCATTCCCTATGGATCTGTGGGAGAGTAATATATCCATTACCAAATATCTTTCTTTGACAGAACTTAAGTTTGTTATTCAGAGAAATTGTAGAGCTCTGTAGACATAGAATGACTCTGAAAAGCTGTCCATTTTCAAAGAGAAATTCAATTCTACCTTACTAAAGATTTTCTCACATTTGCAAATCATTACTATTCAATATAGTTCTGGAAGTTTTAACCAGAGCCATTAGGCAAGAACAAGAAATCAACAGAATACAAATTTGGAAGGAGAAATTCAACTATCCCTGTTTACAAATGACATGAGTCTACATATAGAGGATGCAAGAGACTCCATTAAGAAACCATTAGAACTCATAAACAAGTTTGAGAAAGTGGCAGGATATAAAATGAATACACAAAAATCAATAGCCTGTTTATACACATACAATGATGTGGCTGAGAAAGAAGATCAAAGATCAGTCTCATTCACAATAGCTACAAAAAGTTAAATACCTTGGAATAAATTTAACCAAGGTTGTCAAAGATGTCTACAATGAAAATAACAAAACAGTAAAGAAATAAACAGAAGAAGACACAAAAATATGATGTTCATGGATTGAAGAATCAATATCATCCAAATGCCCATACCACCAAAAGCAATTTATAGATTCAATGTGATTTCAATCAAAATATCAATGATATTCTTTTCAGATCTATAAAAAATGATGCTGAAATTTATATTTAAATATAAGAGACCCCCAAATAGCTAAAACTATCTTATACAACAAAAACAAAGCTGGAGGCATCACAATACCAGATTTTAAAATATACCACAGGGTAGTTATAATCAAAACAGTACGGCACTGGCAAAAAAAAAAAAATGGATAGACAAATGCAACACAATGGAAACTTCAGAAATTAATCCACACATCTACAACCAACTTATTTTTTACAAAGGAGCTAAAATCAATCCCTGGAATAAGGACAGTCTCTTCAACAAATAGTGCTGGGAAAACTGGATTTCTGCATGCAGAAGTATGAAACAAGACCCCCTACATTATACCTGATACTAAAATGCATTCAAAGTTGATCAAAGACCTAAATTTATGTATCAATACTATCAAATTATTAGAGACATTTGGAAAACCATGCAAAACACTGACATAGGCAAAGAGTTCTTGGAAAATACCCCAGAAGCAATCAAAGCCAAAATTGATAAATGGGATTCCATCAAACTGAGAAGCTTCTGCATTGCAAAACTGACAGTCAGAAAAGTGAAAAGGCAATAGATAGCTTGGGAGAAAATATTCACAGACTATACAACTGATAAATATCCAGAATCTATAAAGAACTCAAGAAATGGGTAAAGGACTTCAACAGGAATTTTTCAAGAGAAGAAATTCAAATGGCCAACAGACACTTGAGAAAATGCTCAGGATCACTAGCCATCAGGGAAATGCAAACCAAAACCACAATGAGGTTTCATCTCACCCTAGTTAGAAGGGCTTTCATACAGAAGTCAAAAAGCAACAAGTTCTGGCAAGGATTTGGTGGAAAAGGTACCCTAATCCACTGTCGGTAGGAATATAAACTGAGGCAGCCACTGTAGATGACAGTATGGAAATACTTCAGAAATCTGAATATAGACCTACCATATGAAGCAGCCATCCTATTCTTGGGAATTGAACCAAGAGAAGTGAAATCAGCATATGAAACTGTTTTCTGTACCCCAATGTTTATTGCACTTAAGTCATAATAATAATAGCCAAGATATGTAATCAATCCAGATATCGATCACCTGAAAACTGGATAAAGAAATTATAGCTTATGTACACCATGGAATATTACACAGCTCTTAAAAAAAAAAAGAGGGCCGGCGCTGTGGCTCACTAGGCTAATCCTCTGCCTTGTGGCACTGGCACACCGGGTTCTAGTCCCAGTCGGGGCGCCAGATTCTGTCCTAGTTGACCCTCTTCCAGGCCAGTCCTCTGCTGTGGCCAGGGAGTGCAGTGGAGGGTGACCCAAGTGCTTGGGCCCTGCACCCCATGGGAGACCAGGAGAAGCACATGGCTCCTGCCATCGGATCAGCGTGGTGTGCCGGCCGCGCCGGCCATTGGAGGGTGAACCAACAGCAAAGGAAGACCTTTCTCTCTGTCTCTCTCTCTCACTGTCCAATTTGCCTGTCTGTTTTGTCTGTTCTACTTAATATGACTGGTTTAATTCTGTAATTAATACACAGTTATTCTTAAGTGTTGAAAATTAACTGAAATGTGATCCCTGTTAAACATAAGAGTGGGAATAAGAGAGGGAAGAGATGTATAATTTGGGACATGCTCAAGCTGACTTGCCCCAAATGGTAGAGTTAGAAACATACCAGGGGATTCCAATTCAATCCCATCAAGGTGGCATGTACCAATGCCATCTCACTATTCCAAGTGATCAATTTCAGTTCACAATTGATCATAATGAAAGGACTAAGAGTCAAAGGGAGCACATAAACAAGTCTAGTACCTGCTAACACTAACCGATGGAATAAATAAAGGGGAGAGTGATCCAACATGGGAAGTGAGATACTCAGCAGACTCATAGAATGGCAGATGTCCTAAATAGCACTCTGGCCTCAGAATCAGTCCTAAAGGCATTCGGATCTGGCTGAAAAGCCCATGAGAGTATTTCAGGCATGGAAAGCCAAGACACTCTGGCAAAAGATCTCTGTAAGTGAGATCCAGTGGAAAGAACAGGTCTTCAAAGAAGGAGGTACCTTTCTCTGAAGGGAGGAGAGAACCTCCACTTTGACTATGAGCTTGTCTAAACAAGATAAAAGTCGGAGAACTCAGAGGGCTTCCATAGCCTTGGAAACTCATGACCGGAGCATAGGGAGATTACTGATGCCATAGACAGGAGTGTCAATCGGTAAAGTCAACAACAGGAGTCACTGTGCACTTACTCCTCATGTAGGATCTCTATCCTTAATGTGCTGTACATTGAGATTTAATACTATAACGAGTACTCAAACAATATATTTCACTTTGTGTTTTTATGGGGGTGCAAACTGTTGAAATCTTTACCTAATGTATACTAAACTGATCCTCTGTAAAAAAAAAAAAAAAAGAAAAAAAAGAAAAGAAATTGTCAACTCCCAACTTGACTCTCACTGGGATTAAACATGACAATAGGTCTGATCTGATTTCATCATCATTTTAAAAAAATCATCTATTATTTTTCACTTTATGTTTTTGTGTGAGAGCAAACTGTTGAAATCCTTACTTAATGTATACTAAGCTGATCTTCTGTATATTAAGATAATCGAAAATGAATCTTGATGTGAATGGAAGGGGAGAGGGAGTGGGAAAGGGGAGGGTCGTGGGTGGGAGGGACGGTATGTGGGGGAAGCCATTGTAATCCATAAGTCGTACTTTGGAAATTTATATTCATTAAATAAAAGTTAAAAAAAATCCTGTTATTTGCAACAAAATAGATCCAACTGGAAAATACCATACTTGGTGAAATAAGCCAGTCCCAAAAAGACAAATACCCTATATTATCCCTGATTTGTGGTAACTAATAGTGTACCTAAAAAGTAATCTGTAGGAATGAAATTGACACTTTGAAATGGAATGATTTTGAACAGCCCTTGTCTTGACATTTGAGGAACAGTTTTTTTTTTCATACTATTTGTTGACCTCTACTTAATGTAGGGTTAATTTTATGTGTATAAAGTTAATTGAAATAGATATTTGTAAAAAAAAATAAGAATGGGAATAGGAAAGGGAGGATAAAGAATGTGGGAATGTGGACAGGATGGGAGTAGGGTGTGAAGAATCACTATGTTCCCAAATTTATATATATGAAATGCATGAATTTTGTGTGCTTTAAATAAAAGGTTTCTAGGTTTAAAAAAAAAGAAACATAAAAAATAAATATGTGAATATAAAAAAGAAAAGATTGCTCATAACACTATACTGATAACTCAAAACATCTGCAGTAGTGAATTTAAACCTTACTTCATGAATGAAAATCTATGACTATAAATGATTCATCTACCAAAATCCTTCATCATAACAGTAGGAAAACAGAAAGGTTGAATGTTATAAAATTTAATGGAGGAGTCAGCGCTGTGGCATAGAGGTAAAGCTGTCACCTGCGGTACCAGAATCCTATATGGGCATTGGTTCCAGTCCTGGCTGCTCCACTTCCAATCCAGCTGTCTGCTATGGTCTGAGAGAGAAATAGAGGAGAGCCCAAGTCCCTGGGCTCCTGCACCCACGTGGGAGACTCAGAGGAAGCTCCTGACTCCTGGCTTCAGATCAGCACAGCTCTGGCCATTGCAGCCAGCTGGGGAGTGAACCAGTGGATGGAAGACCTCTCGCTCTCTCTCTCTCTCTGCCTCTCCTTCTCTCTCTGTGTAACTCTTTCAAGTAAATAAATAAATCTTTTAAAAAAAAGATTAATGGAAAGGAATAGGTCATTTTCACAGTATAGTTATATTAACTATATTTATCTTTACATACGTATGTTTACCAACTAAAAGTTCATGTATTAAAACATTTAAGTAGCCATATGCTTTAAGGATATTAACAATCTGATTCATTCTTTATCATACATTACCAATTAACTCCAACATTAAAAAGAAAAATGAAGAATGATATTCTTGAAACTCAAATGAGTTGGAATATCCTTGAAATGTATGCAATATTATAAAAGAATTTCACCAATTTTTACAACTAAAATTTAAAGACTTTCAAAACATTGCCAGGTATAAGGAGACAGATCTCAGAAAACGGTGAAAAAGAAAGCAAAATGATACTATAACAGGTATTAGGATTCAAGCAATGTGAAAACTTGTGGTTTCTGGTCTCATCTTTTGCCACATATCTTCTACCATGTACACATTATGTTCCAAATCTACCTGGTACTTTCATCTCCCCTAACTCAGTGGGCGATTTGATGTTAAATGGTACCTTTTCATTGTAGGTATCCCCTCATTCAGCTAGCTGACATTTAACTTAATTTTAAGATTCTATTGACGTACTGTCTGCTCTCTGATACTTTTCTGTGACCCTCATGTTTCTTCTCTTATTCTGATAGAATCAGCAACTCTGTTTCATGCCCACACTTTATGCACTATAGTCCCAGTCCCTTTAGTACACTTTATAGGACTTATTTTTATACTTTGGTATTAGTCACCTTTTCATTATCGTAACAAAATACCTGAAAGAAATATGTATAAAGGAAAGATTATTTTGGCTGTGATTTTGAAGGTTCCCAGCCCACTATCAGGCAAACCCCATTGGTTTTACCAATGGTGAGTCCAGAGGATGGCAATGCAGGAGTATGTGTGTGAAGTCAAGCAGAGCAAAAGGTTGCACCTAACTTAGGTTTTTATAACCAACCTTCTTGAGGGAACTTTCTGAGGAGGGCACACCTCAAATGACCCAACAACCTCCTTGTAGTACCACGTTCTCAACACAATAATTGGGGGATTTAATGTCCATGTGAGTTTGGGATCCATATCCTATGCAAACTATATCACTGTTCCTGTCCCTAGAACATTGAAGTAATGGAAAAAAGGCATTTTCTGGTTTATATTTATGGCTAGATAAATTAGCATGTCATCAGTGTCACCTAGGACACTCCAAACTGGTACAGCACTCAGTAAACATTTTTTAATTCATAAACTTTTTTTAACTTTTATTTAATGAATATAAATTTCCAAAGTACGACTTATGGATTACAATGGCTTCCCCCACATACCGTCCCTCCCACCCACAACCCTCCCCTTTCCCACTCCCTCTCCCCTTCCATTCACATCAAGATTCATTTTTGATTATCTTAACATACAGAAGATCAGCTTAGTATACATTAAGTAAGGATTTCAACAGTTTGCTCCCACACAGAAACATAAAGTGAAAAATAATAGATGATTTTTTTAAATGATGATGAAATCAGATCAGACCTATTGTCATGTTTAATCCCAGTGAGAGTCAAGTTGGGAGTTGACAATTTCTTTTTTTTTTTTACAGAAGATCAGTTTAGTATGCATTAGGTAAAGATTTCAACAGTTTGCACCCCCATAGAAACACAAAGTGAAATATATTGTTTGAGTACTCATTATAGCATTAAATCTCAATACACAGCACATTAAGGACAGAGATCCTACATGAGGAGTAAGTGAACAGTGACTCCTGTTGTTGACTTTACCAATTGACACTCCTGTCTATGGCATCAGTAATCTCCCTATGCTCCAGTCATGAGTTTCCAAGGCTATGGAAGCCCTCTGAGTTCTCCGACTCTTATCTTGTTTAGACAAGCTCATAGTCAAAGTGGAGGTTCTCTCCTCCCTTCAGAGAAAGGTACCTCCTTCTTTGAAGACCTGTTCTTTCCACTGGATCTCACTTACAGAGATCTTTTGCCAGAGTGTCTTGGCTTTCCATGCCTGAAATACTCTCATGGGCTTTTCAGCCAGATCCGAATGCCTTTAGGACTGATTCTGAGGCCAGAGTGCTATTTAGGACATCTGCCATTCTATGGGTCTGCTGAGTATCTTACTTCCCATGTTGGATCACTCTCCCCTTTATTTATTCTATCGGTTAGTGTTAGCAGGTACTAGACTTGTTTATGTGCTCCCTTTGACTCTTAGTCCTTTCATTATGATCAATTGTGAACTGAAATTGATCACTTGGAATAGTGAGATGGCATTGGTACATGCCACCTTGATGGAATTGAATTGGAATCCCCTGGTATGTTTCTAACTCTACCATTTGGGGCAAGTCAGCTTGAGCATGTCCCAAATTATACATCTCTTCCCTCTCTTATTCCCACTCTTATGTTTAACAGGGATCACATTTCAGTTAATTTTCAACACTTAAGAATAACTGTGTGATAATTACAGAATTAAACCAGTCATATTAAGTAGAACATACAAAAAAAATACTAATTCATAAGCTTATATCCAGAATGTTATTTAACTGAAAACTGAGCTTAATGCTCAAATGCAACCTATTTTACTTAAGCAATGAATGTAGTAGGCTTTAGAGCAAAGTTTTAAAAGTAAAATTCTGGATTTAAAAGATCTCTCTCTATAGTTATATATTGATGAATTTCTCCTGACATACATTCATCAATTAAAGATAGTGAGTAAGGGGCCAGCGCTGCGGCTCAATAGGCTAATCCTCTGCCTTGCGGCGCTGGCACACCGGGTTCTAGTCCCGGTCAGGGCACCAGATTCTGTCCCGGTTGCCCCTCTTCCAGGCCAGTTCTCTGCTGTGGCCAGAGAGTGCAGTGGAGGATGGCCCAAGTGCTTGGGCCCTGCACCCCATGGGAGACCAGGTTAAGTACCTGGCTCCTGGCTTCGGATCAGCGTGATGCGCCAGCTGTGGCGGCCATTGGAGGGTGAACCAACAGCAAAAGGAAGACCTTTCTCTCTGTCTCTCTCTCTCACTGTCCACTCTGCCTGTCAAAAAAAAAAAAAAAGATAGTGAGTAAGGAAAAGGCGAGTCAAATCCTCACAAACAATTTGATAAATAATCTGTCACATGAAAACACATAGCTCTTTCAAAATTTATATTTATTAAATAAAAGTTTAAAAAAACACATAGCTCAAGAGAACTGAAATCCATCATAGAATAAAGGATATCTCTGAGTTCCCTGAACAGTCCCAGTGTGTAGATTATAACAAAAAAATAGATGAAATTTTCTTTCTCTTTTAAGCCCACTTTCTAACTCAAATCCTTTACTCCTACTCACCAATACTTTTTTAAATTTAAAGTATAACTGTGTGTTCTTATTAAATGTATAATCTTTCTGCATGCATATTTTTATTTTATGTAAATTTTAATTTGAGATGTATATTATGCATAGATATATATACATTTATACATGTATATATGCACATATACACATTTCTTTTGGGGGCAACGCTATGCTGTATGTTCTTTTGTCTGCATTTAATCCATAATTTCTAATGGGTGGTGCCTAGTCTACCACATTGTACCCATACACCCTCCCAAGTATAATTACCCAGTTGCCACTAACTCCCTTTTACCAAAAAAAGTGCTGTTGGGAACATCTTCATACATACTTCCTATAAAATATGCTTACATGTTTCTTTAAAGTATAAAAGCAGAATTGCTGGTTTAGAGACTTTATACATATTTAAGATGATTAAGTATAGCTGTATTGCTTCCTAGAACACCTGTATTACAATGCTACATTTAGAGCCTGAGGATTCCTAAATTCCCACATCACTGGTAGCACTTGGCATCATCCAGGGATTTTGTATTTAATTAATTTACTTGAAAGAAAGACAGCAAGAGAGAAAGACAGATATTTTAGCCACGGATTGACTCCCCAGATGTTCACAACAGCCAGGGTTGCATCAGACTGAATCCAGGATCCAGAACCCCAATCCAGGTCTCCCATGTGCGTGATAGGAACCCAAGTACTTGAGCCATCTCTATTACCTCTGAGAATGTCCATTACCAGTGAACTTGAATTGGAAGTAGAGACAGGACTCAAATGCAAGAACTCTGATAAGGAATGTGGGTGTTCCAAGTAGCATCTTAGGCACTGCGCCAATGCCTACCCTCAGGTTTATTTTCAATAGCTCTGTTGAAGTAAAATTGAACACAGTAAAGTATGTGTATCAGAAATGTGCATGTTTGTGTGTGTGCATACATGTGTGTGTGAAATTATCATTATAGCCAACATAGTAAACATATCTTTGATTCTCAATAGCATTCTTATGGACTTTTGCCTTTCTGCTTTCTATTTCATTGGTTACTGCTCAGATCTTTTTTATTTTATCTTATTACTTTGGATTTAATTTGCTGTTTTTATAGTTTCTTAATTGGAAGCTCAGATTTTTGCTTTGAGATTTTCTTTTTCCATAATACAGGAATTTGCACCATTAAATTTAATCTACATACTACTTTAGACATAAAGCAGAAAAAAATTTATATTGTGCTTTCATTATGAAAAGTCTGCTAAGTATTTTCCAAAATACTTGAAGGGTTACTAGATATCTTTCTGTGATCAATTACTGATTTTACCCAGTTGTAACTGGAGAACATATTTTGTATGACAAATTGTTTTTCAGTTTACTGAGATTTCTATTATGCCCAGTATATGATCTGTCTTGATAAATACCCAACGTGTACTTAAGGATAATGTGTTTCCTTCTGTTTTTATTTTGAATGTTCTATAAATGTAAATTAGTTAAAAGCTGTTTGACAGTGTAAGTTTATGTCTTCTATTTACTTACTGCTTTTCTATTTATGTTCTATCAATTATTGAGACAACAGCATTGAAATCTTCAACTATAATTAATGTTTTACCAATTTCCCCCTGCATTTCTCTATTGTTTTGCTTTGTCTTGCTTTGCTTTGTGTATTCTGAAGCTCTGGAATTAGTTACATAAACACCTTTATCAATAAGAGAAGGTCCTCTTTATTCCTGGTGATAGCTTTGCCCTGAAATCTACTTTGTCTGATGTTAATATAACAAGTCCAGTTTTCATTACATTTGTATTAACCTAGTTTATCTGTTTTATCCTTCTACATTTAACCTGTTTATGTTTGTTTATTGAAAGTAGATCCCAGGCAACAAAAAACTAATTTTTGACTTTTTTCCCAATCTCACAATTTCTACTATTAAACTGTGTTTAGACCACTCACAATTAAGCTGATTATTAATATGTTTGAATTTAAATCCATCGCCTAATACTTTGTGTTCTTTTTGTCCAATTTGCTCTTTGATGTTTTTCTTTCTTTTTGTGCCTTGTTTTGATAAATGGAATATTTCTTTGTGATACTACCTAATCTTCTTTGTTGTTGGCTTATAAGCTATTTTTATATTTTGTTATTTCAGTAATTGTTTTAGGCTTTATAATATTCATCTATAAGTTACCAAGTCTACATTCAAGTGACATTATCTCTTCTCACACATACTTTAAAGATCTTATAATGAAATATTTCCATTTCTTGGCTCTTGGGCTTTTTTGCTTTTTTCATATAGCTTACTAGCACACACTACAAACCCCAAAATGCATTGTTTTTATTCTTGATTTAAACTGTCAATTATATTTTAAAGATATTTAAATGAAAAATTTGCATTTACTTACATGCCTAACTATTTCAGATTCTGTTCATTTATTTGTGTGACTCAAAACTTCCATCTAGTATCACGGTCCTTTTGATTGAAAGATTTCCTTTCTGCTAAAGTAATATTATATAACAAAAACAAAACTGGAGGCATCACAATACCAGATTTCAAGAAATATTACAGGGTAGTTATCATCAAAACAACCAGATACTGGCACAAAAACAGATGTGTAGACCAATGGAATGAAATACAAGTGCCAGAAAACAACCCACACATCTACAATTAACTTATCTTTGACAAAGGAGTTAAAATCAATCCCTGGAGTAAGGACAGTTTCTTCAACAAGTGGTGCTGGGAAAACTGGATCTCCACATAAAGAAATATGAAGCAAGACCCTTACCTTATACCTTACACAAAAATCCACTCAAAATGTATCAGACTTCAAGATACAACCCAACATCACCAAATTACTAGAAAACATTGGAGAAGCTCTACAAGATATTGCCATGGACAAAAAAGTTCTTGCAAAATACCCCAGAAGCACAGGCAATCAAAGCCAAAACTGACACGTGGGTTTACATCAAATTGAGAAGCTTCTGCACTGTAAAAGAAGCACTCAGCAAAGTGAAGAGGCAACTGGCAGAATGGAAGAAAAAGTTTTTAAACTATGAAACTGATAAGGGGTTAAATCCAGAATCTATAAAGAGGTCAAGAAATTCAACAACAACAAAACAACCCAGTTAAGAAAATGACAAAGGACTTAAACAGACATTTTTTCAAAAGAGAAAATCCAAATGGCTAACAGACTCATGAAAAAAATACTCAGGCAAGCCAAAACCACAATGAGGTTTTGACTCACTCCAGTTAGAATGACTTTCATTCAGAAATCAACAAACAACAAATGTTGGCAATGATGTGGGGAAAAGGTATCCTAATCCACTGTTGGTGGGAATATAAACTGGTGCAGCCACTGTGGAAGACATTATGGGTATATCTTAGAAATCTGAATATAGACCCACCATACGACCCAGCAATTCCACTCCTGGGAATTGACCCAAAGAAAAAGAAATCAGCATATGATTGAGTGATCTTTACCCCCCTTTCACTGTAGCTCAATTCACAACAGTTAAACTAAGGAAGAAACCCAGATGCCCATCAATTGATGACTTAATAAAGAAATTATAGTATTATAGACTATGGAGTACTACTCAGCTGTAAAGAACAAAATGGATGAAATCACTATATATTGTAACCAAACTCACCACAGTAAAACATAAAGAAAAGATTCTAAAATGTGCACGAAATAAACACAGGATGACTTTCAGAGGATCTCCAATTAGACTCAGAGCAGACTTCTCATCAGACACCCCATGGGCTATGAGAGAATGGCGAGATACAGTCCAAGTCTTAAGAGAAAATAACTGTCAACCCAGAATAAGTACCCTGCAAAGCTCTCATTTATGAACAAAGGTGAAATAAGACTTTCTATAACAAACAGAAATTGAATTTTTCATCACACGTCCAGCCCTATAAAAGAAGCTTAAGGATATGAGCTCACAGAAACACAGAAACTTGATCATCATTACAAAAGAAGATAAAGGAAGAAAATTTCCAGTAAAAGTTCAAAGGCAATTGAAAGTAAAAAATAGGAATATTTATGGAAAAATGGCAGGGCAAAGTCATTATTTATCAAGAGCCACCTTGAATGTAAATGGCTCAACTCTCCAGCTAAAAAATATAGACTGGCTGAATGGATTAAAAAACAAAACCCATCTATTTTCTGCCTTCAAAAAACATATCTCACCAACAAAGATTCACGCAGATTGAAAGTGAACGGATGGAAAAAGATATTCCTTGCCAACAGAAAACAAAAAAGAGCTTATGTAGCCATTATAATATCAGACAATATAGTCTTTAACACAAAAACTGTTAAAAGAGATAAAGAAGGGCACTATGTAATGATTAAGGAATCAATTTAACAGAAAGATATAAGTATTATAAATGTATATGAAACTAATTACAGGGCACCTGGCTAACTAAAAGAAATGTTAAAGGATTTAAAGGTACACTTAGACTCCAATGAAATAGTAATGAGGGACTTCAATACCCCACTTACAGAAATGGAGAGATCAACCAGACAGAAAATCAGTAAGAAAAAAACAGATTTAATTGACACTATAGACCAAAGGGATCTAACAGATATCTACAGAACTTTTCATCCTACCGTTGCAAAATACACATTCTTCTCAGCAGTGCAGGGATCATTCTGTAGGCTTGACCACATGTTAAACAGTAAACCAAATCTCAGCAAATTCAAAAAAATCAAAATCATATCATGCATCTTCTCAGACCACAATGGATGAAGCTGGAAATCAGCACTCAACAATCTGTAAAACATATGTAAACAAATGAAGACTGAACAACATGCTCATGGATGAAAAATGGGTGATGGAAATTAAATGAGAAATCAAAAAATTTCTGGAAACAAATGAAGATGACAATATAACATTTCAAAACCTATGAGACACAGCAAAAGCAGTGTTAAGAGGAAAGTTCATAACAATTTGTGCCTATATCAAGAAATTGAAAAGGCACCAAATAAATGAGCTATCAATGCATCTCAAGGATTTAGAAAAGCAACAGAAAACCAAACCCAAACCTAGTAAAAGAATAGAAATAATCAAAATTAGAAAAGAAATCAACAAAATGAGATCCAAAAAACAACACAAAAGATCAGAAAAAAAATGAAGAGCTGCTTTTTTGAAAAAATAGACAAAATTGACACACCATTGGCCGAAATAATGACAAAAAGCAGAGAGAAGATCTAAATCAATAAAATTAGAGGGGGAAGCTCTATGGCATAACAGGTAAAGCCACTGCCTACAGTGCCAATATCCCATATGGCTGCCAGTTCTAGTCCTAGCAGCTCCACTTCCAATCCAGCTCTCTGCTATGGCCTGGGAAGGCAGTAGAAGATGGCCCAAGTTCTAGGCATCCTGTACCCGCAAAGGAGACATGGAATAAGCTCCTGGCTCCTGCCTTTGGATCAGCATACCCCCAGTCATTGCAGCCATCTGGGGAGTGAACCCATGGATGGAAGACCTTTCTCCCTCTCTGCCTCTCCCTCTCTCTCTCTGTGTAACCCTGACATTCAAATAAATTAATAAATCTTTAACAAAGTAAAATAAAATAAAATTAGAGGTGAAAAAGAAAATGTAACAACAGACACCCCAGAAATAAAAAGAACCATAAGAAATTACTACAAAGAGCTGCATGCCAAAAACTGGGAAACTTAGCAGAAATGCATAGATTCCTGGACACACCAACCTACCTAAATTGAGCCATGAAGAAATAGAAAACATAAACAGACCCATAACCAAGACAGAAGCTGAATTAGTAACAAAGGCCATCCATCCCAATAAATAAAAGCAAAGGGCCGGCACCACGGCTCACTAGGCTAATCCTCTACCTGCAGCACCGGCACCCCAGGTTCTAGTCCCGGTTGGAGTACTGGATTCTGTCCCGATTGCTCCTCTTCCAGTCCAGCTCTCTGTTGTGGCCCGGGAAGGCAATGGAGGATGGCCCAGGTCCTTGGGCCCTGCACCCACATGGGAGACCAGGAGGAAGCACTTGGCTCCTGGGTTTGGATTGGCACAGCGCGCTGACCATAGCAGCCATTTGGGGGTGAACCAATGGAAGGAAGACCTTTCTCTCTGTCTCTCTCTTTCATTGTCTAACTCTTCCAGTCAAAAAAAAGCAAAGGAATAGATGGCTTCACTGTGGAATTCTACCAGACAGTTAAAGAACTAACTCCAGTTCTTCTGAAGTAATTCAAAACAATTAAAAGTAAGGGAACCCTCCGAAATTCTTTCTATGAAGCCAGGAATACTTTAATTTCTAAACCTGAAAAACATGCAACAGAGAAAGAGAATTAAACCAATTTCCATGATGAACACAGACACAAAAATCCTCAACAAAATTCTAACAATTTCGAATCCAACAACATATCAGAAAAAATCATCCACCCAGACCAAGTGGAATTTATCCCTGGTATGCAGGGATGGTTCAACATTCACAAATCAATCAACATGATACATTGCATTAACAAACTGCTGAACAAAAACCATATGATTATCTCAATAGATGCAGAGAAAACACTTGATAAAATGCAACACAGTTTCATGATGAAAACTCTAAGCAAATTGGGTATAGAAGGAACAATCTTTAAAACAATCAAAGCAATTTATGACAAACCCACAACCAGCATTCTATTGAATGGGAAAAGTTGGAAGCTGAGATCCACTAAAACAAGGTGTCCACTCTCACCACTGCTATTCAATTTAGTCCTGGAATTATTAAACAGAACCATTAGTCAATAAAAAGTAATCAAAGGGACACAAATTGGGAAAGAGGAAGTCAAGCTATCCTTATTTGCAGATGACATGATTCTATATATAGGGGATCCAAAGGACTCCATTAAGAGACTCTTGAAGTCATAAAAGAGTTTGGTAAAATGGCAAGATATAAAATCAATATACAAAAATCAACAGCATTTTAGGCTGAGAAAGAACTTCTAAGATCAATCCCATACATAATAGCTAAAAATAAATAAATTTAACCAAGGATGTCAAAGATCTCTACACTGAGAATCACAGCACAAAATGAAGAAATGGAAGAAGACAACAACAACAACAAAAAAAAAAACTTCCATGTTCATGGTTTGCAATTATCAATTTCATCAAAATGTCCATACTTCCAAAAGCAATTTACAGATTCAGTACAATCCCAATCAAAATACCAAGGACATTCTTCTCAGATACAGAAAAAATGATGCTGAAATTCATATGGAAACACAGAACCTCAAACAGCTAAAGCAATCTTATACAACAAAAACAAAGCTGTAGGCATCGCAATACCAGATTTCAAGACATACTAAAAGGCAGTTATCATCAAAACAGCCTGATACTGGACAAAAAAAAGATAGATAGACCATGGAACATATTAGAAATGCCAGAAATCAACCCATGCATCTACAACCAACTTAACTTTGACCAGGAAGGTAAAATCAACCCCTGGAGCAAGAATAGTCTCTTCAACAAATGATGCTGGGAAAATTGGATCTCCACATGCAGGAATAATAAGCAAGACCCCTACCTTACACATTACACAAAAATCAATTCCAAATAGATTAGAGGCATAAATCTGTCACCTGACATTATCAAATTATTAGAGAACATTGGGGAAACCCTACAAGACACTGGAAATTCTTGGAAAAGATCACAGAGGTACAGGCAATCAAAGCCAAAATTGAAAAATGGGATTAAATCAAACTGAGAAGCTTCTGCACAGCAAAAGAAACATTTGGCAATGTGAAGAGCCAACTGACAGAGTGGAGAAATTATTTGCAAACTATTCAACTGATACAGGATTAATAACCAGAATATATAAGGAGATCAAGAAACTCAACAATAACAAAACAAACAACCCAGTGAATAAATGGGCAAAGGACTTAAAGAGACATTTTTCAAAAGAGGAAATTCAGATGGCCAATAGACACATGAGAAAATGCTCAGGATCACTAGCCCTCAGGGAAATGCAAGCGAAAACCACAATGAGGTTTCACTTCACCCCAGTTAGAATGGCTTACAAATAGAAATAAACAAACAACAAAAGATGGTGAAAATGTAGGGAAAAAGGTACCCTAACCCACTGTTGGTGGGAATGTAAACTGCTAAAGCCACAGTGGAAGACACTATGGATATACCTCAGAAATCTGAATATAGACCTACCATATGACCCAGACATCCCATTCCTGGGAATTTACCCAAGGGAAATAAAATTAGCATAGGAAAGAATTCTCTGTACCCCCATGTTTATTGCAGCTCAATTCACAAAAGCTACGACATGGAATCAATCTAAAGGCCTGTCAACTGATAATGATAAAAAAATTATGGGATATATACACCATGGATATTACATAATGGTAAAAAATGAAATTCTGTTATTTGCAACAAAATAGATGAAACTGGAAAACATCATACATAGTGAAATAATCCAGTACCAAAAGGACAAATACCATATATTCACCCTGGTCTGTGATAACTAACAGAGCACCTAAAAGGAAATCTACAGAAGTGAAATTAGCACTCCAAGATTCAATTACTTTGAGCAGCCCTTGTCTCAACTGTTAAGGATCAGGTTTTTTTCATACAATTTGTTTAACTCTTTATTTAGCATAGAATTAACCTTATGTGTTTAAAGTTAATTGAAAATAGATCTTCATAAAAAATAAAAATGGGAATAGGAGAAAGAAGACAAAGTGCTGGGAGGGTGGGTACAGTGTGAAGAATCACTGTATTCCTAAAGTTGTGTTTAACAGCATAAAGTTTGTATTACTTAAATAAAAGATTTATGGAAGAAAAATTTTAATTAAAAAAAGTGGAGCAGGTGGGTTTCAAACCAGCATTCCAACATGGGATGAGCACTGCAGGTGGCAGCTTAGTTCACTGCACAATAATGCCAGACCCTAAAAAATTTTTCATGATTTATTTATTTGAAAGGCACAGTGACAAGAAGAGAGGAAAAGAGAGGTAAAGATCTTTCACCTGCTGATTCACTCCCCAAACAAAGGCAACAGTCCAGTCTGAGCCAGGCCAAAGCCAGGAGTTCCATCTTCATATCCAACATGGGTGGCAGGGGACCAAGAACTTGGGCCACCTTCTTTGCCTTCCCAGGTGTATTAGCAGAAAGCTGGATTATATGTGGAGCAGCTAGGACTTGAACTTGCACTCTGATACAGCATGCCAACATTGCAAGTGGTACCTTAACCCACTGGGCCACAATGCTGGCCCCTAAAAACATTTTAAAACAATTTTTACTCATAAGGTGAGTGGCATTCCAGCACAGTTACCAGCTAGCAATGTTATACAGGTTCTACTCTTCTTATGTGAACAGGGTTTAAGATTCCAGTGCAACAGTTCAATCCCAGCAGCACTCCAGTTCTAGAGCCCTGCTGGTTCTTCCAGAGTAACATGACTCAAATATACTGAGTCTTCTTTGCCATCAGGACTAGAATTATATCTAGCACAAACAAGCCTTTCATCTTCTTTTGTAGTGCTTGCTAATAAATATTTGTATATTTGAGGGAACTTGGAGAATGTGGCCTAATATTTAATATCATAATAAACCAGCTGCTAGCAAGATTATAAGGGCAAGTGTGTATATCCACTAGTACTTAAATGTATTCACTAAATGATCCTGATATTGGAAGAACAAATTGGCTTAGTTCTGTTTTGCTGATGTGAAGTGAGGCCGATTATGTCTTATACTTTTATTTGCATTTTTTATTTATAGTTAGGTTGACTTTCTTCTCATATGGCTGTTGAATATTTGCTTCTTTCCATTTGTGAATTAGTCATCATATCTCCTGACCATTTTTCCTCCTGTGGTATTAAAATTGTTCTCATTGGTTTATAACAGATCATGGGCCTGGCACTATGGCATAGCAGATAAAACTTCTGCCTGCAGTGCTGGCATCCCATATGGGCACCAGTTCAAGTCCCAGCTGCTCCACTTCCAATCCAGCTCTCTGCTATGGCCCAGGAAGGAAGCAGGGGATGCCCCAAGTCCTTGGGCTCCTGCCCTCAACGTGGGAGACCCAGAGGAAGCTCCTGGCTCCTGGCTTTGGATTGGCACAGGTCTGGCAGTTGCAGCCTTTTGGGGAGTGAACCAGTGGATGGAGGACCTCTCTCTCTCTTCCTCTCCTTCTCTCTCTGTGTAACTCTTTCAAGTAAATAAAGTTTTTAAAAAAATGTTATCTTCTGTCATATGAATTGCAAATGTTTTCCAATTGTTTATGATGCTTTTTCTGTGATAGAAAAGTTTACCAATATTTTTCTTTATGGTTTCTGCCTTTGGTGTCATACTTAGAAAATTCTCCTCTAACAATCTACAGTCACCTAAATTTTCTTCTAAAGGTAAGAATGTGTTTTACAGATTCCATGGGAAAAAATGCAAGAATTGGAAGTTTAAGGATTTGTAAATAGCAATGAAAGGTCTAAAATTGCCTTTCTCATGGGACAATAAAAAAGTAAAAATGGTTTTGTTATAAGTACTGTCTCCTACAAAAAAAATTCTATTTACATATATCTGGGAAGGTTTTTATTTTCTTATTTTTTGAAAAATATTTGAAATATATTTCCATTAGCATCTATATCTAGATTGGCAATATTTTCCTCCAAACATTAAAAATGTTTCTTCACTGTCTTCTAGTTGCATTGCTTCTATGAGACATTTGCTGTCAACTTTATTTCTTTCTATATAAGGTGTCCTTTTCTTTCTGGCTGTTATTTTTTTTTTTTTTTGCTTACATTATCTGTTTAAAGGTTTTTTCTCCCCAAAGAAACCTTTTGTTTAAGGAATACAAACTTCATACATTTCATAAGTACAACTTCAGGAATATAGTGATTCTTCCCACCATACCTGCTCTCCCACCCACTCTCCCACCCCTCCACATCCTTCCTCTCCTATTTCCAGTACCATTCTCCACTAAGATACATTTTCAATTAACCTTATGCAAAGAAGATCAACTCTATACTAAGTAAGGAGTTCAACAATTTGCATACACAAAAAAAAAACCTGTTCCTCAACAGTCAAGCTAATGTGAATTCAGCTGTAATAAACATAGGGGTACAGATAATGCTTTCATATGCTGATTTCATATCCCTTAGGTAAATTCCCAGGAATGCAGTAGCTGGGTCATATGGTAGATCTATATTCAGAACTTTAAAGTGTCTCCATACTGTCTTCCATAGTGGCTTTACCAATTTACAGTACCACCAACAGTGGATTAGAGTACCTTTATCCCCACATCCTCACCATCATTTCTTGTTTGTTGATTTCTGCATAAAAGCCATTCTAACTGGGGTGAAGTGAAACCTCATTGTGGTTTTTCACTTGCATTTCCCTGAGGGCTTAGTGATCCTAAGTATTTTTCAAGTGTCTGTTAGATATTTGGATTTCCTTTTTTGAAAGATGTCTGTTTAAGCTTCCCAGTCACAAATACCCAGCCCCCTGTCAATTCTCCCTGCCAACTCAGGAGTCTCTACTAAGCTGGTTGCTGGGTATGGACATGAATTGGCGCAGCTGTTCATATGTCCAAAATGGTGCCCAATCAATCATCTTTTACATAATACCATTCAGGATGATCAGGGAGGAAGAAATGTGCCCCCTCTTTTTTTTCTCCTCTAATTTGGCAGGTACACTATCCTCCAACAGGGCTCCAAGTCATATTCCCTCCAGGCTTTTCCTGAACCTTAATCGCCAGTGGTTTTCGCTGCTGCAGTTTGGTCTCACATTGTAAAGGATAATCGGTGTTTGTCAAAGTCTACTGATTAAAATGTTAGTTATTCTTAAAAAAATGTTAGTCACATCTTTAAAAAATAGCTTTATAGTAATATCTAGACTGGCACTGGACCAAACAATTGGCGTCACACCCCAACCAAGGTTGGTACATAGAATTAGACATCACACTAACACATACATATGTTTGGGGGAGCTCTGGCTATATCTCTAAGGCATGGAATATTTTTGTCAATGTCTAAAATTCACCTCCTTTCCAAGGGAAGAAGTTACATTTTTCTTTAAAGCAAGACTGATATTCAGCCAATATTTACTCATCCATTCTATCATTCTATTAACTATTGTTGATAGCTTTGACTACTTTTAACATCAATTATCTTAGCAGATATTTGCACAATGTGTTAACATTTAGATTTTTAATGTTAATTGTTTAAACTGTCATTAAAGTGTGAAGGTTAAAGTTTCATTCATTTTTGTAATGTAATAATGAAAAAAATTTGATTTGCATATAGGGACAAGACTTGTATTCAACTTCCAACCATATGGATAGCATTTATATGTTATTTTTATTTTTCTAAGGTTTATTTGATGTATGAATTAATTCCTTCTTCACAGGAAGGTGTTTTATTTCTATTCAGGAAAAAAAGTTCATTCCTTTCAAGGAAGAAATGAGTATTTTAAGAACTTGTAAGGGATAAAGAAGGCATAGAAGCAGATGAGTTGGGAAATAGTTCCAAATTCAAAAAATTAGATTATAAGAAGTAAGAACAATAAAAAAGGGTAACAAAATCAACAAAACAACTCTACACTCTCTGCAAATTCTATTAACATTCTGAGATCATTTAACAGTCATTTTTGAACACCATAATTTTTTTTTTATTTTATTGACAGGCAGAGTGGACAGTGAGAGAGAGAGACAGAGAGAAAGGTCTTTCTTTGCCTTTGGTTCACCCTCCAATGGCCACCGCGGCCGGTGCGCTGCGGCCGGCGCACCGCGCTGATCCGATGGCAGGAGCCAGGTACTTATCCTGGTCTCCCATGGGGTGCAGGGCCCAAGCACTTGGGCCATCCTCCACTGCACTCCCAGGCCACAGCAGAGAGCTGGCCTGGAAGAGGGGCAACCGGGACAGAATCCGGCGCCCCGACCGGGACTAGAACCCGGTGTGCCGGCGCCGCAAGGTGGAGGATTAGCCTAGTGAGCCGCGGCGCCGGCCTGAACACCATAATTTTCATAAATAGCAATATCTTGGAGAGTTCTAAGACTGACCAACATTTCTAAACAAAGCTAAAGGGATCTTGAGTTATCACCAATTGTAAAATGAATAGAGTAGTGCCTAGATTCTAATTTACAGGTAGAAGCATAGCCAGTAAATATGATGCCCTCTTTTTGTACTTTGTCCTATTAGGTTCTTATCCAACAAACGACGATACTTAAAGAATAACTATAAAATCATTTCAAGGACCATAACTACTGCTCAATCTCTGAGTTAATAAACATCCCATAAATACTTTCACATATTTGTGCAAGAAATGTTGCTAAATCATCTACGTTAAGTTGCTTTTAATGGCAAAAGACAACACAGAGAGAAAGATACAGCAAATGTCAAACCATGTGAGATCATGAGCTTATTTTAAAAGAACCTAGACCTTAATCCAAAGTCCAAGTGAAGCAGACAGAAATGGGCCTTCCAGTGGCTAATAAGCAAGGACTTGGACAGTTAGTCTTCAGCAGGAAACCCCAATCATCACCTCACAAAGGAAATTCCTAGATAGCACCACTTCAGAGAGTTCTCATTCATATCTACACATGCCAGAGCAATTCAGGCAGGAAGCAGAACAGACCCAGCACCATCACTGCTAGTGTGTTGCTTCTACAAAGGCTAAATCTCAGAAAGCAAGTCAGCGCTGAGTACAAGCTTGTCTACCAAGACCACATTGTCCACGTCTTTAAGGAATAAATCATTTCCACATGTCTTATGGAAAGTTGAACATTTTAAAAGCAGCCCTACACATCAACAATTAATTATGCCTTTTACCCAAGTTGTGCTTTCAAAGAGACAAGTCAAGTGAAATGAATCCATCTCACTCCAAGGCACAACTAGAATAGCCCAAACATCAGCCACTGGCAACCACCCAAGAAACCCCCACCCACATACCCACAAAGAGGACTAATGGAAAGGTCTAAGCAGCAGAACATGGGAATGCATGTTTCAATAAATTGTAGACAAGGGAGAGAAGATTGATTTAGGGGCAATCTGGTCAGGTTTCAAAACACAAACCATAATTCAGCAAGTTCAAACTCACTATGCTCAGTAAATTCTGCAGCATGACATAACACAAGAGAAAATATATCAAGATATATTTGAATGATGGCAATGAGGTCTTACACTTTCTTATTACACTATTTATATTTGACTCATAGTGTCTTTGGCATATAAAAGAAACATTAAAATTCTACTGATACCTATAATTTTAAAGAGTTTAATAACCTAAAAGATAACAGATGGAGTAAAATTAATTGGTCAGGAGAGGCAGCTATTCCCAAGGTAGCATTCAAATCTTCAACAAATCTAAAGATGAGCCCTTGTTATCAACCAGTAAGCTACTTGTAAGCCTAGGACAAGACCCTGTGATTCTCTTAAGGATTGAGAGCAACTGCTGAAAAGTAGGGAGAAAAGCACCAACTACTAAAGAATGAAATAGTCCCAAGCTTTTATCCCACACAAAACATGAGAGAGATTAAAATAGTGCATGGAATATGAGTATTATGAGAGAAAAATAAACTATGCATGGACTCTATTTTACCAAAATAAACTTATCTTTAATTTTCTTTAACTTATCTTCAATAAAAAACTTTTGAAGTATCCTCAAGACCCACCCAATATATTGAGTTGTATGGGGGGAAGGGGTTAATTAAATATTTGATTTTTGACCCAAGCAATCCTCACCTTTGGAGCTGAAGCCACTTCAACTCCATCTGCTGATATAGTCCTAATCTAGCCACCAGATCAATGTTCTCTATAGGTAATTTCAAAAATAAAACCATATAATAGGCACACAAACAGTATGATTTCACTCTAGCACTCTGGTCTTCGTTAGTGAAAATGAATAATGAAGACAGAGCCAACACTGAATTTAGATTCTATCTCTACTAATCAGTCACTACGTGACTTTGCAAACAAATATCATTAAATTTCCCTTAGCTATATTTTTTCCTCATCTATGTACTAGGAATAACACCTACACAGTTTTATGTGAACATATGAATTACAAGTTAATAACAAGAAAATTGACTACAAATGAGGCCCAGGTGAATGTTTTGGAGTAATAGAAGTATTCTATATCCTCATTGCATTGACCACACATTTGTCAAAATTCACATAAAGTAAACAACTAAAATCCGTGATTTTACTACATGTGGAATATACTGGTCAATCTTTCTTTTTTTTTTTTTTTTGATGTTAATTCATTTTATTTTATTTTATTTTATTTAACTTTTATTTAATGAATATAAATTTCCAAAGTACAGCTTATGGATTACAATGGTTTCCCCCACATAACGTCCCTCCCACTCGCAACCCTCCCCTTATCCACTCCCTCTCCCCTTCCATTCACATCAAGATTCATTTTCAATTCTCTTTATATACAGAAGATCAGTTTAGCATTCATTAAGTAAAGATTTCAACAGTTTGCTCCCACACAGAAACATAAAGTGAAAAATACTGTTTGAGTACTAGTTATAGCATTAAATCTCAATGTACAGCACACTAAGGCCAAAGATCCTGCATGAGGAGTAAGTGCACAGTGACTCCTGTTGTTGACTTAACAAATTGACACTCTTGTTTATGGCATCAGTAATCACTCTAGGCTCTTGTCATGAGCTGCCAAGGCTATGGAAGCCCCCTGAGTTCACTGACTCTGATAATTTTTAGACAAGGCCATGGTCAAAGTGGAAGTTCTCTCCTCCCTTCAGAGAAAGGTACCTCCTTATTTGATGACCCGTTCTTTCCACTGGGATCTCACTCGCGGAGATCTTTTATTTAGGTTTTTTTCCCCCCCCAGAGTGTCTTGGCTTTCCATGCCTGAAATACTCTCATGGGCTTTTCAGCCAGATCCGCATGCCTTAAGGGCTGATTCTGAGGCCAGAGTGCTGTTTAGGACATCTGCCATTCTATGGGTCTGCTGTGTATCTCACTTCCCATGTTGGATCGTTCTCTCCCTTTTTTATTCTATCAGCAAGTATTTGCAGACACTATTCTTGTTTATGTGATCCCTTTGGTTCTTAGTCCTATCCTTATGATCAATTGTGAACAGAAATTGATCACTGGGACTAGTGAGATGGCATTGGTACATGCCACCTTGATGGGATTGAATTGGAATCCCCTGGTATGTTTTTAACTCTACCATTTGAGGTAAGTCCGCTTGAGCATGTCCCGAATTGCACATCTCTTCCCTCTCTTATTCCCACTCTTATATTTAACAACGATCACTTTTCAGTTAAGTTTCAGCACTTAAGAAGAATTGTGTATTGATTACAGTATTCAACCTAAAGTATTAAGTAGAACAAACAAAAAACATACTAAGAGGGATAACATATTAAGTTGCTCATCAACAGTCAGGGTGAGGGCTGATCAAGTCACCGTTTCTCATAGTGTTCATTTCACTTTAACAGGTTTCCTTTTTGGTGCTCAGTTAGTTGTCAATCTTTCTTAAGAATCCAAGTGAGAGGTATACATTTAGCCTAGTGGTTAAAACACCAGTTAAGACACCTGCACCAGAGTAACTGGATTTGATCTCTGGGTCTAGCTCCTGATTCCAGTTTCCTGTTAATGTGTAGCCTGGGAGGCAGTAGTGATAGCTCAAGTAATTGGGTTCCTGTTACCCATTTGGGAAACTTTTGAGTTCCTGGCCACTGGCTTCAACCCCTATCCCAGCCCTAGCCATTGTGGGCATTTAGGGGGTGAACCAACAGATGGGAGTACTCTTTCTCTCCCTCCCCTCCCTCTCTGTGTCTCTCTGCCTCTCAAAAATTTTTTTTCTCAAAAAAGTAAAGAACTACAGTATTCTAATGCCACTTTGTCCATTGGTCTCTATCATTTTTGGCATATTTGAAACAAGTGCATTTGAGCTTGCCATGAGTCAGAAGGTCCAGGAACAATTTCTTCCATCTTCTGAAGACTTGGAGAGCCACAGGGATATTGACCACTGTAAGTCTTTTGCAGTAAACATTCAGGAGTGTTCCCCTAAGATGAGACTTTTACCACCGAGGCCCAGGAAGCTGAAGCTGGAGATAGCCCTGATATATCACTAATCACCTATTATATCAAGGTCCCCTCAATATCTTCAGTATCAATATTTCAGGTTAGATAATTATTTATTGTGGAGGACTGACCTGTGTACTACAAGATGTTTGGCAGCATCTTTGGTTTGTACCCATGAGATACCAGTGGTGTGCCCCTCTCTGGTTGTGACAACCAAAAATGTTTCCAGACATTGCCAAGTGGGGTAGGGGAAGGGGATCATTCACAGTTGAGACCCACTCTATCTGGAAAATAGGTAATGAACCATATCCACACTCCTGTGGATCCTCAGAGACTTGCAGCTGAGACAAACTGATCATCCACAAGCAATTTGTCAAAAATACTAGCCCAATTAAGAACATGCCTGTGTCACTGTAGGGCTAGGATGAGTATGCAGAACTATGGACAAAGCCTTCCAGGGATTATGAGAAACAAAAATCAGAAAAACAGAAGACTAGGATGAAGAGGTCCTACAAAGATCTTGCAACTATTCTAGGCTGTTAACTAGGATAATTTAAATTATCATAAAAGAGATTTAAAAACCTCCAAAAGAGAAAGGTGAAAGTCATGAAAAACCCACACCTAAAAATTTCAGCATATTTTTGCTTTCATCCTCCTTGTTTCTACTAGAAATTAAAATTGAAAAACAAATTAACGAAAAGTGACAGCTAGGTTAGCTGGGATAGGTATCTTAAAAATAATTAAAAACAGTCATAAAAATCACCATGGCAGGTACCATGGTGGTAGCAACCTAGAGACAGACTTGGAAAAGAATCCTTTAATATCAATTTAAAATACATGAAATGGGTGAGAATTTGATGCAGTAGTATATGCCCACATCACATATCAAGACACTTAGGTCTGACTGCCAGCTCCACTTCAAATTCTAGCTTCCTACTAAAGCATCATGGAATGCAGCAGGTGATGGTTTAAGTACGTGAGTTCCTGCCGCCCATGTAGGAGACCCAGATTGAGTCCCCAGCTCCTGGCTACAGATTGGCTGAGACCAAGCTATTGCAGGCATTTGGGGAATGAACTAGTTGATGGGAAACTACCTACCTATTTTCCTCTCTGCCCTCTAAATAATATTTTTTAAAATTCAAAACATTCAATAAAACCAGAAGTACATTAATTCATCCAAAAATCAAGTAAAGGATCATTTCATTGTGATTAAATTCAAACAAATTTGTAAAAAACTCAGAGTAAGAATTAGATACAATGGTTTCAAGGAAACAAAAACAGAAGTTCAGGGTAAGACAACAAAAAACAGTAACTCCAGGAATAAGAGAAAGAATTGAGAATGGAGTTTGATAACAAGACCAAGACCTTCGGAGTGGGGTCCTTGTGTAATTCTTGCACAGGACCAGAACTTTTCAAATTAGAACTGAACCAAGCCTCTCAATGCAAACAAGTAGGTCCAGTGACCATGACAGTAAGAAATTGGAAAATTAGACTTTTTAAAACGCTGCTATTTAGATTTCCACAAAACTTAAAAGAATGAAAAAAAATTCTGCTTCCTGAGCCTTAATGAAATTTAAAAATCAAGAGGTATTTCTGTGTTTGAAATCCAGCATTGATTTATACTGAATTGGAGCTCTGATTGACCTAACTTTTAGACATATTTAGATATATTTCACTAATACCATGAGAATCCCAAAAACCTGCATTTAATTGCCCTACCTAAAGGATTCAAGATCTGTTTGGGAATGATTAAAGAGCAAGAAAAAGCAACTGAGTGGCCTATATCTCATTTCAACAGAAGAAGAAGCAACTCTGATTTAAGGACACTGTGCATTACAGTACAAAATGTTGAAACTGATAAGAAAGAAACTGATTAAACTTTAATGATAAGAACAAAGAAAACAATTTTTTTCAGTGTATGTAGAGAAAACTTAAAACATCTAAAGTTCTTGGGATGCCATGGCTATCTTCCTAGGACATACTGAAAAGACTACTGACTACCCAGTATCTATTCTCCCTTTTAAAAACTGTAACCCCTCCACTCTGAGGGTAAGGACAGCAGAAAAAAGACTGCCCTCATTTGCAGACATGTTTCTTGAGAAGGATTGGGAGGAATGCCTTCCTCAGGTGAGAGGATTCAAAAAAAAGTTTTGAATGCATACCTTTTCACGCACACACACACAAAAATGGTATCATCAACCCAAGAGTAACAATTTGGGAATTCCAAATCTTATACAAAGCCCTGAAAATGTCTGTAACAGCAGCAATGAGCTCAGCTAAAAATTAATCATTTTCCCAATAGCTCCCAGATACCCTCGCCGACATGGCCTGTGGTTAATAAACACAATTCCTTGAGTAGGCCTTCTGAGAAAGCTCCTTAAACAGAAAGGTCGCATCTGGAAAACATAGCATTGTTACTTCCTCCTGCGTCTTTCTAGAAGGTAGACATGCTAGCTAGAGCCCCTTAGGGATCCTGGAACAATTGTGAAGATGAAGCCACCTTTGATGATGAAGGAACAAGACAGGAGTCTGGATTGCTGAGCTCATAGCACCACCTAGCCCACGACTAGCTGATTCAAACCCTCTTACCGTGGGGAAGTAAAACCACCCACCTTTTTGAAACTAGTTTTTTTTTTTTTAAAGTCTTCTATTAGCAGCTGTTTACAATTCCCAATTGGATGAGAGCTTTTGAAGAACTAATTGGGAGATTCTGATAGACTGCTAGATGAAATTATGACAGACAAAGCCAAAAATCCTTTCTACTGAGACGGAATTTTTTTTTCTTTTTATTTTTTTTCTTTCAAACTTTTATTTAATGAATATAAATTTCCAAAGTACAGCTTATGGATTACAATGGCTTCCCCCCCATAACGTCCCTCCCACCCACAACCCTCCCCTTTCCCACTCCCTCTCCCCTTCCATTCACATCAAGATTCATTTTCAATTCTCTTTATATACAGAAGATCAGTATCAGAACCTACCTGACTGAAGAGCCGATGGTGGATCCCGGAGGCAGGAGACCTGGGATTCAGGCAGCTAGGCAGCCAGTCCAAGACGGTGTTGCCCTGCCGCGGCGTGGGAGCCAGCGCCATCACCAAGAAGCAGCTGGCCTGGACCAAACACAAAAAAACAAGGGACAGTCTTGGCAAAGGGCCTGCTGGCTCAGATGTCAAAGCAGCTGAACGTGTTCAAGACCAGCCTGGAGGAATCCGCCAGCAAGCACGAGTAGGAGGTCCGGAAAAATCCCGAGTTCTGGGTGCAGTTCCAGGACGTTCGAGCCACCACTGGGGCGCATCCTCTGGCCTCTGGGAAAGGATTTTGGTCCGAGATGCTGTGTGTGGGGCGTCTTCTTTTATGAGCTGGATGTCCAGGTTATCGAAGTGTGCCCAACCCGGAAGCACAGAAATGGAAGTCTGCTAACTCTGGAAGAACCACGTCAACAGGTGTTAAATGCAAGTTCGCGCAAGACGTTGGCCAACAGGACCTCACCAGGGCTATCAAGAAACAGGTCGCTTGGCACTGGCTTCAGCCTCATCCCCGAGGGCAGCACTTACAGCACTCAGTCTGCTCCAGCTGCCCTCAATAGGGATCACTTCTTGGTGCTGCAGCTGGTAGAGAAAAATGGCGACATGACAGGGAAATCAAAGCCAGTGTCAACCAGGAGACAGAGCGAGCATGGCAAGTGCTGTAATGCCTGCTGACAGAGGACTGGTCTGGCTGGACTTGCAGGCCCCAGGAGAGGCTCCCTACGGGCTCCCTGCTCTCTTCACTGACCTCTACTCCCAGGAGATTACAGCCTGGGGGGGGGGGGTGGCAAAGAAGCCGTCCCCTTAATGTGGGAATGTGGGAAAGCTTGGATAATTTTATGTTTATGGCCTAGAAGCCAGAGCTCCCTGGCTCTGTGCTGCCGCTCACCTACCTGTCAATCAAGGGACCCCTCCCCCAGAAGTACTTCCTCTTACCCAGGACTGGGGGTGCTATTATGTAAATACTTCCGCGTTTCTAAACTCATAAGCTAGATGGAACAGAAGTTCTAGCTTTCTTCCCCACAGATGCAGGAGGACCACAGCAGGGTAGGAAAATTCCTTTTTTTGTTTGTTTGGTTTTTTTTGTTTTTTGTTTTTTGTTTTTTTTTTTTGGACAGGCAGAGTTAGTGAGAGAAAGAAAAGTCTTCCTTTTTCTGTTGGTTCACCCCCCAAGTGGCTGCTATGGCCAGTGCTGCGCCAATCCGAAGCCAGGAGCCAGGTGCTTCTCCTGGTCTTCCATGCAGGTGCAGGGCCCAAGGACCTGGACCATCCTCCACTGCCTTTCCAGGCCACAGCAGAGAGCTGGACTGGAAAATAAGCAACCGGGACAGAATCCAGCGCCCCAACTGGGTCTAGAACCCAGGGTGCCGGAGCCACAGGCAGAGGATTAGCCTAGTGAGCCACAGTGCTGGCTGGAAAATTCCTCTTTACGGACCCTGGCACACTCTCTGTAAATAAAGCCCTTCTGTGCCTGTGTATTTTCTCTATGTAAATAAAGCTTATTGAGGCCGGCACCGTGGCTCAATAGGCTAATCCTCCGCCTTGAGGCTCTGGCACACCGGGTTCTAGTCCCGGTCAGGGCGCCGGATTCTGTCCCAGTTGCCCCTCTTCCAGGCCAGCTCTCTGCTGTGGCCCGGGAGTGCAGTGGAAGATGGCCCAAGTCCTTGGACCCTGCACCCCATGGGAGACCAGGAAAAGCACCTGGCTCCTGGCTTCGGATCAGCACGATGCACCAGCCACAGCGTGCTGGCCGCAGCGGCCATTGGAGGGTGAACCAATGGCAAAAGGAAGACGTTTCTCTCTCTCTCTCTCTCTCACTGTCCACTCTGCCTGTCAAAAATAAAAAAAAAATTAAAAAATAAAAAATAAAAAAATAAAGCTTATTGAGCTGCATGTGGTGTTTGTGCCTGTAATTAGAATTCTCCCCTAAGTAAAAAAGAAGGATCTGGGAATATTAGTATAGGCCCAACTTAGTCCACAACAACCTGAGTGTGGAAGGGCACACAGCAACAGGCAGGGAGAAGAGGGAAGACCTAATGGTGAACAAATCTCTGTTTAAGAAAAAAATGAAAGAAACTACCTGAGCATATGGAACTTGTCCTCAAAATTAAATCAAGTTAATTATGTTAACAAAATTTACCATAGTACTTTTTGTCAAAAAATTTGAGGGTGGGATTTGAGTGATGGTTTGACTCTTAGAATCTGCCAGCCCAGCATCAAAAGCTGTCTGTTGACATCAGACAGGCAAGACAAAAAAAAAGAAACAGGTAAATTAAATTTCATCAAAACTGGCCAGTGATGTGGCACAGCAAGTACCAGTATCCCATATGGGCACCCGTTCGAGTCCCAGCTGCTCCTCTTCCAATCCAGCTCTGTTATGGCCTGGGAAAGCAGTGGAGGATGGCCCAAGTCCTTGAGCCCCTGCACCCATGTGGGAGACCCAGAAGAAGCTCCTGGCTCCTGACTTCAGCTGGGCAGCTCCGCAGCCAACCAACAGATGGAAGACCTACTTCTGGCTCTCTCGGTCTCTCCTTTCTCTGTATAACTCTGACTTTCAAATAAATAAATAATCTTTACAAAATTTTTTCACCAAAACTAAAAACCTGAGCTAGCATTGTGGTGTAGCCAGTAAAGCTGCTTTCTGAAACACTGGCATCCCATATGGTCACCAGTTTGAGACTCAGCTGCTCCAATTCCATTCTAGGTCCTTGCTAATGGCCTGGGAAATGCAGAATATGATGGCCCAGATGCTTGGGCACCTGCTACCCATGTGAGAGACCTGGATGAAGCTTCTGGCTCTTAGCTTCTGCCTGGCCCAACCCCGGCCATTGCAGCTATCTGGGGAGTGAACCAATGGATGGAAGATTCCATCTCTGTGTATGTTCCTCTCCCTGTGTGTGTGTGTGTGTGTGTGTGTGTGTGTGTGTTCCCCTGTCTCTCTACCTCTCTCTCTCTCTCTCTCTCCTCTTTCTCCCTCTCCCCTCTCTCTCCCTCTGAGTGTATGTTTCTGCTACTGGAAAAAATATCCCACAAAAATGTATCACTTCACACCCATTAATATGGCTATTACCAAAAAAGAAAAATAAGATTGGCAAGGATGTAGAGAAATTGGAACATTTGTTCATTGCTGATGGAACTGGTGCTCCCCCTATGGAAAAAAACTGAGGAGACACCAATCCTCAAAAAATTAAACACACTTAATTTTACACTCTGGCGTAAGGGGGTAAAGCCACCGCCAGCAGGGCTGGCATCCCATATGGGAGCCGGTTCAAGTCCCTGCTGCTCCACTGCCTGAGAAAACAGTAGAAGATGGCCCAAATCCTTGGGCCCCTGCACCGACATTGGAGACCCAGAGGAAGCTCCTGGCTCCTGGCATCAGATAGGTGCAGCTCCAGCCATTGCAGCCATCTGGGGAGTGAACCAGTGGATGGAAGACCTCTCTCTCTCTCTCTCTCTCTGCTTATGCTTCTTTGTAACTCTGCCTTTCAAATAAATAAATAAATCTTTAAAAAAATTAAACACAGAACTAGCATAGGTATATAAGTCAGCAAATCTTCAAATAGAAGGCTCAAGGATTTTAACCCTCTCTTGGCTAACTCTTGGCAGACTATCAATTCCACCTGTCCTGTCCCCTTAGCAATGAACTCTGAAAACTCCTACCCACAAACTCAAGATGAGAATTTCTGCAGTGTCAGCCTGGCAGGAACTTGGGGACTGGAATATTTTTTATTGGCATGGTCTATGGTATGGGGTACACTGAAAGTATAAATTATAGACTCCCCTACCTGTCATCACATGGGCCTTGTCTGTATACTCATAATCAAGTACACTTTGGTTCTCTTGCTTTAAAAATGCTGGTCAAGGTGAAGCAAGTAGAAGAAAACCATGTTTGTTCTTGAGTTTCAAGCAATATAGGGTTCAGTTACCTTGACCTCTCGGGAGCAGCTTAACAATTGTTTTATTGTATTTGTTCCAAAAGATCAAAAACAAAGTTTAGCAATTCATTAGATTTATTGTGTTTCTTGCTTGACTTAAGCATAATTGGTTTATGTTGAATGATCCCACTTGAAAAATCTGAAAGGCTGAACTGCAAGTCTTCAGATCAACTCCATCAATTAAAATTATTTTTGTTGAGAAACTAGATGAAAATAATACATATCCCAAGGAGACTGACAGCAAAAAGACCTATGAGCAAAGAATAACAAATGGCTCAAAATAGGATGAATTCACAATGACTGGTCAATTGAGGTTTCTGAATTTTTTTCAAAAGGAAAGTCTACTCATTTAAAATTAGTAATTACCATATTCTGTATAGATCCTTGTTGAGACAAAAATCATGAGTTATTTTAACAGAGTTTTATATGAAGAAGTAAACTAAGTAAAAGGATTTTTAACCAGAAGACTAAAAATTCCAGAAAATTAAAGAACAATAAAATGTCATGAAACCAGCAACCTGCAGCAAGCAGCTACCATTGCTGGCATTGGGACAAAACAGAAAAGAGATTGAAACTATTAAAAAGTTATACTTTGGACAAAGAGCCCCATGGAGCTTATTCTCAGACTTGTGAAAAGTTGTGCTCCTGAGCTGGATGGGTGTCTCTGTGCATGGAGAAAGGAGCCAGTGGGGCAGAGGTTCAGTCTTCCCAAGAGGGGACACTAACTGGTGGTTGTTGGTGTCTCTCAGGGACACTATGAAGCTAGTACTGCAAAGGTTGCAAACTGCATTCAGTTGTTTCTATAACAATGAAGAACTACTGTTGGACTGAAGAAATGAGGCCAGTGTGATGCTACAGGAACCCAAACTGTCAGCAAATAGGAAAGACTTCTTTCTTTCTCCTCCAGCCTACCATACCTGCTAGTGTACCTATTTGTCGATCTAAGAGAGTCAGCTGGTCACACAGTCCTACTTGCAGAATCCAAGCATAAAATCATGAAGCAGAACATAAAGGGTGGATTTATACCTGAGGCACAATAGCATGATAACTGACACAATCCACCTCTTAAGACAAATCAGTGTCTATCCACATTCCTTCTACATTTTGTGAATTTCCAAACAACAACAGAAAGAATGATAGACCTGCATTGTACATGGTAGAACTGTTCTTTAGACAAATGATGGCATTCTCATCCTCTCTCCAAAATATCGACATGCAGTCTCCTATCATTATATCCCTCTCTCAGTTATGTTAATTTCACTGCAAATACAGTTACAGCAGCATATAGAAGTTCTGTTCTCTAAAGACTATCTTGTAAAGTTTACCTCTAACATAACTTGTGTGACAGTCTAAAGTATGTATGTATGTATGTATTCAAAAGAAGATACATATAGTCACTGTAATCCTCATTTCTGTAAGGTCATAAGACCCTAGTTGATTTTTAAAATTTCTTTCCTTTCCATCCCATTCATGTTTCCTTTGTCCTCAGTAAGGGTCTCATGACTCTTCCTCGCATAATGAACCACACCTTCATGTCTGAAGATTCCAAATCTCCAGGTGTCCTAGGTATTTTTAGTTTCTGTAATTTTTATTGACTTTTAATCTTGGACAAAAAAAGAACTAAGAGAGACAAAGAATCTCCTAGATTCCAAGTACAGACTTTATTATTTTTACTCTGTAACAAGAACCCAATTTCACATTGGAAATCAGTATCAATGCCCCCAAGTAGTAAATTAATCTTCTTAACCTGTTACTTTGATAGCCTGAGGATCCAAAATGACAAAGTGGCAATCTCAAATTTTAATTCAATAGAACATTGTTTTGTCCCCTTGAGAACCAAGACTGCCAAATCAGCAAAACACCAAGTTGTAGAAAAGAGAAGCAAAAGCTACACAAGCATGTTATTGCTATAATGGTGAGAGGAACCACACCCACTTACATGCTCTGATTGTTGGACCCACATGGTGGTCCAATACGTAGGTTATGGAAGAGGCAACCTCATATATTGCTTGAAAATTAAAAGTATATCCTTGTATTGTACATAATATAGTACGTCTATTCCCTACCTTATAGAGTATTTAAACACTATTCTAAGACCCAACAGGCCAGTCCACTACAGTGGCTTTTGATGTGGAAAACCTGGGGCTTCAGCAGAAGTCAGCTTATGAAGAGCACTAGCAGCTCTGCAGGCCAAGAGTTGGATCATTGGAAATGGAACTGCCCTGGAGTGGAAGGACAACCAGGTCAGAGCCACAGATCTTGCTGGCTCCAAGCTGAAAAGCACTTCATTCGGCTCAGCTTCCAAAGTGACCACTGCTGCTGAGGGGACAGCCAAGTAGGGTCAGTAACACTGCAGGCAGAACTGTAAATTTCCTATTAGAGATGCCACCTGCCTTTACCCGGCCAGCTCTCCTTCCAGGCCAGCTAGGTAATGGAAGTCAACAGAGTGCCTTCCCCAAGAGGTTCACACCTCCCTTAGGACCCCATATGAAGAGACAGATAAGTCGGGTCGCCTAACTGACAAGGCCTTAAAGCCCACCAGATAATTTTCAAGCCCTTCTGTCACTTTCTATTTGCCTCTCAATCAGAGAACTTAGTCGTAGCTGTGGTTTAGACAGCAACTCCCTTTGGTTCTCCATTAATGACTCTGTCTTTTGTTCTAGACCCTATCTAGCCCATCTGGGGCCTCATTCCTTTGTAATCATAGCCTCTATGCTAACATCAATGGCTCTACTCCTGACCTGTGTGTATTGATGGTCCTCTCCCCCACATAATGTTGTGTGATTGTTCAGAATTTCTCTACAGACAAACCTTTCAACCTGCAAAAGATGAGTGGCCTTTCTCCCAGTCTTGGTTGAGACCAGCATTAAACCACATCTATCAAACAGTTTTCACAAGGGTCCCGAGAGCCCCCCCCATCTCTTCTCCTCTATGAAATCCTCTCATTACCTGGTTAATGCCACTCTTAGGATGGTTGTTTGTTATTCTCACCCTGTCTTTTATACTACTGTGTCTGCTTAAATGTTTACAGGAGTTGATAATGGAACAAACCAAGGCCTTCAGCAACCAGGCAGTCAATCAAATGCTGCTACAGGGATATACTTGGCTCCACACCCAGGAGACAGAGGCTTGAGACATCACCCCATGCCAGTAAAGAGTACCTCGTCACCCCATGTCAGCGGGAAGTAGCTCTAAAGACAGATCATCATCCCTCTACCCCTCCTGGACTTTTGGAACTAATGTAATCCCGTATAACTCCTGCTTTATAGAAAAAAAAGGAGGGGGGTGTTAGTAAAATGGTGCAATCTTATCTATGGTGCAATCTACACCCTGACACCATCCTAGGCTCTAGCCCCCAATGCCATTGCTGGAAGCCAGGTGGCCACATGGCTTAACCACTGGTGTCAGCCCCACCCCCATCCTAATGGGATTCACTTCTCCTCCTTCCCTGCCTGCCCTCCTCGCCAAGTTTTAAAAAGACCTGTTTCCGAACATGTGGCTCTTTCTTTTTCTCCATCTCCTGTCTCTGTCTCTCTTACACTCTCCTTCTCTCTCTTTTTCCTTCTTTGCCCGTTCCCTCCAGTCTGTCAGGTTTCCCCCCAATAAACTCTTTCCCTTAAAAAAAAAAACATTCCAATATTGCTTCAGATGTTATACTCTAAAGGGGCATAAAAATTAAAGAATTTGCTATCCTCCCAGGTCCTGGAGACAGGTGGCATGGCATGCCAAGCAAGGGACCACATGGGCAAATCTCCCAAGAATTGTTCTATATAAAGCAGATAGGCAATGGAGAGAAAAAGAAAAAAAAAAGAGGAGAAAGAAGACCCACCCACGGGCAAGTACCTTTGTTGAGAGTAATGACAAAATATAACATGGGGATTCCATGGATGTATTTCATTGTCACTAGGTCATAGTCATGGCATGGCAAATGGGGAATTTACATAAGGACTAAATTGTATGACACTGATGTACCTACTCGCCTAGCCTAGGTATTCACAGTCTTTTTCTGGGGATATTGAGGAATCAGTAAAATACATTTTTTTAAAAAATTATAACATAATATTGCATCCTACATGATAAAATCAAAATCTTCTCAACTTAGTATCTCCCAGTTGGAATCATATCGACTTCAATAATGATTTCACCTTTGATTTAGGTCCACCAGTCTTGGTAATAGGATAGGATAATGATCAATCAATTTCAACAGCATGTGCCCATTGACAGATTTCATTTTCTGTGAAATTAGTTAATCAGAAGTGTATTAAGTTAGAGTTTGAAAATAACACTGATATTAATATAGAATATCATTTCATAACATTATGTGCTGGGAAGAAAAACCATACTCAGAAAGCAGGTGTACTTTAGGGAAGTCAAGTATAACCCATTCACGGTGAATGAGCTATCAGGCTGATCTGAACTGGAAATGATGGCATGTCAGGGGCTCAGTTTCAATCTCTGCTTTTAACAGGTAAGTTCTCAATAACAGTAGTAGCATCAGAGAAGAGAAATCCATGTTGCTAAGCCCATGAATAAACTCTCTCCTCGCCATCAGGGTCTCTTTGTACATATTTATCATACAAACACTGGAGTGGCTAGGATATATGCCAACAGATATCCACATAATGTATCATTTTTTTAACCATTAAAGGTCTTGGCTGGCACCGCGGCTCACTTGGCTAATCCTCCACCTGCGGCACCAGCACCCCGGGTTCCAGTCCCGGCTGGGGTGCCAGATTCTGTCCCGGTTGCTCCTCTTTCAGTCCAGCTCTCTGCTGTGGCCCGGGAAGGCAGTGGAGGATGGCCCAAGTGCTTGGGCCCTACACCCACATGGGAGACCAGGAGGAAGCACCTGGCTCCTGGCTTCAGATCAGCACAGTGCACCGCAGCACACCGGCCATAGCGGCCATTTGGGGAGTGAACCAATGGAAAAGGAAGACCTTTCTCTCTGTCTTTCTCTCTCTAACTCTGCCTGTCAAAAAAAAGTCTTCTTCTCTGCAGCTGATGCTCTTTGATTAGTATTCACATGAGACACAAATATGTTCATGCTCTGTGTCTACTCTGAAAGATCTAACCGCAAAATTCTTCAGATCTCCTTGTCATCAACCATCCATTCTGTTCTTTCAGAGTCTCTGACACCCAGTCAAACTATTAGGAACTGCCCAGGGGAAAGTGCAGATCCATAATTCTGGTCATTTCTCATTGACACAGAGGGAGAGAGAGACAGAGATCTTATATACACTAGTTCACTTCTCAAATGGCCACAACAGTCATACTGAACCAGATCAAAACAAGGAGGCAGGAACTCCATTAAAGTCTACCATGTGGATGGACAAAGGGCTCAGTACTTGGCCTAGCTTCTCTACTTTCCCAGGTGTATTAGAAGAGAGCTAGATCAAAAGCAGAGCAGCAAGAGCTTGAGCAAGTATTCTGATACAGGACAGCCAGCATTTGAGGCATTGGCTTAACCTGCTGCACCACACTGCTGGTTCCTGCAATCTTACATTACTATACATAAACCAGCTCTAAAGTTCATTTCTTCCCAGTCATAAGTCCATAAGGAAATCTCCATGGAGGCACTAGTGTGACAAAAAGAAAAAGGCAATTGAGCAGGAAGTAAGTTTTGACTGTGTCTAAAGTATCTTCTTGAGCAATGTCCTTGTGTCTTTCGGATGAGCTCAAGCTCAACTTCTTTTGTTTTCCACTTTCACTTACTGAAGGTTGCTGTCACTCCTGGCTCACCTTGTGACTTCGTAAGAGCACCTAGTTTGTGATAGTAGCCTTAGATCACCTGGTCACTTGATGACCAGTGATTGAATAATCAATCACTACTAAAACCCAGAAGCAAATCTAGAGCTATTTCTTAAGAGACAAATAGCTGGGGCAGGTATTTGGCTCAGTGGTTAAAGCACTGCTTGGAATACCTGTATCGCATATTATAGGCCCTGGATTCAAGTCCCAGCTCTACTTTCAATCCAGCTTCCTGCCCATGCACCCTGGAATGCAGCAGGTGATGACAGAGTACTTGAGCCCTGGCCACTCTGTGGGAAACCTAGATTGAGTTCTTGGCACTCATCTTCAGCCTGGTCAGTCATGGCTATTGTGGGTATTTGGGAGTGAACCAGCAGATAAAATCTCAATCTCTCTCTCTCTCTCTCTCTCTCTCTCTCTCTCTCCTTCCACGTTCCCTCCCTCCCTCCCTCCTCAATCTACCTTTCAAATTAATTAATTAATTCATATTTTAAAAAACTGAAACCCAGGGGCCAGCACTGTGGCACAGCAGGTTAAAGCCCTGGCCTGAAGCGCCAGCACCCCATATGGGAACCGGTTCTAGTCCCAGCTGCTCCTCTTCCGATCCAGCTCTCTGCTATGGCCTGGGAAAGGAGTAGAAGATGGCCCAAGCCCTTGGGCCCCTGCACCCACTTGGTAAACCTGGAAGAAGCTCCTGGCTCTTTGCTTTGGATCAGAACAGCTCCAGCCGTTGCGGCCAGTGGATGGAATACCTCTTTCTCTCTGTCTCTACCTCTTTCTCTGTAACTCTGTCTTTCAAATAAATAAAATAAATCTTAAAAAAAAAACACTGAAACTCACATGTTACTTAGTAGGAGGTATCATAAACACTCAAATGTGGTATATGTAGCCTCCAAAATTCAAAAAGAAAAGGCCACCTAGCATTGTGCCTCATTCTGTTGGTGGGTGGTGCACAGTGCAGTAATTTTGTCTTTCACCCCTAAGATGATATCTTGAATGGAAATTTCACTGAGCTGGTAGGTCCCTAAATTCTCATGAGGTTTATAAGTCATTTGGTTCATTGTGTCTTGCTATATTTGTCCATTTTCTGTTACCACAATAAAATGCCTGAAGCTAGGGACTTCATAAAGAAAAGGGTTTTATTTAGCTCACAGTTCTAGAAGTTCAAGGGCCTAGCTCTGGTGAGGTTATCATGGCTGATAACATCATGGCAGTCTCTTATGCAGGGTGGAAAGATTACTTGGCAAGACAGGAAGCCAGAGTGCAGTTCAGAGGTCAGGCTTGCTCTTTTCATAACAACTTTCCCACAAAAGCTATATTAACTTCTTCAAAGTATGATGCCCCTACAACTTCAAGCTAGATCCCACCTCTTAAAGTCCCACCATCAGTTAACATCATTCCACTGAGGACCAAACTTCCAACACATGAACCTTTGGGAGACAAACCACATGCAAACCATTGCACTGATTAAGGCATGTAAATGCCTGTATTGCTTCTTGCTCATCAGAGCCAAATGCATAATACCACCAGTGTAATGCACAAATGTGACACTGTTCAGATTGTTAAGGTGATTGAGAACTCTGCAGAGGATATTAAGCTAGGAAGCCGTTGGCATGTCCTTGAGACAGGATCATGAAAGTGTATTGTTGGTTCTGACATAAGAAGCAAGCAATTTGTATGATTCTTAAATTAATATAGAATAAAAATCACTTTCAAGGTCTAGAACTATTCCCAAGGTTCCAGGGTCAATGTTAATTTGTTTCAATAAAGGCACTACATCCAGAGCAGCAGTTGCAATTGAAGTCAACACCTAATTAAATTTATGATATTCCACAGTTATTCTCCAAAAACCATCCCACTTCTAAAGAGTCCAAACAAATAAATAGGGTTGTGATTGGTTTTACCAATTTGCATCTCACAATTCTTTGAAAGTAGCAACAACAAAAGAAGAAATTCTTCCAAAGATGTGTTATTTCTTTTCTTTCAAGATTTTGTTTATTTATTTGAAAGTCAAAGTTACAGAAAGACAGGGAGACAGAGATCTTCCATCCTCTGGTTCACTTACTGAGATGGCCACAACTCCTAGAGTTGGGCCAGCCAAAGCCAAGAGCCAAGAGTTTCATCTGTGTCTCCCAAGTGGGTGTCCAGGGACCCAAACACCTGCACTTCTTTTGCTACTTTTCTCCCAGGCCATTAGCAGGGAGCTGGATCATAAGTGGAGTAGCCAGGTCATGAACTGGTGATAATATGGGATGCCAGTGTCACAAAAAAGTAGCTCTACCCACTGTGCCACTCCAGCCCCATGGTATTGCTTTTGATTCACTGTTCTGTCACGGAAAGAAAATTCCAGAGACATCCACATGGTCCTTCCTACTATAATGTCTTTGCTTCTTGAGCCAGGGAATCAATATAATGATGCTGGCAAGTATGTCTACTCAATTCTACATTCAGTTACACAGAAAATAACTACAAGAATCTGCAGATCTATTAAGTTAATGGAGATTAAAATTTAGGCCAAAACACCATTTATCACTACACCCCCATTAGCCTCACATTGACTATTGAACCACAGTGGCATTTTGGTTCTCCTGGATTTAGCATCAGCTCAGAGCCAGTATCTAGTAATCCTTCAAAATTACTTATTTCCTTTTTCCTAATGTTCATTTACTCTAGTAAATTTCTGTATATGCCTTAGGGAAAGTTTGGATGAAGACTTATAGTATACCTCTTTGTAATTTCCTGACATATTTTATAGCTCAAAAATATGCAGTTTTATTGGTAAAGAACATTCATGGTAGAACAAAAATATAATGAGATATTCATTCTCTTCCATTCATTCATTCAAAAAATATGTGTAGTGTGCCCTCTGTGTACTAGACCTTACTAAAGTCAGTATCTATAAAGAAGTAACCCCATATAGATATTTGGTACAGCAGTTAAGTCACAGCTAGGAATTCTTACATCCCATATTGGAATGTCTGAGTTCAAGTACCAGCTCTACTTTCTATTCCAGCTTCCTGCTAATACAAACTCTAGTAGGCAGTAGGTGATGGCCTACCATGCATGTAGGAGATGTGGGTTACATTCCCAGCTCCTTGCTTTCACCTGACTCAGCCCTGGCTGTTATAAGCTGTTAGATTGTTAGCCAGTGGGTGAAACTTCATTATCATTCACTTTGCTTTTCAAAAAAATAAAAATTGGTAAATGAAAATTGTTTAAAAAAAAGTATTCCCAAGGACCTTAAATTTTGGTAAACAGAAAAATAAAATATTTCCAATAACTTTAGGTTGAGATAAGTACAACAAGGGGAATAAACAAAGGGAGACGGACTAAGCATTAAAAGGAAATTGTGGAAGTGATACTCTGAATAAAGTGGCAAAGGCTAATCCAAGCATGTGAAATTGAGATTGAAACCTGAAGGAAGTAAAGGAGTCAGCATGCAAAGAACTGGAGGAGAAAAATCCTAAAATATGTAAGAGAGAAATGCCAGATAACCTTCAATGGATCTCTAATTAGACTGACAGCTGATTTCTCACCAGAAACCCTACAGGAGAAAATGGAGAGACATAGTCCAAGTCTTAAAAGGAAAAATTATCCAAAAGCTGTACTTTGGAAATTTATATTTATTAAATAAAAGTTTTTAAAAAATGTCAAATCAGAATACTGTTCCCAGTGAAGCTGTAATTTATAAATAAAGGTGAAATAAGGACCTTCAAAAACAAACAGAAATTGAAAGAATTTGTCACCACCCAGTCAGCATTACAAATGAAATTTAAGGATGCACCACACACAGAAAAAAATAATTAGTATCAGAAAAGAACATAAAGGCAGAAAGTTTCCCAGTAAAACTATAAAGGAAATTCAAAACAAACAATAAAAATATGAGAAAAAGTGAGGAGGGTTCCAAGATGGTAGAATAGGGAGGAAGCTTAATGATAGTCCAGGAGAAGATAGTTTAATAAAAGTGGAGTTAGTGCAGTCTCAGGGAAGAGTTAGGGAAAAAACAGCAGAGGAAACACTTCCGTAATTAGAGGGACATGGTGGATCTACGTGGAGGGCATGGGCACCCACAGCTCAGAACCCCAGCTGCCAAGGGCCTCCACACCAGTACTGGAAAAAGAAATGAGATGAAACTGCATTAGCCCGAGACACTGGCAGAAAAGTGGCAGGAAGAGCCTAGAGGGAACAGGCTTGAAGCCCTGTGGGGGAAAGTACACCAGCATAACTAGAGGAGAAAAAAAAATAACAAGGAAGATACAGACATGATTCTCTCTCTCCAGTCACCTTACAAAGGCATATGAGCTGACAGAGTAGGCACCATTTTGGACATACGTTAACAGCTGCGTCAACTCAGGGCTGTGCCCAGCAATCAGCCAAGCAGAAAAACCTGACTCTGGTGGGGAGTAATAACAGGAGACTAAGACCTAGTGAATGTGTGGAGCTTATATACTGGGACTGAAAAAAGGGGAAAAAAATCTGAGGGTGTATGGGAGAACTCATGGTGTGGCTGAGACGTGAGTAGTCTCAGCGGGAGATGCCACAAGCTTGGGTGGTCCTGGACCCCAGTGAAAGACATTGCAGGGGAATCTGAGCTTACACTAAGGACTGCACAGATCCTTTGTGTGGTCCTTGGGACAGAGCAGATGAATATTATAACCACTGTGGTTAGCACTCAGGCACTGATCACCATCGAGCAGAAGAGCTCAGCTGAGTGGAATTACTTCCCTTCTGATTAAAAAAGAGAGAAAGAGAAGATTTACCATGCCAAACCTGGGTGTGTCACCTTAGCCACACCCTTAACCCTGAAGAACTGAACACAACTCTCTGGCCACACCCACCACAATCCTCTAGATATTCACTGAAAGCAGACAGTCCACTTATCCACAGAGTCACAGTACGAAGAGAAAAGCCGCCACAGTGGGAAAAAAAAAAAAGGAAGATACCAACGAGTATCTCCACAAATCCAAACAAATGCAACAAATGCAAAAACCGAGGAAACAAGAACAAGGAACACAATATGATACCCACAAAAGAACACGACACTTCAATACAAGATTATGAAGATGACGATAGAAGAAATGCAAGAAATGGAACTCAAAACATTTATAATAAGAATATTTAGAAGTAATCAAAAACCAACGCATAAACTACTGAAATCCATGCAGGATATGAAAGAAAATCTCTCTCATGAAAATGAAATCTTAAGGAGGAATCGAAATGAGAAATTTAATAGAACATGAAATTGAAATATTGAAGAGGAAATCAAAATGAAATGAAGAACTCAATAGAACAAATAAAAAAACATATTTGAGAGCCTTAAAAACAGAATCGGTGAGGCAGAAGAGAAAATATCAGATTTAGAAGACAGAGCACAGGAAAGTATACAGTCAAACTAAAGAAAAGGAGAGGAAATTAGAAATCTAAAAAATATTGTTGGGAATCTACAGAATACTATTAAAAAAAAAAAACAGTCAGGTTCTAGGAGTTCCTGAAGCATTGGAAAGAGAAAGGATTAGAAGGCCTTTTTAATGAGATACTAGCAGAAAATGTCTCAGGTTTGGAGAAAGAAAGAGACATCCAAGTACAGGATGCACATGAAACTCCCAATAAACATGACCAGAAGAGATCCTCACCATGACAAATTGTAATCAAACTCACCACAGTGAAACATAAAGAAAAGATTCTAAAATGTGCAAGAGAGAAACGTCAGATTACTTTCAGAGGATCTCCAATTAGACTCACAGCAGACTTCTCATCAGAAACCCTACAGGCTAGGAGGGAATGGCGATATATAGCCAAGTACTAAGAAAAAAAATGCCAGCCCAGAATATTATATCTTCCAAAGTTCTCATTTGTGAATGAAGGTGAAATAAAGACCTTTCATAGCAAACAGAAATTGAAATAATTTGTCACCACTCATCCAAAAGATCAACAAAACGAAGAGCTGTTTTGAAGAAACAAACAAAATTGACACACCATTGGCCCAACTAACTAAAAAAAGGAGAGAGAAGACCCAATTCAATAAAGTCAGAGATGAAAAAGGGAATGTAACAACAGACACCACAGAAATAAAAAGAGTCATCAGAAATTACTACAAAGATTTGTATGCCAGCAAAAAAGGAAATCTATCAGAAATGAATAGATTCCTTTACACATACAACCTACCTAAAGTGAACCATAAAGACATAGAAAACCTAAACAGACCCATAATCGAATCAGAAATTGAATCAGTAATAAATGCCCTCCCAATAAAGAAAAGCCCAGGACCAGATGGATTCACTGCTGAATTCTACCAGACATTTAAAGAACTAACTCCAATCCTTCTCAAACTATTCAAAACAATTGAAAGAGACGTAATCTTCCCAAATTCTTTCTATGAAGCCACCATCACCTTAATTCTTAAACCTGAAAAAGATGCAGCAGAGAAAGAGAATTAGTATTTTTTTGTTCTACTTAATACCATTGGTTGAACTCTTTAATTAACACACAATTATTCTTAGGAATTTAAATTTAATTGAAAAGTGATCCCTGTTAAATATAAGAGTGGGAATAAGAGAAGGGGGAGATATACAGTCTGGCACATACTCACTCGGACTTACCACTAATGGTAGAGCTAGAAACGTGCCAGGGGATTCCAAATCAATCCCATCAAGGAGGCATATACCAATGCCATCTTACCAGTCAAAGCAATCAGTTTAAGTTCATAACTGATCACAAGGATAGGATTAAGTATCAAAAGGATCACATAAACAAGACTAGTGTCTGCAAATAATAAGTGACAGAACTGAAAAGGAGAGGATGATACACATGGTAAGCAGGATACACAGAAGACTCAGAATGGCAGATGTCCTAATCAGCACCCTGGCCTCAGAATCAGCCCTTAAGGCATTCGGATCCGGCTAAAAAGCCCATGAGAGTTTCTTAGGCATAGAAAGCCAAGATACTGTGGCAAAAAATGACCTAAATGAAAGATCTCTGTGAGTGAGATCCCAGTGGAAAGGACGGACCATCAAAGAAGGAGGTATCTTTCTCTGAAGGAAGGAGAGAACTTCCACTTTGATTATGGCCTTGTCTAAATAAGGTCGGAGTTTGTGAACTCAAGAGGCTTCCATAGCCTTGGCAGCTCATGACAAGAGTCTCTAGTGATTATTGACATCTTAAACAAGAGTGTCAATTATTAAATCAACAATGGGAGTCACTGTGCACTTACTCCCCATGTAGCATCTCTGTCCTTAATGTGTTGTACTATGCGAATTAACAGTAAAACTACTCAACAGTACTTCATACTTTGTGTGTGTATGTGTGGGTGCAGTCTGTTGAAATATTTACTTAGCGTATACTAAGTTGATCTTCTTTATATAAAGATAATTGACAATGAATCTTGATGAAGAATGGGATAGGAGAGGGAGTGGGAGATGGGATGGTTACAGGTGGGAGGGAGTTTATGAGGGGAAAGCTGCTATAATCCAAAAGTTGTACTTTCTAGATTTATGTTTATTATATAAAGGTTTAAAAAAGAAATATGAGAAATGGCAGGAACAAGTCATTACTTATCAAAATCCCATCACTGTAAATGCCCTAAATTCTCTTATCAAAAGACACAGAGGGGGCTGGTGCTGTGGCTCAGTGGATTAGCACCCTGGCATGAAGCGCCGGCATCCCATATGGGCACCAGTTCTAATCCAGGCTGATCCTCTTCCAATCCAGCTCATTTGTGTCCTGGGAAAGCAGTACATAATGGACCAAGTCCTTGATCCCCCGCACCAACGTGGGAGACCTGGAAGAAGCACCTGACTCCTGGCTTTGGGTTGGTGCAGCTCTGGCCATTGCAGCAATCTGTGGAGTGAACCAGTGGATAGAAGACCTCTCTCTCTGTCTCTACCTCTCTCTGTAACTCTGTCTTTCAAATAAATAAAATAAATCAAAAAAGAGGCACAGAGTAGTTGAATGGGTTTAAAAACAACACCCATCTGTATGCTGCCCACAAGAAACACAGGTCACCAAGAAAGATACACACAGACTAAAAGTGAAAGGATGGAGAAAGATATTCCATGGTATCAGAAATCAAAAACAAGGAATAGCAGCCACCCTAATATCATGAAAAATAGGCTTTAACTCAAAACTGTTAAAAGAGATAAGGAGGGGCATTATACAATGATTATGGGATCAATTCAACAGGAAGAAGTTATATAGTAAATGTATATGCACTATATGCTATGGTACCTGTCTATTTAAAACAAATGTTAATGGTTCTAAAAGGAGACATAGGCACAAATACAATAATAATTTTCATCAATAAACAGGTCAACTAGACAAAAAAAAATCAACAAAGAAACAACAGAGATAATCTACACTATGGACCAAATGAATGTAACTGATATTTACAGAACATTTCATCCCACAACTGTAGAATTCACATTCTTTTCATTACTACATAGAACTTTCTCTAGAATATACCATAATAAGCCACAAAATAAATTTCAACAAATTTAGAAAAATTGAAATCATATTATGTACCTTTTCTGGCCACAATGGAATAAAAACAGAAATGCAAGAAAATTGCTAGAAATGAATGAAAATGACAACATAACATATCAAAAATATATGGGTGGGGCTGATGCTGTGGTGCAGCAGGTTAACGTCCTGGCCTGCAGTGCTGGCATCCCATATGGGCACTGGTTCAAGACTCAGCTGCTCCACTTCCCATCCAGCTCTCTGCTATGGCCTTGGAAATAAGTGGAAGATGGCCCAAGTCCTTGGGCCCTGCACCCACATGGGAGACAAGAAAGAAGTACCTGGCTCCTGGCTTCAGATCAGCCTAGTTCCAGCCATCGCAGCCATTTGGGGAGTGAACCAACGGAAGGAAGACCTTTCTGTCTATCTCTTCCTCTCACTGTCGGTAACTCTGCCTCTCACATAAACAAACAAAAATCTAAAATAAAGGAAATTAGATAAGCATCAAATAAATGATCTAATAATGCATCTCAAGGATTAAGAAAATAAGAACAAACGTAATCCAAAATTAGTAGGCAGAAAGAAATAATTAAAAATTAGAGAAGAAATAAAATTGAAATAAAAACATCATACAAAAGATCAGTGAAAAGAAGAGCTGATTTTTGGAAAAAATAAACAAAATTGATACACCATTGGCCCAACTAACAAAAAAAAGGAGAATACCCAAATTAACAAAATTGGATTGGAAAAAGGAGATGCCACAATGGATACCACAGAAAGAAAAAAATCATCAAGAATTACTACAAACAGGTATATGTCAACAAATTGGAAAATAAATTTTTAATTTCTGGACACATATATTTTACCAAATTTGAGACTAAATGATATAAAAAACCATAATAGACCAATAACCAAGACCAAGACAAAATCAGTAATAAAGACCCTCTCAACAAAGAAAAGCCCTGGATTAGATGGCTTCATTGATGAATTCTACCAAGTTTTTAAAGAACTAATCCCAATTCTTCCTAAAATACTGAAAACAGTTGAAATTAAGGGAATCCACCATACCTTCTCCTATGAATCAAGCATCAGCTTAATTCCAAAACCAGAAAAAGAAACAACAAAGAAAGAGAATTATATACCATTAATCCTGATTATCACAAATGCAAAAATCTTAAACCAAATGCTAGTTAACTGAATCCAACAACAAATCAAAATATCATCTACCTGGCAGCTCTCTGCTGTGGCCAGGGAGTGCAGTGGAGGATGGCCCAAGTCCTTGGGCCCTGCACCCCATGGGAGACCAGGATAAGTACCTGGCTCCTGCCATCGGATCAGTGCAGTACACCGACCGCAGCGCGCCAGCAGTGGCGGCCAGTGGAGGGTGAACCAATGGCAAAGGAAGACCTTTCTCTCTGTCTCTCTCTCTCTCTCTCACTGTCCACTCTGCCTGTCAAAAAATAAAAAAAATAAAATAAATTAAAAAATAATATATCATCTGCCTGGACAAAGTAAGATTTATATCTGGGATGCAGTGACAGTCCAACATATGCAAATCAATAAATGAGGTACATCATTAACCAATCGAGGAATAAAAACCATATGATTATCTTAATAGATGCAGAGAAAGCATCTGATAAAATTCAATATTCTTTCAAGTTAAAAACCTTAAGCAAATTGTGTATAGAAGGAACATTGCTCAACACAATCAAGGGAAACCCACAGCCAGCATCACTTTGAATGGGGAAAAGCTGGAAGCATTTCCACTAAGATCCAGAACCAGAAAAAGATACCCATTCTAACCATTACTATTCAATATAGTTCTAGAAGCTTTAGGCAGAGCCATTAGAAAAGAAAAAGAAATCAAAAGCATACAAATGGGAAACAAGGAAGTCAACTTATCCCTGCTTGCAGATGACATGATCCTATACACAGGGACACCAAAAGACTCCACTAAGAGATTATTGGAACTTATAAGAGTTTGGCAGAGTGGCAAGATATAAAATCAACACACAAAACTCAATAGCATTTAACACAAACAATGCCATGGCTGAGAAAGAATTTGTAAAATTAGTCCCATTCACAATAGCTACAAAAAATTGTAAATACCTTGGAATAAATTTAACCGAGTATGTAAATGATCTCTACAATTAAAATTACAAAACATTAAAGAAATAAATAGAAGACAGGCAAAAATGGAAAAATCATGTTCATGGATTGAAAGAAGTAATATCATCAAAATGTTCATACTACCCAAAGCAATTTACAGACTCAATGCAGTCCCAATAAAAATAATAAGAATATTCTTCTCAGATCTAGAAAAATTGCACTAAAATTCATATGGAAACACAAGAAATTGTGAATAGCTGAAGAAATCTTAAATAATAAAAATAAAACTGGAGGCATTACAATGCCATATTTTAAGACATACAATAAAAAAGATATTCTACAAGGCAGTTATAATCAAAACAGCCTGGTACTGGCACAAAAATAGTCATGTGGACCAATGGAACAGAATAGAAACCTCAAAAATTAATCCATTAATCTATAACCAACCAGTCTTTGACAAATGAGCTAAACAACATGGAGCAATGACAGTCTCTTCAACAAATGGTATTGGGAACATTGGATATCTGTGTGCAGAAGTATGAAACAAGACACCTACCATATGCCTATGCAAAAATCAACTCACAGTGGGTCAAGGATCTAAATCTAAGACCAGAAACCATCAAATTGCTGAAGGAAGACATCGGGGAAATTCTGCAAGATATTGGCATAGGCAAGGACTTACTGATAAGATCCCACCCAGAAGCACAGATAATAAAAGCAAAAATAGACAAATTGGAATACATTAATCTAAGAAGCTTCTGCACAGCAAAAGGAAACAACAAAATAAAGAGGCAACAGAGAGAACAGTAGAAAATATTTGCAAATTATACATCTGATAAATGCATAAGAAGTTTAAGAAATGCAACAACAACAAAACAAACAATCCAGTTAAGAAATTGGCTAGGGATTTTTTTTAAGATTTATTTATTTGAAAGTCAGAGTTATATAGAGAGAGGAGAGGCAGAGAAAGAGAGAGAGAGAGAGAGGTCTTCCATCTGATGGTTCACTCCCCAATTGGCCACAATGGCCAGAGCTGCACCAATATGAAGCCAGGAGCCAGGAGCTTCCTCTGGGACTCCCATGCGGGTGCAGGGGCCCATGGAGTTGGGCCATCTTCTACTGCAGGCCACAGCAGAGAGCTGGATCAGAAGAGGAGCAGCCGGGACCAGAACTGGAGCCCATATGGGATGCCAGCACTTCAGGCAAGGGTGTTAACCTGTTGTGCCATAGCACCGGCTCCAGCATTTTTCAAAAGATGAAATACAAATGGCCAACAGACACATGAAAGGATGCTCAGGATCACTAGCCATTAGAGAAATGCAAATCAAAACTACAATGAGATTTTACCTCACCCCAGTTAAAATGGCTGTCATCCAAAAACGAAAAAATAACAAATAATGGCAAGGATATGGGGAAAAAAGATTCCCTAATACACTGTTGGTGGGAATGTAAACTAGTGCAACCACTGAGGAAGACAGTATGGAGATTCCTCAGAAATCTGAAAAAAGATCTACCATATGACCCAGCCTCCTTACTCCTGGGAATTTGCCTAAAGGAAATAAAATCAGCACATGAAAGAGTTATCTGTACCCCCATGTTTATATCAGTTCAATTCTAAATAGCTAGGACATGAAATCAATCCATATGCCCATCAACTGATGACTGGATAAAGAAAATGTGGTATATATATATGATGGAATACTATTTAGCCATAAAATAGAATGGAATCCTGTCTTTCATGACAAAATGGATTCTTATGTAAAGCTAATATATGCTTATTGAAATAAGCCAGTCACAGACAGACAAATACATGTTTTGTTTGATTTGTGGTAACAAACGGAGTACAAAAAAGTAATGTATATGAGTGAAATTGACATTTTGATGTTTGATTATTATGTATAGTCTTTGTCTATACTCTTGAGGAACAGTGGTTTTTCTACTTACTACTTGTTGAGTTCTTTATTTAGAAAAGGCTCAAGCTTATGATTATAAAGTAAATTTAAAGTATCCATTGCAAAAATTAAAACAAAAATAAGAAAAGAAGGATAAGGGACGCTGGGATTAAGGGAGGGAAGAAAGGGTATAGTGGGATGTATCATTATGTTCTTAAAAATGTATCTATAAACACATGAAATCTGTTCTTATTAAATAAATTAATTAATTACTTAAAATAAAAAAATTTAAAAAGAACTGGAGGAACAAGACATTCAGAATGGGCCTCACAGAGACCTTGAAATGGGGGTATGCTCCTCTAGCCAAATAATGTGAGCCAAAGAAAGAGTGGTATGAGGTGAGGCCCACATGTATGTTGTTAACAAGTAAGACATTTGTACAATAAGTTCAGCTATAAGCACTTTGTGCATAAAAAATACTGCAAGGCTTGTGGAAAAACATGAGGCTGGCATTGTGATACAGCATGTTAGGCCACAGCTTGCAGTGTTGGCATCCTATATCAAAGTGTCAATTTGAGTCCCAGCTGCTTCACTTCCCATCCAACTTTCTGCTAATGCACATATGAAAACAGTAGAAGATGGCCCAAGTACTTGGGCTCCTGCCACCCATGGGGGATGGGGGAGGGACTGATGCAGTTCCTTGACTCCTGGTTTCAGCCTAACCCAAATCTGTCTGTTGCAGCCGTTTGGGCAGTGAACCAGAAGATGGAAGATCTCTCTTTCTCTCTCCATCTGTCCCTGTTTCTTTCTGTCACTCTGTCCTTTAAATAAATAAACCTTTTAAAAGAAGATTAAATGCTCAACAACTTTGGAAGTGACTCTTAAAACATTGACAGAAACTGTATTAGCCAGGTTTTCATTGCTACCATGAAATACTTGAAGCAATTAACTTTATAAGAAGAAACGACTTATTTAACTTACAGTTTTGGGGGTTGAAGCCTAAGATCAGTGGCCCCACTGGTTTGGTGTCTTAAGGGCAGCGGATGGCAAAGGCAGAGCTTGTACAAGGGAAGAATTACACGGTAAGCCATGAAGCAGCCCAACTTGAGCTCTTATAATAGCTTTTTCTTGTAAGAACTGCGTTCCAATGGCATGACTCTAGTAATCTAAGCATCTCCCATTAGGTTCACACTCTAAACACCATAATTGGATGATGTTTCCATCATTTTGGTACCACTAACTTGTGACTGAAGTTTCAAGTTCTGCATAAGTTCAGGAGCCAAATCATATTCAAACCATAGAAGCCGTAATTGCAACAGCACAATTTTTCATATTTTTAATGACTAGGTACATAAATACTACAATACAATATGACATTTACCTTTAAAAGGGCCTGAAGCTTGTGTGAGACACTTGTAGGTGTCAGAAAGGTTACAGCTGTGAGTTATCATGAAGTGGTGGTGAGAGGCTCATCTTCAATCCAGTGGAAAACGGTAATGCCTGATATCCTGGGTGTGACTCTTGACACACTAAGCCGAGACCACTGTGGACATCTGAGGTGCATGCATGCATTTGGTATGTTCCTATGTGCTCCATTCACCAGGAAAAATTTCTGCACTCATCTAGTGTTGCATATATAAGCAAACATGAAATCATGAAATTTATAATATGTTCAAACTGTCCCTTGCTTTTCAAAAGCAAGCATCATAACAAAAGTCACTTTATTCTGTCGGGAAGCCATTGGGAAGCTATAAATAGCAAAGCAACATGATATAATATGTTTTCTTAAAGCTCACTTTAATATTTAAGAATGTTAGTTCATTATGTACTTGAAAATTGCACTTGACTACTGTCTCCCTGGCTGGACCTGTCTGGGATGTTACACCTTGGCTGCAGGGCTCCTGGTTTCTTAACTCCTGATGCTTAATAACTATTTCAACAGGACCTTGTTTTTCTTGCTTCGTAAATAATCATGTTTCAAAAAATACACAAAAGCAAAGGGAAGATTTAATCACTAAACAAGAGTGCGTATAAGCACTCTTGAGATTTTGGTGTGTGACCTTCCAGATTTATGTATGTGTGTTCATAGTTTTTTAATTTTTTTTGTCAAAATGAATTCATCCTTTCCCTATTGTGACCATCTTGTTTCAAAGCATATTATTTTCTTATGTCATTAAATAATCCTGTCCATCTTGTAAAAAAAAAAAAAGAGAGAGAGAGAGAACAGATCTTAAATGTTCTCACCACAGGGGATTGAAAGCATGTAAGATGATAACCTCTCATGCAGAATCTACATGCAAAATCTTGGGATAACATCTGTTGAATGAATAAGTGATCATGTTAATAAAGAAGAACCATTCTGAAATTCTAAGAAAAAGTAAAAAATCACCTTGACTGATCCATGCAGATTGACTACAGATGGGTAGGAATTCCATTTAATGGCCTTGAAAATGACTGAGAGGGTACAGTTTTGGAGTGAAGGTGCTAATGGCAATGACAAGTAGGCAGTTGGACCTATGCTTTCAATCTAAGTGGAAATGTCAGACCTGGAAACAAAATCAGCATCTGGATGGTATTTAATGTATTTAGTACATGAAATAACCTAGGGTAAGTAAAGGGAACAGGCCCTTTCTCATCTACACAAGTATGATTGAAAGGTCCTATGTAGTTCTACTGTAGTTCTACTTGTCCTGTTCTGATTGAATATCTGTTTTCAACACATGGTCACTCCACCATTATAAAGAAAGAAAAAAGAAGAAGTGGAATGAAGAAAGCACTAAAGACTCTAATTCTCTGACCTACAGTATACTTAGGAAATGAAGACATAACTAAGACATAATCAAATTCTTTTATAAGAGTCAGTGCATACACTGCACCTTCCTTCTGTATATAGTCCTTCAACTATTATTCAGTGAGGGCTGTTTTGTGGCTTTTCGATAGAAAGAGAAGCAAACACTGTTGTAGATAAAATACATATGAATGTATGTATATATGTGCTATATATATATATATGTTTACTCAATATAAGTAATTTTTTGAGCCTTGAAGCATTTTCTTGGCCATTTATCAACTCCTAAGGAATAACTTTAAGTACCTAAAGTTTCCGAAAGAATAAAACCCAGCAATCTCAAGAAGTAAGTTAGTAAAATGGACTGCTTTCATTCCAGTATAAGAGCTTAATAAAATATAATTATATTGGTCTTAGAATAGTTTCAGAAAATGTACCTTGTTACAGTGCTGTTGTACTCAAGCAGCCAATGTTTCTTGACAACCATTACTACCACTGCTCAGATATGCCTCTTAACCAACCCACGCACTTGGATGACATCTGCTCTATCCTCAGTCACTGCTTCATCTCATCTCAGCTTGCTCTTCATCTTCATTCCTAACTATGGTTCTTTTAAAAAATATTTTGACATATTTTAATAGCTTTTTACCTTCAAAACAGTTCTAGAGTTATAGGAAAAAAGCAAAGACAGTAAAAGTAGTTTTCATATATCCTGTACCAATTTTCACCTTTTGTTGACATCCTACACTAGTTTGACACAAATGACACAATGGATGAACCAATATTGATTGTTATTTATCAATTATTTATTCAAATTTTCTTAGCTTTTACCTAATACCTTTTATCTGGTCCAGGAAGCCACATTACTTTTAGTTGTCATGTTTCACTGGGCTCCTCTTAGCTGTTTCTTAGACTTTCCTTGTTTCTGATGACCTTAACAGTTTTGAGCAGACACTGGTGAGGCATTTTGTAAGATGCCATCCCTTGGAATCCATCTGACAATCTTTTTTTATTGGAGATAGGGGCTTGAGGGAGTAAGATCACAGAGGTAAAGTGCCATTTCCATCACATTATATTACGGAAACATGGGTGGGTACTTCAAAAAGTTCACAGAAAATGGGATAAAGATTATGAGTTTATTTTGATTTTAAAAAGTTTGCAAAAATAATATGTAGAAAAATATGTATTATGAAAAACTATGTGTGTATTTCAAAATTGTTTTTGTATCAAAATAAAGTCATACCTGTAATTCTGTTTTCCATGAGCTTTTTGAAGCACCCACTTATCATCGCTGTTGTTGACCTTGAGCCCCCGGCTGATGAAGTGTTTACTTCCATTCTCCCATAATGGGCTGTTTGGGAGAAAGTCATGACACACAGCCCATACTTAAGGAATAAGGAGTTATGCTCCATCTCTGTGAGGAGAGCACAATGTGGTATATTTTTAGCATACCCACCACCCTCTAATTCTCTTCCTCTGGCATGCCTAGAAAAAGGGACATTATGTCTTCCCTGAGAGTCAGTTGTTTGGAAATGGTACTAGATGGAAGGACAGTCATATGTTGCTAGAGAGTGTAGGCCTGGTATCTAGTGCCAGGTGACAGGATGAGGGCACTTTTGTTGGCACAGGTAGCATCACTAATGGCAGTGTATTATATTCAGACTTGGTTCCCTGTCTTTAATCTGAAGACTTTCTCTTTTGCTAGAACAATTTAGTTCCTACCTTGTGGCTCTGACCTTTTCTTCTGTAGCTGCAATCCTGACCTTGGCCTTCTAGGAGAAGCTAGATTCTGGTAATCAGTATCAAGTCAAACCGGCCATGAAGTCTCCCACAAAATAAAATCAACTTTAATTACTGTTCACTCTCTTCTTTTTCCCTGTCTTGGGAACACTCCTATCCCCAGAGACTTAACAGCTTGAAGAGGTGATCCATCTTGCTACTGCCAGTGGTCCCTCCTTCATAGGCACTGGGCTTCTCCTCTTGATTCAAGAATGTTCACAAAGGGGCTGAGCACCATGGCATAGCGAGTAAGGCTGCCACCTGTGATGCCTAACATATGGGCATCTGGTTCGAGTCCTGGCTGCTAGACTTCATAACTAGCTCTATGCCGTAGCTTAGGAGGGCAATGGGAGATGGCCCAAGTCCTTGGGTCCCTGCACCCATGTCAGTTACCTGGAGGAAGCTCCTGGCTCCTAGCTTCAGATTGGCCAAGCTCCAGCCATTGTAGCCATTTGGGGACTGAGCCAGCAGATGGAAGACCTCTCTCTTTCTCTCTCTCTCTCTCTTTCTCTCTCTCTCTCTCTCTCTCTGCCTCTGACTCTCTGTAGCTTTGCCTTTTGAATAGGTATATGAGTCTTCCAAAAAAAAAGAACATTCAAAGAAGGCTCTGATTTCTACCACTCACCATAATTGACCTTTGGTAACCAACTTTTTCTAAATTCTTTATCCATGACTTGCACACACCTGTTGGAATATGCTACTTTCTGTTGCTCTGATATTCACTATGTCTTTACTAAATAAAGACACCCATCCACTTAGGGAAATTGAATTCCAGCCCCCATGTCATGGTTCAGACATTGCACCACTACACACTCTGCCCTACTTCTAGGATTAGAGTCTAGATCAAGATTCTAGTTCCTCAATTCTGCTAATTTCTACATGATTTACTCATTCTTGTCTGGTGAGAGTCTAAGCTGACACCATTCTTTACCATTCGGTATTCTCAATTTATTGCCTCAGATATTCTGTCACACTCATCAGATAGTCACATCTTGAACAAGATATGTAGCCTATACCTATTTCTGTCATCACTCCACTGAATTTCTAGTATCCCTTTTCTTGTTGTATCACAAGAATCATACGGTAAAGTCTAGAAGCTGGACTAAACATTGCAGCATGTAATTACTTTTGATAACTGTAATTACTTGTGAAAATTAAAATCATAATCAGATTCAAACTGAATGTCGAGATTCACTGACATGTTTTATAAGGGTGCATAAAATAGTTGCCTGGGAGAAGTCCTTCCTCCAGAGAAGGCCTGTGCAAATGATTTTTCTGCCACATTTTGTTACAATGCTTCATAAGTGATTTTCAATTATCCATACATAAGGAGTGATACCACTTTGATATGTAACCATAAAATAGATTCTTTCCATGTATGATAAATATATTCCATTGTTTTAAAAGTCTATTGTGTAATCAAGAAAACAAAGAGGAAAGTGAATGTAGAAAATATTCTTTTTAGTGTTAACTAAATTTTTTTTTACAGGCAGAGTGGACAGTGAGAGAGAGAGAGAGAGAGAGAGAGAGAAAGGTCTTCCTTTTGCCATTGGTTCACCCTCCAATGGCCACTGCGGCCAGCGTACCGCGCCTATCTGAAGGCAGGAGCCAAGAGCCAGGTGCTTTTCCTGGTCTCCCATGGGGTGCAGGGCCCAAGCACTTGGGCCATCCTCCACTGCACTCCCAGGCCACAGCAGAGAGCTGGCCTGGAAGAGGGGCAACTGGGAAAGAATCCGGTGCCCCGACCGGGACTAGAACCCCATGTGCCGGCACCGCAAAGCAGAGGATTAGCCTCTTGAGCCGTGGCACCGGCCTAACTAAATATTTTAAACAATTTAAACATACCTAATATTATAATGTTGCTACATGATGAAATAGCACACAGTTGTTAAACATGATCTACTGAAATATGCAGGAAATACAGTGATCTAGTTGACAATGTAGGAAATAGAATTGTGAAAAAATAAAATTATAAAACATTTTTAAAGCATGATCCCATTTTGGCAAAAAAAGAAAAAAACACATGTACATGTATATGCAAAAACCAAAGGGTTGGAAATAACATGGAAATGTTAGTAGCAGTTAACTCTTTCTCTTATAATTTCTAATTTTCTACTATGAACATATATAAATTACATAATAGTGTTTTAACTATACCCTGAATTTGTAAACCACCAAATAATAGCATTTACACATCCTCTGTATATAGTAAGACTTTATATTCTTAATTTTAATACTATCCTTAGCTATAATTTACTTCTATGATTTTCAAAATTGAAGGATCATACATTTAGAAAAACAAGAGGCATGCTGAACATATAGAATGCTTCATAAAACTGCTTACATTCAAAAATATGACTATTTCAAAATAAAAATGTCATACACTTAAAGTATCAGCAATGGTCAGTTCTTATTGATATGATTTTGAATAACTTTTTTTATTCTGCTTTGCTTCCCTTTATTATTTTTCAAAATATGCTACCCTTAAAATATAGTTTATAAAGAGAAAACAAGGAAAAATTATTGATATATTCATGTGTCATTATACATGATTTTGGAAATACTGGAAAAACAAAGTAGCTCAGGATAACAGGCTCCATGGACTGCCTTTTTGGTGGAGAGATTGTTCAACTCTATGCCACAAATGGCCCAAAGTAAAAGACTTATTATAAATGCAACTAGATTACAAACTACCTCCATTTTGGGGACATCATCTTAAACAATTGGTACCACCGAAAGCTTCACATACATTGGGACACAGTATATCATGGAAAGAAGTCATAAAGATTTTGAGAAACTTAGAAGCTTTGAGGAATTGATAATTGGATTCAATTTTACCCAATTTACTATGTATTTGTAGTGTTTGACCACCTAGTCTTTGACCCTTATCCGTTAAATATAACTAGCATCCATCTTCCTGTAATTTGCCCAGTTTCTACCCCTACAATCTATCAACGTCATATGAATATTAACAGTCTCTGGCTGTCAGAAAGAGCTAAGCCTTCTATCTTTGATATATGATTGGGATCTGCTCTATTCAGGGAGACTTCATAAGCTTTCCCAAGAGTAAATCTCTTCTCAAGTTCTTGAACTGACCTCAATAATGTACAAATACAAATGGTTACATAAACACCACAGATGTCCTGTTATTTCCTTAATTTTAGAGTTAGGCTTGGGATGGGCATTATGGCACAATGGGTTAAGCCACCACGTGGGATGCCCAAATCCCATATTGGAGTGCCAGTTCAAGGCCCAACTACTTCTCTTCCCATCCAACTTTCTGCTAATGCATCTTGGGAGGCAGCAGGTAGATTGCCTAAATATTTATGCCCCTGACACCCATGTGGGAGACCAGGATGGAGTTCTGGGCTCCTAGTTTCAGCCTAGCCTATCTCTGGCTATTGCAGCCATTTGAAAATGAATAAGAAGATATCCCCTTCTCTGTTTCTTCTGCTTTTCAAGTAAATAAATACATTTTTTAAAAAAAGAATGCCTCTAATGAAAAATGTATATTTTAGATGAATGGCATTCCTAAAAAACAATGTTTCACAGATATTCATTCAATGTGTCTTAGTTGGAACTAGTTTAGTGCCACCAAGTAATAATTTTTATGTAACTGTCATTTGTTTTCTCAATTTCAGTGAACATCCTATGTTCACAGGAATAAGGTTTAGAAGTCCTCTGAAAGTAACCATATAAGACAAAGAAAAGTTTGAGCTTTTCTGGCATCCTGTCCAAAAGGTCAGACTACATGTCCTCCATGAAAGGTACAATTGGAATTAAGAAATAGCATCCTAGAATAAGATGGCAAGAGAGGAAACAAGTCCAATGAGAGGATTAGAGAGAGCAAATATTAAAATAACACTTATAATCCATGTTGGAAGAAGGAAAAATCAAGATTAACATCACAAATTGAAAACATGAGAAAAAGGACAAAATTGAGACATATTCTCACAGAGAAAAATGATAAAGAAATGAAAACCAACAAGGACAAAGGAGAAAGAGTCAACTTAAGAATTATATTTTTGGGGCCAGTGCTGTGGCATAGTGGGTAAAGCCACCACTTGCAGTGCCGGCATCCCACATGGGCACCAATTTGAGATCTGGATGCTCCTCTTCCAATCCAGCTCTTTGCTATGGCCTGGGAAAGCAGCAGAAGATGACCCAAGTGCTTGGACCCCTGCACACAAGTGGAAGACCTGGAAGAAGCTCCTGGCTCCTGGCTTTGGATCAGCTCAGCTCTGGCCATTGCAACCATTTGGAGAGTGAACCAAAACCAGCGAATGAAGATTCTCTCTCTCTCTCTCTCTCTCTCTGCCTCTGCTTTTCTGTAACTCCGCTTGTCAAATAAATAAATAAATCTTAATAAAGAAGAAAATAATTATTTCTTTTTCTCAGGAAGAGCCTGAAAACATTCAAACATATAATTAGAGAATTCCCTAAATGTTTAAAAAGAATTTTAGGGTCACAGATTAAAACAGTTCACTACATTCTGGAGAGAACCAACCAAAAGAAATCCATAAGTAGAGACATCTGATAAATTTTTACAGATTTAGTGACTGATTTGAAAAATGGAGTGACAGAGAAAATGGGGCAGACACAGAGAGATGGAGAGAGAGATCTTCCATCATATCATTCATCCCCCAAATACTCACAAAACCCCATACTATACCAGGCCAAAGTTAAATGAAATTAAAAAAGAAGAAAAAATCTTATAAATTTCCAGGTAGATGGGGAGATTCAAAGGAAAGTAAGTTACAGAGATTGATCTCATTTTTTTCTTCTACGGTGCTAAATAGAAGAGAAACATTTACAGCTTTTAAACAAAAGCAAGTTTTATATCCAACCAAATTGTTTTTCATGGGGGGAATACAATAAAAAGACTTTCATAGACACACTCAGACCTTGAGAAACATTTTTCAAATAACCTTTCCAGAGAAAAATAAATCAAAGCAGTAAACATTGCTCTCAAGAAATCATAGATTAAAAGACTGATGAATTCTTGCAGGAATTAAGGTTCAAATCCAAGAATTTAGCTGGATATGAAGTGTTCAAGAGGTTTCTGCTGCCGGCGCCGCGGCTCAACAGGCTAATCCTCCGCCTAGCAGTGCCGGCACACCAGGTTCTAGTCCCGGTCGGGGCGCCGGATTCTGTCCCGGTTGCCCCTCTTCCAGGCCAGCTCTCTGCTATGGAAGATGGCCCAAGTGCTTGGGCCCTGCACCACATGGGAGACCAGGAGAAGCACCTGGCTCCTGGCTTCGGATCAGCGCAGTGCGCCTGCCACAGCGCGCCAGCCGTGGCGGCCATTGGAGGGTGAACCAACAGCAAATGGAAGACCTTTCTCTCTGTCTCTCTCTCTCTCACTGTCCACTCTGCCTGTCAAAAAAAAAAAAAAAAAAAGGCTTCTGCCCTCTCTTGGGTAAATCTTGATCCTCCTGTCCCTGAGTTCCTCTTTATTTGTTCATTAAACAAAAAAATGCTTAAGCATCTTCTTTATGCCTGGCACTGAGTTGGGCCCTAAAGATAAATAAGATCATTTTAATCACTTCTCCAAAAAATAAACCTGTAGTCTAATTTTTTCACTTCTATTCCTTTCCCAGCAGAAAATATAATTCTTGGGTCACATTCTTCATCCCAAATTAAGTAGGAATCACTTTCCATATATGACATCTGCTTAAAACAATAACAGGTATTATTATGGCCCAGCATTTTAAGAATAGTTTAATTATTTTATAGTAGGGACCCTGTGCCACAATTATTATCATACAAAAGGTCTTTTATTTCCCCTTCACAAAAACAGACTTTCACAGAGCAACATAGTAGCCATTCTCATTGCAACCAAACTCAAATATTGATTTTCTCCCACTTCAAAAATGACATTTAATGAGAAGAATCATTTGGACTTTGTAATTGGAAAAAAAGTACAGAGGATATTATTTGTCACCAAGTCCACTTTTATATTGGCTTATTTTTAAGACTTGGGCTGCTTTTGTGTTGACTGTACTTTAAAATTAATTCATATACCAAGTAAGTACTTGAAAACATTTGTATTGTTCAGCTTTGTGTCACTATATGAAATAACCAGAGGCAAGCCATTTATAAAGTAAAAAGAGGACTATTTAGCTTACATTTTGGAGATTCAAAGTCCAAACTTCATAGGAGAGTCTTTGATCCCAGCAAGGGTCCATGGTGGATAGCAGATGGCAAAGTGTGCACAAAGGAAAGATCCTATGGTGAACTGGAAGCAGAGAACACCAGCGAGCCCAGGCTCAGGTTTTATAACACTCCTCTCTTGCAAATTATCTTCTCATCCAATGACCTAAAGACCTCCCACTAGGCCCCAACTCCTACAGATTCCACTGATTCCTAATAGCACCACCCTGTTGACCAAACCTTTAATACACAAACCTTCAGAGAATATCCATACTAATATTCAAACCACAGAAATACTTGTGGAGGGTATAGAAGGCCTTAACTAAACTTGGCTTCATTGCTCCCTTAATTCAGTATCCTTCCCCTTATAAAATAAGAACTTGGTCCCAAGATCTGAAATATGTTAATTTAATTTTCTTTCCCTTTCCCAAGCTTGAATTGCAGGTAGTTCAGACCTATACATATGAAATAAAAATACCAGAATATTATCTAATGAAATATTCCAACAGTTCTAAAATATTAATACGGCAAAAAGGCAAGGGTTAAATTCAAAATTTAATTCAACTTCTCAAATTCCTTTGCTAATTAGATCCATTAGACTGCTCAAAATTTTTTGTGTGCAAAAAACTCAGGTTTATAGATTATGCCTGATCTACTCAAAGTGAAATAGTCTGTTGTCATTAAAGACTAGAACTTAGAACATTCTGGAATTTCAGGACACTGGTTAGTTGTGAGGGCAATGGCAATAGTTAGAATTTCATCAGAGAAGCACACCACTAGGAAATGCATATAAAATACATTTACAGTAGGGATTTGTACCTACACAAGTGTGCAACATGGTTAAGCAATCTCTGTGAGTCTGTTGTCTCTGGGTTTGCTATCTGAAGCCCACAGGGCCAGTAGTACAGAAAGGAAGAGGGACACAATGTGGGGAAAGCAAGAACAAAACAGAACCTGCCTGCTGTCAGGCTAGAATTTTATGCTACTTAGATGCAAATGGGGTAGTCTTCTACAGTTTCATGTAGACTCCTGGGTTAGAGATAAAGTACTTTGGTACTCAAAGCACAGCAATAACATGGACTATCATGTTTGACATGGTACTGCTTGAACTCAATTCCCATGAGGGCTATGCAGAGTACCAGATGGATGCAGTGCTGTGGTGTAGTGGGTAAAGCCCCTGGCCTGCAGTGCCAGCATCCCATATAGGTGCCAGTTCAAGTCACAGATGCTCCACTTCCTATCCAGCTCTCTTTGATAGCCTGGGAAAGCAGAAGATGGCCCAAGTCCTTGGGCCCCTGAACCCACATGGAAGACCCAGAGGAAGCTCTTGGCTCCTGGCTTTGGATCAGCTCAGCTCCGGCCATTGCAGCCATCTGGGGAGTGAACAAGCAGATGGCAGACCTCTCTCTCTCTCTCTCTTCCTCTGCCTCTCTGCAATTCTGCCTTGCAAATAAATAAATCTTTAAAAAAAATAGATGAATACTGCACATGCAATGAGTTTGCATGACAGCTGACAAACCCTGAGTTTTCAGAATCCACTTATATAGTTAGTAGTAAGCAAGCCTGCTTTTGTCCCAGCAGAATATCTTAACTCACAGTCAAGTTGCTTGCTTTAAACACAACCCTGAAGAATATCCATGTTTATTTAAACTGGCACACACATTAAGAACTTGGGCAGATGCAGAGAGCTCATGGGGAATTGTGTCTCCCAATACCTGTGAGGCTGAACTGAAATCCATAACAAAAGCTGGAATGGAATCTGCCTCTGGCTCCCTCCATTTCCAAGTCTCCAACTTTGATGATGGATATGTCCTTCAGGAGACACCAAATGCCTTTCATCACAAAGTGAAATATACATCTGGTCCAGGATGAAGGAAAGGAAAGGACGAAGGAAAATGAGGCAGAAGATATATTTGATATAGAGCAAATTTCTATACAATGCCAACCAGCTAAGCCAGCAGGTAAACAACAGCATGCATTACTACAACAGTGATTCAGTAAATTTCAGAGCAGAAAATGCAAGATGACTTCTGCTCCACTTCAGCCTTTGCAAATTTGTACAAAACATCTCTTTCATGATCCATGCCAACCCAGAACTATCTAGGAAAGGATAATTTCAGCTTAGCTAAGTTAGCCTAATATAGTCCATCACAAATGGCTTCTGTGTTACCTCCTCCATATCTGTTAAGCCTCACCGGCCGTCTTCTGGCAACAAGTCTCATATCACTCTCTTTTCATAGAGGACATGGCTGAGAACTAAAGGAATAATCCAAACAAACAGCCATGTCGTTTCAAGGGTCCCCAAGACTACCCTCTGATTCAGTGATCTCTAGGAAAACTCAACAGATCTTAGCATATAGTGAAGCTAGGAGTTATTATAGCAAAAAGATACAAAGCAAAAACACAAAAGGAAAAAACCTGGGAGCAAAGTCCATATGAAACACACAGGCTTCTGAGAATCCTCTCCCAGTAGAATCTGACAGAATGCATTTAATTTCCCTAGGAATGAGTTAAAGAAAACTCATTAGAGACAACTTCCCAAGGTTATTATTGGGGGCTGGTCACATAGGCACTGTCTGCCAAACACTTACCAAAATTTCAGAGACCCAGAAGGAAAGCAGGTGTTCTGGGCAAACCAAATTGTTCAGTTTAGGTGCAGTGAGCCACCCTTAACCAGTTCTAGGATCAGAAGGAGTCATCTCGAAACCCAAATCCCCAAATGCCATCCAAAGACCAACCCTTCAAGAAGGCCTTGCTGTACCACACATTGTGCTACAGCAATCACTACACTACAACTCTTACTTTGTTCTCTTTATATGCATCTAGAAATATTATATTCTATTTCTTTAAAACTCATGAGAAGAAGAGGGGAGACATTCAGGAGAAGGTGGGGGTTTTGGGTGTCAGCAGCCAGCAGGCATTTGGGCAAGAGGGGGTCAGCAGCTGGGCTGCGACTGCTAGCGAGGGACTCAAGGTGTGCACCTGTGAGGGAAGAGGGGAAAGAGAGAAGGGTGCCTCAGAGGTGACATTCTCTCAACCTGCGAGCTTTCTTCCTGGGGCGCCATAAACGCCCCCCAATTTCCCAGCTGCTAAAGGAAGAGAAGGAAGATCTTAGCAAAGCAATGTCTCAAGAAGGTGCTTCTCAGTTCCAAGAAGTCATTCGACAAGAGCTAGAGTTATCAGTGAAGAAGGAACTAGAAAAAATACTCACAACAGCACCAGCACAGGAGTTTGAGCACAGTAAAAAAAGATCTTGATGGATTTTGGAATAGATTTTGGCAAGAAAAGGGACCTTCTGTGGATTGGGGAAAAATTCAGAGACCTCCAGAAGATTCGATTCAACCCTATGAAAAGATAAAAGCTAGAGGCTTGCCTGATAATATACCTTCTGTGTTGAACAAACTGGTGGTGGTAAAACTCAATGGTGGTTTGGGAACCAGCATGGGTTGCAAAGGCCCTAAAAGTCTGATTGGCGTGAGGAATGAGAATACCTTTTTGGATCTGACTGTTCAGCAAATTGAACATTTGAACAAAACCTATAATACAGACGTTCCTCTTGTTTTAATGAACTCTTTTAACACAGATGAAGATACGAAAAAAATACTACAGAAGTATAATCGTCGTGTGAAAATCTACACTTTCAATCAAAGCAGGTACCCAAGGATTAATAAAGAATCTTTACTTCCTGTGGCAAAAGATGTATCTTATTCAGGGGAAAATACAGAAGCTTGGTACCCACCAGGTCATGGTGATATATACGCCAGTTTCTACAACTCTGGTTTGCTGGATACCTTTATAGGAGAAAGCAAAGAGTATATTTTTGTGTCTAACATAGATAATCTGGGTGCCACAGTGGATCTTTATATTCTTAATCATCTAATGAATTCACCCAATGGAAAATGCTGTGAATTTGTCATGGAAGTCACAAATAAAACTCGTGCAGATGTAAAGGGTGGGACACTCACTCAGTATGAAGGCAAACTGAGACTGGTGGAAATCGCTCAAGTGCCAAAAGCACATGTTGATGAGTTCAAGTCTGTATCAAAATTCAAAATATTTAATACAAACAACCTATGGATTTCTCTTGCAGCAGTTAAAAGACTGCAGGAGCAGAATGCCATTGACATGGAAATCATTGTGAATCCAAAGACTTTGGATGGAGGCCTGAATGTCATTCAGTTAGAAACTGCAGTAGGAGCTGCCATTAAAAGTTTTGAGAATTCTCTAGGTATTAATGTTCCAAGGAGCCGTTTTCTGCCTGTCAAAACCACGTCAGATCTTTTGCTTGTGATGTCAAACCTCTATAGCCTTAATGCAGGATCTTTGACAATGAGTGAAAAACGGGAATTTCCTACAGTGCCCTTGGTTAAATTAGGCAGTTCTTTTACAAAGGTTCAAGATTATCTACGAAGATTTGAAAGTATACCAGATATGCTTGAATTGGATCACCTCACCATTTCAGGAGATGTGACATTTGGCAAGAATGTGTCATTAAAGGGAACGGTTATCATCATTGCAAACCACGGTGACAGAATTGACATCCCACCTGGAGCAGTATTAGAGAACAAAATTGTATCTGGAAACCTTCGCATCTTGGACCACTGAAATGAAAAATATGTACACTTTATACTAATTATGGGCTAAATAGTTTCTTACAATGAAGTATCCTCTAGGATTCTAAAATAGGCAGGTACCACACTATGTTACTGTACCCTACAGTGTTTATTTTTAAACAAGAGTTTTCTTCAGGATGCTTTTAGTCTAAGAAAAGCACAGATGAAGCAATACTTTCCTTCTTTGAAGAGGATCCTGAAAGTTAGTTGATCTTAAAGTGCAATATTGTTTATCTTAAAACTGGGGCAGCTCTGCTGGAAATATTTTAACAGAAGCCTCAATGATGGTCACTTTGATTGCTTGTGATTTCAAAAATAAAGTGGTGAAGCTTAAAAAAAAAAAAAAACTCATGAGAAGAAAGCAGCTTTTCCCACTGCAGAGAATTTTTCTCTAAGCTTCCCTCTTAAATTCCTCTCTAGCGTTCACTCGGCCTGACTGTGGGGAGGTGGAATCAGTTAACTGATTGCTAAATTGGTGTGCTTGACTCAGACCACTCTTGGAATTGTTCTGGCTTCAGGGCACTCATATTCCCCTGATGTTCCAGGGTCCCTGACTGTAAGGGAGGTCTACTCCAGCTAATACCACTGATACTTCTACCTAAATTCTGGGGATCAATACTAGCACATTTCCACGGCAGACTAGGGGGCCCTATCCCAGCAATAAAAATAAGCTCATTTGTCTTGTTTTTGTGTTCATTCATTAACTTGATTAGAACTGAGTGAGCGGCCGGCGCCATGGCTCACTAGGCTAATCCTCTGCCTGCGGCACTGGCACCCCAGGTTCTAGTCCTGGATGGGGTGCTGGATTCTGTCCCAGTTGCCCCTCTTCTAGTCCAGCTCTCTGCTCTGGCCCGGGAGTGCAGTGGAGGATGGCCCAAGTACTTGGGCCCTGCACCCCATGGGAGACCAGGAGAAGCACCTGGCTCCTGGCTTTGAATCAGCATGGTGCGCCGGCTGCAGCAGCCATTAGGGGGTGAACCAATGGAAAAGGAAGACCTTTCTCCCTGTCTCTCTCTCTCACTGTCTACTGTGCCTGTCAAAAAAAAAAAAAAAAAAAGAACTGAGTGAGCAAGAAGGTTTTTTTACATTGGGGTCCCCTCAGAGACCCGAGCAAAGAACAATGACTATTTTCAAAGTGGTAAACATACTACTTGTCAGAGAGTGATATTTTGTCCTTTCTCTATATATACAATTTTCTAAAATATGATCCTGTTATTTTATAATTTTAATGTAATGTATGTATATAATTTTAATGATTTTTAGAATCACTAAATGAAAACTTTATGTTCAAAAGTTCTTGATCGGAGAACCACTTTTGTACATATTAAGGATTACATTTAAGTTAAGGGTTAAGTTCTAAAGTCCACAAATAGGGCAAACATCACAAGAATCACATTTAAAATTCTTTAAATTGAACTCTAATAAGATCAAAGATACATCTGCTCTACATGAAAAATTTTGAATTATAAAATGTTATGTATAAATACATAATATATGGTAAAATCAAGTACATTTTGAAAAGTATGCAAAATATGATAGTGCAGTTTCTCCTGTAGTTTACACATGTCTGTGTTTGAAGCTATTCAGACCTTTATATCAACCTTAGTTGGCTTTGAACTCCTTTTTACTTCTCTTCAGCAGGAGATCTGAAAGCAAGATTCTTTTGCAGAAATGTGTTGCTATTAATTGATTTACCTTGGCCTTTCAATTTTCCAACTAAAAGTATTCACTAATATTTTATCTAACATTTATTCAGTTGAGCATTTATTACAGCACTTAATGTTAAGATTTGACTCAGTTTTCTCTTGCAGCCAGCCAACTTTTCTGAGCTTGGGAAAAAATTTCTATTTCTTGATATGAAACCATTTTACAAATGTATGTATCATTAAACATTAGAGAAAGACTCATTGTGATCATGTATTCAGGCTATGAGAGGCAAGAGAGAAAGGGTCTCCCCGCTTCAGGTAAAGTCTTAGGTGCCATGTCATATGAAACCACCCAACCCACTCCCCCAAGTACTTCCTTCTCTCTCTCTGTTAAATTTACATTAACTAAGGTATATGTTGTCACTCCCTTGACAGAGCTAGCAATAGAAACGATAAAGCTAAATTCTTACTAAGTCTTTTATACATATTGTTGGCATCACACGTACTTCATATTTTCTCTGTTTCCTTTTGTATTGACAGAGTGAAAGATGAGACATATATTCATCAGAACTCAGCTACTGTGAAAAAAGAAACTAGTGTAAGTAGGGTTAATGTAGCTCAGGCAGGAAGGACAAAATTGCTCAGGGGACAGGACTTTAGCTTATTCCACGTATCTGTTCTTCTCTGTTTTGGCTTCATTCTCAAACAGGCGGTCCCCCATGCAGGAACCACAGATCCAGGTTCCTGTGGTCGTTGCAAGTACATCACTCACAGAAAAGTGAAGAAACCTGTTTTCTCCTGTTGCCATATTAAATCCTCAAAAGGATGTTGGCTAAAATCGCTTGGGTCTCTTGTCCACCTCTGAACCAAGCTTACTGCCTGGAGGAAAGAGTAAGCACAATCACAGAATACAACCCCTTGAATAGCAATTACATGGTGTTGAGTGGAAGTTAACAAATACAAGAGGGAGGCTGGCGCTGAGGTTCAATAGGTTAATCATCCACCTGCAGTGCCAGGTGCCAGGTTTGGTCCCAACTGCTCCTCTTCTGATCCAGCTCTCTGCTATGGCCTGGGAAAGTAGTGGACTATGGCCCAAGTATTTGGGCCCCTGTGCCCAAGTGGGGGACACAGAAGAAACTCCTGGCTCCTGGCTTCGAATTGGCCCATCTCCAGCCATTGTGGCCATTTGGGGAGTGAACCAGCAGATGGACGACCTTTCTTTCTGTCTCTCCTTCTCACTGTCTGTAACTCTACGTGTCAAATAAATAAATAAATAAGTTTTTAAAAATAAGAAAAATGAAGAGTCCAAGAAGAAAATGTAGAGGGAGACAACTAAAACACAGAATGGATAATTCTTCCTATCTTCTTTCTCTCCAGTAGATCAGAATTGTTAATTGTATGCTCAGGACTTAGGGTTCAGGACAAGCAGATCCCGATTCCAACAGGTCAGAGAACAACTGAGAACCCTTTGTGGGCTTATATTTCCAGTATTCACAGGGACAGTGAGAACTGCACAAGGAACAGCCCCCAGTGGCAGTGAGGCCACAATCAATATCTGCCTTTGCGTCCATGGTGGAAATCAGACACACACACAGACATCAGCAAACATCCACACACAGCCACATCCAGTTACACATCCACAGGTCCACAAGCAGCCACATCTAGATATGCCTCCAAGTTGCTTGTCTGGGTTTGCAAAGTGACCCAGAGCCAAACCATTGCATAAAAGATTTGTGGGCAGCTAGCCAAGCAGGTGCACCTGTTAGTTACCATGGTGCCAGTTACCACAGAGGCACAGAATAAGGGGGCAAGGGCTAAAGGCTTGGAAATTGATAACTTCACCTTCCCAAGTTCTTCTCCTCAACATTTCACCCTTCAAGTTTCCTTGACTTATACCCTATCTGTATGTTATCATCCAGAAGGATCCCTGTGCAAGGAGTACACATAGGGTATGGATCTTGATATCTAAAGGCTATAACAAGACAAGTTACAGCAACAAACTATAAGACATAGCAGAGAAAACTCCAACCCTGGGGCTGGCTCCATGGCTCAGTGGGTTAATCCTCCACCTGCAGTGCTGGCATCCATGTGGGTGCCAGTTCTAGTCCCAGCCGCCCCTCTTCCAATCCAGCTCTCTGCTGTGACCTGGGAAAGCAGTGTACGATGGCTCAAGTCTTTGGGCCCCTGCACCCACGTGGGAGACCCAGAAGAAGCACCTGGCTCCTAGCTTTGGATCAGCACAGCTCTGGCTGTTGTGGCCATCTCACTGTCTGTAGCTCTGCCTCTCAAATGAATAAATAAAATCTTAAAAAAAAAACCAGCCCTAATAAGGTTCTATTGTATTGCCCCCAGGCTAATGTCTCTACATGGGTCCAACTATGGTTTCATAACCAAGTCCAGTATGGTCAGTGGTTGTGGCTATCTTCTAAGGCAGCCCAGCTGCAAAGATGACAGGCAACTAAGAGCACATTCAACAAGCCAGTCAGTTGGTCACCATTGCAAAGGAGTTTAGTCCACAGGGTGCTTGCAGCCATCAGGCTGTATCCATCTGATTGGGGGGGAAAGTCTGAAAAAGTCTATTGGCCATCTCTCAAGAGGCGACTCTAGGTGGTTCAGCAAAATGGACACAACTGCTTTTAAATCTGTAAGAGATTCACAGGTTAATATTATATCATATTAAATCATGATATAAGGTGGTGCCATGCCACAGCTGGAAGACTAAGTAAACAAAGACATCAATTATTTTGGGTTAATCCCAAGAGTAGAACCCTATCAACTGCTATTTCCCTTAAGCAGGTGGGCTCAGAAGCCTTGAATAACACTGAAGGCTTAGCTCTCTCCTCACCACCAGAGGACCCAACCATTATGACTGCTGGGTGGCCTCTGGTGCTGGATGAAGCCTAAGGGGTAGTAATCCCTTCTTTCAGGGCATGGATGATGTTTTCCTCTGTCTCTGCCTCTGCAAGCTGACTGCTCTTTCTTCATGTTTCCCCTGGCGGATGCAGCAGGTGCAGCATCACCCTCTGCCTCAGCTGCGCACCACCCAGGCTTTGGATCTTGTCTCTCAGGGTTCCCCACCCAGTGCCTCACAATGAACAGAAGACTTGGGTGCTCTTCACCTTAGATGCTCTGGTCAAATGCCTGTTGCTTTTCTTAGGAGAGCACTCAGCTTTCCTGAGGCCCTAAGCCTTTGCCTGGGTCTATCCATGCCATTGCCATTGAAGCTACAATCCCCTCCCCATCACAGGGAAGGAGGGTGGTACCGGCTGATGACCACCTTTTCCGCAATCTCGGGCTCCAATCTGGAGCCACTGTTGCAGTCCCTGGTGTGCATATGCAGCCCTGGGCCCAGCACTAAGGAGATGCTGGCCCATAGCACTGCATAACTGAGCAACATCTCCCCAGCATCTCCAGCAGAGAGTGTGCTGCAAGCCTGGGTGCTGGATCCCCATGGTTTTTTTTTTTTAAGATTTATTTTATTTGAGAGGTAGAGTTACAGAGAGTGAGAGGGAGAGACAGAGAGAAAGGTCTTCCTTCTGTTGGTTCACTCCCCAAATGACTATAACAGCCAGAACTGTGCCAAACCGAAGCCAGGAGCCAGGAGCTTCCTCTGGGTCTCCCACATGGGTGCAGGGGCTTGGGCGATCTTCTACTGTTTTCCCAGGCCACAGCAGAGAGCTCGATTGGAAGAGGAGCAGCCAGGACTTGAATCGACATCCATATGGGATGCCGGTGCCACAGGCAGAGGATTAACCTACTGTGCCACAGTGCTGGCCCTTCCCCATGCTCTTAAAAGGGCTATGCCATGGATCCCATCACAGGGATGGGGTCAGTTGGGACTTTAGAGGACAGAACTTTCTTCCCTGCTGCCCACAAATGCTCCCAAGGGTCCATAACTTATAATCAAGGGTAGGGGGATCAGCCCCAGGCAGGTGGCCTAGCTTGGGGCCTCACCCACTCTCATGAGCAGTTTTACCAGCAGGTTTTCTTGTAGCAGTCACTTTTACCTTTATCTCGATGTTTGGCTCCTTTCCGGGTGTTGGAACTCCTTTACTTGTTGCTTTTTAGAGGCCATTTGAGTCAAGGTCTTTCCTCACTGCTTCCATAGCTGCTGCCTCCGCATTCCATTCCTCCTACTCCTTCCCCAGAAAGGGAGGTGGAGTACATGGCCATGGCCTTGGCCTGGAGCTCATCAAGGCTGCTCTCAAAGTTGCTGTTTTTTCCATTTTTTTTTTCCTGTGATGTGTTGGCGTCTCTGCTTTCTTTGAATTTGTGTCTGCAACTCAATATTATCCTCTACCCACAGCCAGTGAGAAGGACTTACCCAGTGGCATCAGCCATTGTCTGGACATCCCTCTGACTCTTCTTTGCCTCTTCTAAAGCAACCAGCAGGCCGTGTTGTTGGGTCTCAGCCTGCAGTGAAGCATTGCTGTGAAGAGTTAAAATTGTATATGTGCGGGTGTAAAAAGTTAAGCTTAAGCTTACAGGTTTAAACCTTCCTGGTACAGCTGTAAAAATAAGACAAAGTGAAGTAGCACCTTGACAGTAGGGACTCCATTTTGGAGCACTTGAGACTCCATTCTGAGAAAGCACCCCCCCACCGTGAGACTCTGGTCTGAAACTATGATCTCAAATAGTCGGACAATAGCAGTGCACTACATCACCCTTGGCAATGCATAAAAACCCCCTAGCATGATTGCTCAAGCTTAAAAGTAGAAAGGTTGCACCTGGGTTACCTGGGCTAATAATAAAGATGTGATTTGTCTGTGTCTTACATTAATGTCAAGTCCTAATTGCTAATTGTAATATTGTAACTGGTATTGTCAAGATTATGATAAATATTAATTTCACTTAGGTTTTAGGTTATGTTAACCCCAGTAACCATATACTCTCTTTTTTTGTATTTTTTTAACTTTTATTTAATGAATATAAATTTCCAAAGTACGACTTATGGATTACAATGGCTTCCCCCCCATACCGTCCCTCCCACGCACAACCCTCCCCTTTCCCACTCCCTCTCCCCTTCCATTCACATCAAGATTCATTTTCGATTATCTTAATATACAGAAGATCAGCTTAGTATACATTAAGTAAGGATTTCAACAGTTTGCTCCCACACAGAAACACAAAGTGAAAAATAATAGACGATTTTTTTAAATGATGATGAAATCAGAGCAGACCTATTGTCATGTTTAATCCCAGTGAGAGTCAAGTTGGGAATTGATAATTTCTTCTTTTTTTTTTTACAGAGGATCAGTTTAGCATGCATTAAGTAAGGATTTCAACAGTTTGCACCCCCATAGAAACACAAAGTGAAATATATTGTTTGAGTACTTGTTATAGCATTAAATCTCAATGCACAGCACATTAAGGACAGAGATCCCACATGAGGAGTAAGTGCACAGTGACTCCTGTTGTTGACTTTACCAATTGACACTCCTGTTTATGGCATCAGTAATCTCCCTATGCTCCAGTCATGAGTTTCCAAGGCTATGGAAGCCCTCTGAGTTCTCCGACTCTTATCTTGTTTAGACAAGGTCATAGTCAAAGTGGAGGTTCTCTCCTCCCTTCAGAGAAAGGTACCTCCTTCTTTGAAGACCTGTTCTTTCCACTGGGATCTCACTCACAGAGATCTTTTGCCAGAGTGTCTTGGCTTTCCATGCCTGAAATACTCTCATGGGCTTTTCAGCCAGATCCGAATGCCTTTAGGGCTGATTCTGAGGCCAGAGTGCTATTTAGGACATCTGCCATTCTATGAGTCTGCTGAGTATCTCACTTCCCATGTTGGATCACTCTCCCCTTTATTTATTCTATCAGTTAGTGTTAGCAGGTACTAGACTTGTTTATGTGCTCCCTTTGACTCTTAGTCCTTTCATTATGATCAATTGTGAACTGAAATTGATCACTTGGAATAGTGAGATGGCATTGGTACATGCCACCTTAATGGGATTGAATTGGAATCCCCTGGTATGTTTCTAACTCTACCATTTGGGGCAAGTCAGCTTGAGCATGTCCCAAATTATACATTTGATTTTAGCAACTGTGTAGAGCAACCGTGCATAGCAACCATGTATTCTTCCATTCCCGGTTTTGCGGTTTTTGCCTTTATAAACCCTAACCTTTGGTTATTCGGGGCTGCTCTGTTCATGTATGATCAGACAGCCCCAGCATGCTGGATAATCAATAAATCTTTAACCCTTTGCTGGTTGCATGAGAGAAAAGTCTCTTAAAGTTGTTCCTCGGGCGGTGGGCTTTTTCAGACTCTAACAGCTGCAAGCCCACAAGGCAGTCAGGAGGACTCACCCTGTGGCCTCTGCTACTATCTGGGGGTCTCCCTACTGGGACATCTTTCTGGACCCATGTAGTATCTTCTCTATACAAGTGGGAGAGACATCTACTCCAACCCACTCCTAGTCCTACTTCCCTAGCCCACAAGGCCATAGCCCCCAAGCACTACATACCTGTAGCTATCCACCCCTGAATTCCACCCTCCAATTCCATACTAGCCTAAAAGGAATCCTGCCAATGATGCCAAAGTATATGCCCAGGGCTAAGGGACATTCGTAAGTTTACATCTCCTCTACTCACAGTGATGGTGAGAAATGCACAAGGAAATGCCACTTACCCCTGACAGCAGTGGGGCCATAGCAGATAGCTGCCTTTGTGTCCATGGTGGCAGTTGGACGCACATAGAGAGACACTACACACATCCACACATAGCCACATGCACCTACACATCCACACATCTACAAGCAGCCACATCTAGCCATGCCCCCCACCCCAACATCACAGTTACTTAGACGGGTTTACAGATAATAGTGGCCCAGTTGCAAATCATTAAATAACAGGGCTGTGGCAGCTAGCCACACAGGTGGATCTGTTGATTATCATGGCACTGGTTGAGAGAGAGAGAGAGAGAGATAGAGAGAGAGAGAGATGGGGGCACAGAGATAAGCAGGCAAGGTCAAAAGGCATGGGAGGGGCCGGCGCCACAGCTCACTAGGCTAATCCTCTGCCTTGCAGCGCCGGCACACGGGGTTCTAGTCCGGTCCGGGCGCCGGATTCTGTCCTGGTTGCCTCTCTTCCAGGCCAGCTCTCTGCTGTGGCCAGAGAGTGCAGTGGAGGATGGCCCAAGTCCTTGGGCCCTGCACCCCATGGGAGACCAGGATAAGTACCTGGCTCTTGCCACTGGATCAGCGCGGTGCGCCAGCCACAGCACGCTGGCCATGGTGGCCATTGGAGGGTGAACCAACAGCAAAGGAAGACCTTTCTCTCTCTCTCTCTCTCTCTCTCTCTCTCACTTTCCACTCTGCCTGTCAAAAAAAGAAAAGGCATGGGAGGACCAGAGCTGTGGCGTAGTGGATTAAAGCCCTGACCTGAAGCATCGGCATCCCATATGGGCGCTGGTTCTGGTCCCGGCAGCTCATCTTCTGATCCAGCTCTCTGTTGTGGCCTGGGAAAGCAGTAAAGGATGGCCCAGGTCCTTGGGCCTCTGCACCCACATGGCAGACTTGGAAGAATCTCCTGGCTCCTGGCTTTGGATCAGCGCAGCTCTGGTCGTTGTGGCTATCTGGGGAGTGAACTTGCGATGGAAGACCTCTCTATCTATCTCTACCTCTCTCTGTAACTCTTTCAAATAAATACAATAAATCTTTTTTAAAAAAAGGCATAGGAACTTGATAATTTCACCTTCCCAAGTTCCTCTCCTCAACATTAATAGTATATGGCACTTCTTGGCTGGCTACCTATGGAGGTGGATATCCAACAGCCCTGGTGGTATTTTAATTTTGTACAGTTATAGCTAATTGATGCAGGAATGGTCAGCTAACAAAATCTGGGCCACTCAAATACTGTTATGAAAGCCACAGGGATAAGGAACTGCTGGAATGTAGTCACAGTAATAACACATAGCGGGTTCCAAGATGGCGGATTAGGGAGGGAGCACACCAATGGTCTGGGAAGGGAAGGTTCAAAGAGGGGTGAGAATTTGTAGTTTCGGGGAAAGGGAAGCTCTTCCAAAATGGGGGAGACAGGGTGGACCTGCGAGGAGGGCGTGGACACCTGAAGAGCAGGACACCAGCAAGAGTGTGTACGCACCAGCGCTGGAAGCAGAGGTGAGACAGGGCGCTCGCCCAGCACTGCTGTAACAGCCACCGCCGCGCCCCTCCCCCAACCCACCCTGGGACGGACACTGAGACATGCACGACTGAGTGGGGGAGGAAATAGAAAATTGAACAGAGTGAGTAGTGCCTGCGGAAAGAGTGCGCAATTCAGGGGGTCTAATTGAGGGACTAAACAATCCAGGAACCCTCCCCCAAATCGGAGCTGCAGTGGGCAGGAAGCAGCCATCTTGTTTGTTCACATTCGGGCTTAAAGGAGAACTGCCTCTGCCTCCACACTAACCTTCGGAGGCAGAGCCCAAAGGTGGAGTGGAGCGACACAATACTCCTTGTGCAGGAGTGGGCAGCGAGGGAGGGCAGCTCAAAGCCCTGACACCAGTCTACTCAAGTTACCAGGAAAAAAAAAATTGAATAGCGCCCACAGGAAGAGGGCAGGATCCAGGGGGATGAACTGAGGGATCAAAAACGCCAGGATCCTTAGGAGCTGCCCAACCCACAATCAGAGCTGCAGTGGGCAGAGTGCAGCCATCTTGTTTGTTTACATTCGGGCTTAAAGGAGGCTGGCCTCTGCTCCAAGGGAGGAAGCAGCAGGGGCGGAGTCCAAAGGTGGTCTGAAGCTATTTGACACTCCTCACTCATGAGGTGCAGTGAAAAAGAGTGGCTGACCAATGAACCCCAGGCACAGACACATAAGGGCGAACATAGGAACAAGGAAACCAGCCCCCAAGGGGCAGAGATTGGCACCTCAAAGCCCTGACACCAGCCCACTCAAGTTACAAAAAATAAATAAATAAATAAGTAAAAAATAAACAAACAAACTCTAGAAGACAGAGCAGCCTGCTTACACTGGATATTGGTACAGACTCACAGCAGCCCATAGTGGAGGGAAATCAACCTGAAAAACCACCCAGACAGAATGCCAAAAAACAAACAAACAAACAAAACCCACAATAAGAATATAGAAGAACATATAAACTCGCCAATGGCTAAACCAACCATAACAGAAGCTGAAGAAGAAGAAGAATTTGAAACTATGCCAGAAAAAGAATTCAGAAAATTAATAATCAGAATACATAGAAATAATGAGAAACAGTGTCGAGAGCTGAACGAAAAACAAGCCCAAGGGTTAGAGATCCTAAAGAGAAGCCAGAATGAAATACTGGAAATGAAAAACTCAATTGACCACATAAAAAACACCGTGGAATCCTTCGGAAATCGAACAGATGAAATAGAAGACCGAATATCAGAATTCGAAGACAAATTTCCAGAAATAATACAGTCAGTTCAAACGCAGGAAGAAGAAATTGAAAAATATGGTCGGAGACCTACAAGATTCAATCAAACGGTGTAATTTTCGGATAATAGGAGTCCCTGAGAGGGTGGAAAGAGAGAATGGATTGGAAGGTGTTTTCAATGAAATAATATCAGAAAACTTCAAACAAAGGCAGCTGGATAACAACAGGCAAATTCAACAGATAGCCAGGACTCCGAACAGGGTAGACCAGAAGAGAAATTCACCGCGACACACTGTGGCAACACTCAGCTCAGTGACACACAAAGAACAAATCCTAAAATGTGCCAGAGAAAAACGACAAATCACATTCAGGGGTAAGTTAATCAGACTCACCCCAGACTTCTCATCGCAAACACTACAGGCAAGGAGACAATGGCATGATATATTTCAAGTTTTAAGAGACAAACAATGCCAACCTAGAATACTATACCCTGCAAAGCTATCATTTATGAATGAAGGGGAAATAAAGATCTTCCAAGACAAACAGAAACTGAAAGAATTTGTATCCATGCATCCAACCCTACAACACTTGCTCAAAGACGTGCTGCACACAGAAATACAAAAGCAAGAACTTCACTACAAAAAAAAAAAAAAAGCGAATGTAGAGTAACCTACAAACAAAGTTCAAAATACATAAACAGCTCGTTTAGGAAACATGAATGGGAAAAGACAGTACTTAACAGTAATCACACTGAATGTGAATGGTCTTAATTCTACTACCAAAAGACATAGACTAGCTGATTGGATAAAGAAAGAGAATCCATCTATATGCTGCCTTCAGGAGACACCTTATCAGCAAAGATGCATGCAGACTGAAAGTGAAAGGATGGAAAAAGATACTCCAAGCTAACAGAAATCAAAAAAGAGCTGGTGTGGCCATCCTGATATCAGACAAAATAGACTTTAACATAAAAACTATTAAAAGAGACAGAGAAGGGCACTATATAATGATTAAAGGATCTATCCAACAGGAAGACATTACTATTGTAAATGTATACAACCTAATTACAGGGCACCTGGCTACCTGAAAGAATTACTAGAGGATTTAAAGGGAGATATAGATTCAAATACAATAGTAACAGGGGACTTCAACACCCCACTCTCACCAATGGACAGATCAACCAGACAGAAATTCAACAAGGAAACAACAGAGTTAATTGACGCTATAGACCAAATAGACCTAACAGATATCTTCAGAACCTTTGACCCCATAGCCACAGAGTTCACGTATTTCTCCCCAGTACAAGGAATGTTCTCTAGGATTGACCATATGCTAGGCCATAAAGGGAGCCTCAACAAATTCAAAAAAATTGAAACTATACCATGCAGCTTCTCAGACCATAGCGCAGTGAAACTCAAAATCAACAACCCAAGAATCCCTACACCATATGCAAATATATGGAGAATGGACAACATGATCCTAAACAAACAGTGGGTCATCAAAGAAATTAAAAGAGAAATCAAAAGATTTCTAGAAACAAATGAAAATGATAACACAACCTATCAAAACCTGTGGGACACAGCAAAAGCAGTGCTAAGAGGAAAGTTTATAGCAATTGGTGCCTACATCAAGAAGCTGGAAAGGAACCAAACAAATGAACTCTCCATGCACCTCAAGGATTTAGAAAAACAGCAGCAAATCAAGCCCAAATCCAGAAGGAGGAAAGAAATACTAGGAGATTCCGGCAAGATGGCAGAATAGGAAGGGAGCACACTGATAGTCTGGGGAGAGATAGTTTAATAAAAGTGGAGATACTGCAGGTTCAAGGAAGAGTAGGGGAGGAAACAGCAGAAGAAACTCTTCCGGAACGCGTGACTCACAGCGGAACTGCGTGGAGAGCGTGGGAGCCCACAGTTCAGGACACCAGCAGCAGACTCAACACACCAGCGCTGGAACACAAGGTGAGCCAAACCTCAATAGCCCGAGACACCGGCAGGCAAGCTGAGAGAGGAGACTAGAGGGAACGACCCCCGGGGGGGGTGGTTCACAAGGCTAACTGGAAGAGAGAGAGAGAGAAAAAAAAAGGGGTGACTAGTATGGACACGGGTTTCTCTCTCTCCGCTCACCTCTCCAGGGCGAGCAAGACAAAGAGCAGGCGCCATCTTGGGCATACGTCATAAGCAGAGCGACCTCAGGTCTGCACCGGCCCTGAGCCTAGCAGAAAAACCTGACTCTGGGTGGGGCGAATTAAAGGAGATTAGGACCTAGTAAATTTGTGGTGCTACTGAACTGAGACTGTGAAAAAAGAGACAGTGGGGGAGAGAACTCACGGAATTCACCTGAGCACTCTCCAGAGACGCTACAATTCCGTAACTTTGGCAACCCAGTGGGAGGCTGAAGGAGAATTTGAGCCCACTCTGAGGGCCGAACAGATTCCCTGTGGGGTTCCTGGGAAAGAGCTTCCGATCTCTGGCTCCTGTGGGTATATCATTTGCCTGCTAACTACCTCCAACTTCGTTCAGCTGTGCGGAATTACTTCCCTTTTGAATCAAAAAAAAAAAAGAAAGAGAGAGAGAGAGGTTTACCACGCCTAACCTGGGAGTGTCACCTTTGGCACACCAAACAGAGCTCTCAGGCCACACCCATCTCAAGCCCTAAGGCTCCATCAAAAACAGATAGTCCACTTAATCTAGAGTCATAGTATAACAAGAAAAAGCACCACAGTGAAGAAACCAAATATCTCCAATATGACAAATAACAAACGCAAAAACCAAGGTAATAAAAACAAGGAAGTCACCATGACGCCCTCAAATGAAAAAGACACCCCAATTCAAGATTATGAAGATGATGAGATAGAAGAAATGCAAGAAGCAGATCTCAAAAAATTGATAAGAACATTAAGAAGTTCTCAAAAACAAATTCTTGAACTACACAAATCCTTAATGGACAAGATAGAAAATCTCTCTCGTGAAAATGAAATATTAAGGAGGAATCAAAATGAAACCAAACAACCAGTACAACAGGAAACTGTGATAGTGACTGAAGTGAAGAATTCAATAGATCAAATGAAAAACACAATAGAGAGCCTTACAAACAGAATGGGTGAAGCAGAAGAGAGAATATCAGACTTAGAAGACAGAGAACAGGAAAGGATACAGTCAGACCAAAGAAAAGAAGAGGAAATTAGAAATCTAAAACATTGTCGGGAATCTTCAGGATACTATTAAAAAACCCAACATTCGGGTTCTAGGAGTTCCTGAAGGCATGGAGAGGGAGAAAGGATTAGAAGGCCTTTTTAGTGAGATATTAGCAGAAAATTTCCCAGGTTTGGAGAAGGACAGAGAAATCCTAGTACAGGAAGCTCACAGAACCCCTAATAAACACGACCAAAAGAGATCCTCACCACGACACGTTGTAATTAAACTCTCCACAGTGAAACATAAAGAAAAGATCCTAAAATGTGCAAGAGAGAAACGTCAGATTACTCTCAGAGGATCTCCAATCAGACTCACAGCTGACTTCTCATCAGAAACTCTAAAAGCTAGGAGGGAATGGCAAGATATAGCCCAGGTACTAAGAGAGAAAAACTGCCAGCCCAGAATATTATATCCTGCAAAGCTATCATTTGTGAATGAAGGTGAAATAAAGACTTTTCATTGCAAACAGAAATTGAAAGAATTTGTTGCCACTCGTCCAGCCCTGCAAAAGATGCTTAAAGATGTGTTACACACAGAAACAAAGAAACACGGTCATCAATATGAAAGAAGGTAAAGGGAGGAAACCAAGGAAGGAAACCTCACAGCAAAAGATCACAGGGAATTCAAAGCATATATTAGAACTTATCTTTGGCAAATGGCAGGGCAAAGTTACCACTTATCATTAGTCACATTGAACATTAATGGACTGAACTGTCCAGTTAAAAGACACCGTTTGGCTGATTGGGTTAAGGAACAAAACCCATCTATTTGCTGCTTACAAGAAACACATCTTTCCAACAAAGATGCATACAGACTGAAAGTGAAAGGCTGGAAAAAGATATACCATGCCAACAGAAATGAAAAAAGAGCGGGCGTAGCCATCTTAATATCGGACAACATAAACTTTACCACAAAAACTGTTAAGAGAGACAAAGAGGGACACTATATCATGATTAAGGGATCAATTCAACAGGAAGATATAACAATTATCGATGTATACACACCTAACTACAGGGCACCAGTTTATCTAAAAGATTTATTAACGGACTTAAAGGGAGACTTAGACCCCACTACAGTAGTACTGGGGGACTTCAATACTCCACTCTCAGAAATAGACAGATCAACCACACAGAAGATCAACAAGGATACAGTAGATTTAAACGACACTATTGCCCAAATGGATCTAACAGATTTATACAGAACTTTCAATCCTACAGCTAAAGATTTTACATTCTTCTCAGCAGTACATGGAACCAATTCTGGGATTGACCACATACTAGGCCATAAAGCAAGTCTCAGCAAATTCAAAAGAATTAGAATCATACCATGCAGCTTCTCAGACCATAAAGGAATGAAGTTGGAAATTAGCAACTCAGGAATCCCTAGAGCATACGCAAACACATGGAGATTGAACAACATGCTCCTGAATGAACAATGGGTCATAGAAGAAATCAAAAGAGAAATCAAAAACTTTCTGGAAGTAAATGAGGATAACAGCACAACATACCAAAACTTATGGGACACAGCAAAAGCAGTGTTAAGAGGAAAGTTTATATCAATAGGTGCCTACATCAAGAAATTGGAAAGACACCAAATAGATGAGCTTTCAATTCACCTCAAGGATCTAGAAAACCTACAGCAAACCAGACCCAAATCTAGTAGGAGAAGAGAAATAATTAAAATCAGAGAAGAAATCAACAGGATTGAATCAAGAAAAACATTACAAAAAATCAGCCAAACGAGGAGCTGGTTTTTTGAAAAAATAAACAAAATTGACACCCCATTGGCCAAACTAACTAAAAAAAGAAAAGACCCAAATCAATAAAATCAGAGATGAAAAAGGAAATGTAACAACAGACACCACAGAAATAAAAAGAATCATCAGAAATTACTACAAGCACTTGTATGCCAGCAAACAGGGAAACCTATCAGAAATGGATAGATTCCTGGACACATGCAACCTGCCTAAATTGAACCAGGAAGACATAGAAAACCTACACAGACCCATAACTGAGACAGAAATTGAAACAGTAATAAAGGCCCTCCCAACAAAGAAAAGCCCAGGACCAGATGGATTCACTGCTGAATTCTACCAGACGTTTAAAGAAGAACTAACTCCAATTCTTCTCAAACTATTCAGAACAATCGAAGAAGAGGGAATCCTCCCAAATTCTTTCTATGAAGCCAGCATCACCTTAATTCCTAAGCCAGAGAAAGATGCAGCACTGAAAGAGAATTACAGACCAATATCCCTGATGAACATAGATGCAAAAATCCTCAATAAAATTCTCGCCAATAGAATGCAACAACACATCAGAAAGATCATCCACCCAGACCAAGTGGGATTTATCCCTGGTATGCAGGGATGGTTTAATGTGCGCAAGACAATCAATGTGATACACCACATTAACAGACTGCAGAAGAAAAATCATATGATTATCTCAATAGATGCCGAGAAAGCATTTGATAAAATACAACACCCGTTCATGATGAAAACTCTAAGCAAACTGGGTATGGAAGGAACATTCCTCAATACAATCAAAGCAATCTATGAAAAACCCACAGCCAACATCCTATTGAATGGGGAAAAGTTGGAAGCATTTCCACTGAGATCTGGTACCAGACAGGGATGCCCACTCTCACCACTGCTATTCAATATAGTTCTGGAGGTTCTAGCCAGAGCTATTAGGCAAGAAAAAGAAATTAAAGGGATACAAATTGGGAAGGAAGAACTCAAACTATCCCTCTTTGCAGATGACATGATTCTTTATTTAGGGGACCCAAAGAACTCTACTAAGAGACTATTGGAACTCATAGAAGAGTTTGGCAAAGTAGCAGGGTATAAAATCAATGCACAAAAATCAACAGCCTTTGTATACACAGACAATGCCATGGCTGAGGAAGAACTTCTAAGATCAATCCCATTCACAATAGCTACAAAAACAAATACCTTGGAATAAACTTAACCAAGGATGTTAAAGATCTCTACGATGAAAATTACAAAACCTTAAAGAAAGAAATAGAAGAGGATACCAAGAAATGGAAAAATCTTCCATGCTCATGGATTGGAAGAATCAATATCATCAAAATGTCCATTCTCCCAAAAGCAATTTACAGATTCAATGCAATACCAATCAAGATACCGAAGACCTTCTTCTCAGATCTGGAAAAAATGGTGCTGAAATATATATGGAGGCACAAGAGACCAGAAATAGCTAAAGCAATCTTGTACAACAAAAACAAAGCCGGAGGCATCACAATACCAGATTTCAGGACATACTACAGGGCAGTTGTAATCAAAACAGCATGGTACTGGTACAGAAACAGATGGATAGACCAATGGAACAGAATTGAAACACCAGAAATCAACCCAAACATCTACAGCCAACTTATATTTGATCAAGGATCTAAAACTAATTCCTGGAGCAAGGACAGTCTATTCAATAAATGGTGCTGGGAAAATTGGATTTCCATGTGCAGAATCATGAAGCAAGACCCCTACCTTACACCTTACACAAAAATCCACTCAACATGGATTAAAGACCTAAATCTACGACCTGACACCATCAAGTTACTAGAGAACATTGGAGAAACCCTTCAAGATATTGGCACAGGCAAAGAATTTCTGGAAAAGACCCGGGAGGCACAGGCAGTCAAAGCCAAAATCAACTATTGGGATTGCATCAAATTGAGAAGTTTCTGTACTGCAAAATAAACAGTCAGGAGAGTGAAGAGACAACCGACAGAATGGGAAAAAATATTTGCAAACTATGCAACAGATAAAGGGTTGATAACCAGAATCTACAAAGAGATCAAGAAACTCCACAAAAACAAAACCAACAACCCACTTAAGAGATGGGCCAAGGACCTCAATAGACATTTTTCAAAAGAGGAAATCCAAATGGCCAACAGGCACATGAAAAAATGTTCAAGGTCATTAGCAATCAGGGAAATGCAAATCAAAACCACAATGAGGTTTCACCTCACCCCAGTTAGAATGGCTCACATGCAGAAATCTACCAACAACAGATGCTGGCGAGGATGTGGGGAAAAAGGGACACTAACCCACTGTTGGTGGGAATGCAAACTGGTCAAGCCACTATGGAAGTCAGTCTGGAGATTCCTCAGAAACCTGAAGATAACCCTACCGTTCGACCCAGCCATCCCACTCCTTGGAATTTACCCAAAGGAATTTAAATTGGCAAACAAAAAAGAGGTCTGCACCCTAATGTTTATTGCAGCTCAATTCACAATAGCTAAGACCTGGTACCAACCTAAATGCCCATCAACGATAGACTGGATAAAGAAATTATGGGATATGTACTCTTTAGAATACTATACCGCAGTAAGAAACAACGAAATCCAGTCATTTGCAACAAAATGGAGGAATCTGGAACACATCATGCTGAGTGAAATAAGCCAGTCCCAAAGGGACAAATACCATATGTTCTCCCTGATCGGTGACGACTGACTGAACACCAAGAGGGAAACCTGTTGGAGTGAGGTGGACACTATGGGAAACGGTGGCTTGATCAGCATAGCCCTGACTGTTAATGAACAACTTAATACATTATCCCTCTTAGTAGTTTTTTTGTCTGTTCTACTTAATATGACTGGTTTAGTTCTGTAATTGATGCACAGTTATTCTTAAGTGTTGAAAATTAACTGAAATGTGATCCCTGTTGAACATGGAAGTGGGAATGGGAGAGGGAAGAGATGTATAATTTGGGACATGCTCAGGCTGACTTGCCCCAAGTGGTGGAGTTAGAAACATACCAGGGGATTCCAATTCAATCCCATTAAGGTGGCATGTACCAATGCCATCTCACTGTTCCAGGTGATTAATTTCAGTTCACAGTTGGTCATGGTGGAGGGACTGGGAGTCAAAGGGAGCACATAGACAAGTCTAGTACCTGCTAACGCTAACCGATGGAGTAAATAAAGGGGAGAGTGATCCAACATGGGAAGTGAGATACTCAGCAGACTCATAGAATGGCAGATGTCCTAAATAGCACTCTGGCCTCAGAATCAGCCCTAAAGGCATTCGGATCTGGCTGAAAAGCCCATGAGAGTATTTCAGGCATGGAAAGCCAAGACACTCTGGCAAAAGATCTCTGTGAGTGAGATCCCAGTGGAAAGAACAGGTCTTCAAAGAAGGAGGTACCTTTCTCTGAAGGGAGGAGAGAACCTCCACTTTGACTATGACCTTGTCTAAACAAGATAAGAGTCGGAGAACTCAGAGGGCTTCCATAGCCTTGGAAACTCATGACTGGAGCATAGGGAGATTACTGATGCCATAAACAGGAGTGTCAATTGGTAAAGTCAACAACAGGAGTCACTGTGCACTTACTCCTCATGTGGGATCTCTGTCCTTAATGTGCTGTGCATTGAGATTTAATGCTATAACAAGTACTCAAACAATATATTTCACTTTGTGTTTCTATGGGGGTGCAAACTGTTGAAATCCTTACTTAATGCATGCTAAACTGATCCTCTGTAAAAAAAAAAAAAAAAAAGAAATTATCAATTCCCAACTTGACTCTCACTGGGATTTAAACATGACAATAGGTCTGCTCTGATTTCATCATCATTTAAAAAAAATCATCTATTATTTTTCACTTTGTGTTTCTGTGTGGGAGCAAACTGTTGAAATCCATACTTAATGTATACTGGGCTGATCTTCTGTATGTTAAGATAGTCGAGAATGGATCTTGATGTGAATGGAGGGGGAGAGGGAGTGGGAAAGGGGAGGGTTGTGCGTGGGAGGGACGGTATGGGGGGGAAGCCATTGTAGTCCATAGGTCGTACTTTGGAAATTTATATTCATTAAATAAAAGTTTAAAAAAAAAAAGAAATACTAAAGATCAGAGAAGAAATAAACAGAATTGAAACAAAAAAAATAGAAAAAATCAACAAAACCAGGAGCTGGTTCTTTGAAAAAATAAACAAAATTGGCACACCATTGGCCCAACTAACCAAAAAAAGGAGAGAGAAGACCCAAATCTGTAAAATCAAAGATAGTAATGGAAATGTAACAACAGACACAACAGAAATAAAAAGAATCATCAGAAACCACTACAAAGAGATGTATGCTAACAAATTGGGGAACCTGGAAGAAATGGATAGATTCCTGGACACATACAACCTTCCTAAACTGAGCCATGAAGATATAGAAAATCTAAACAGACCCATAACCATGGAAGAAATTGAATCAGTAATAAATGCACTACCGAAAAAGAAGATGGCTTCACCATCGAATTTTACCAGACATTTAGAGAACAACTAACCCCAGTTCTCCTCAAGTTATTCAAAACAATTGGAAGGGAGGGAATCCTCCCAAATTCTTTCTACAAAGCCAATATCACCTTAATTCCTAAGCCCGGAAAAGACACAACAGAGAAAGAAAAGTACAGACCTAGCTCCCTGATGAACATAGATGCAAAAATACTCAACAAAATCTGGCAAACCAAATCCAACTGCACATCAGAAAGATCATTCACCCGGACCAAGTGGGATTTATCCCTGGTATGCAGGGATGGTTCAATATTCGAAAGTCAATCAATGTAATACATCACATTAAGAAATTGAGAAACAAAAATCATATGGTTATCACAATAGATGCAGAGAAAGCATTTGACAAAACACAACACCCTTTCATGATGAAAACCCTAAGCAAATTGGGGCTAGAAGGAACATTCCTCAACACAATTAAGGCAGCCTATGATAAACCAATGGCCAGCATCATATTGAATGGGGAAAAGTTGGAAGCATTTCCATTGAAAACTGGCACCAGACAGGGATGCCCACTCTCACCATTGTTATTCAATATAGTCCTAGAAGTGTTAGCCAGGGCCATCATGCAAGAAAAAGAAATTAAAGGGATACAAATGGGAAAGGAGGAAGTTAAACTATCCCTATTTGCAGATGACATGATACTATACATAGGGGACCTGATAAACTCCTCTAAGAGACTATTGGAACTCATAGAAGTTTTTGTTAAAGTAGCAGGATAAAAAATCAACACTCAGAAATCAACAGCCTTTGTATACACAGATAATGCCAGGGCCGAGGAAGAACTTCTAAGATCAATCCCATTCATGATAGCCACAAAAGCAATAAAGTACCCTGGAATAAATTTAACCAAGGATGTCAAAGACCTCTATGATGAAAATTACAAAACCCTAAAAAGGAAATAGAAGACGACACAAAAAAATGAAAAAAACCTGCCATGCTCATGGATTGGAAGAATCAATATCATCAAAATGTCCATTCTCCCAAAAGCAATTTACAAGTTCAATGCAATACCAATCAAAATACCAAAGTCATTCTTCAAAGACCTAGAAAAAAACGATGCTGAAATTCATATGGAGAAACAGGAGACCTCGAATAGCAAAAGCAATCCTTTACAATAAAAACAAGGCCGGAGGCATCACAATTCCAGACTTCAAGACATACTACAGGGCAGTTATAATCAAAACAGCCTGGTACTGGTACAAAAACAGATCGATAGACCAATGGAACAGAATAGAAACACCAGAGATCAATCCAAACATCTATAACCAACTCATATTCGACAAAGGACCTAAAACCAACCCCTGGATCAAGGACAGACTCTTCAACAAATGGTGCTGGGAAAACTGGATGTCCACATGTCGAAGTATGAAGCAAGACCCCTACCTTACACCTTATACAAAAATCCACTCAACATGGATCGAAGAATTAGAGATGCGCCATGACACCATGAAATTAATTGAGAACATAGGGGAAACCCTTCAAGATATTGGAACAGGCGAATAATTCCTGGAGAAGACCCCAGAGGCACAGGTAATCAAAGATAAAATAAACAAATGGGATTACCTCAAATTGAAGAGTTTCTTTACAGCAAAGGAAACAGTCAGGAAAGTGAAGAGGCAACCCACAGAATGGGAGACGTTATTCACAAACTACACAACAGATAAAGGATTAACAACTAGAATCTATAAAATGATCAAAAAACACCACAAAATCAAAACAAACAACCCAATAAAAAAAAATGGGCCAAGAACCTTAACAGACATTTTTCAAGAGAGGAAATCCAAATGGCCAACAGACACATGAAAAAATGCTCAGGATCCCTAGCCATCAGGGAAATGCAGATCAAAACCACAATGAGGTTTCACCTCACTCTGGTTAGATTGGCTTACATACAGAAATCAACCAACAACAGATGCTGGCAAGGATGTGGGGAAAAAGGGACACTAATCCACTGTTGGTGGGAATGTAAATTGGTAAAGCCACTATGGAAGACAGTTTGGAGAGTCCTCAGAAACCTGAATATAGCACTACCACAGGACCCAGCCATCCCACTCCTTGGAATTTTCCCAAATGGAATTAAAGGGGAGAAAAAAAGTGCCATTTGCACCTCAATATTTGTTGCAGCTCAATTCACAATAGCTAAGACATGGAATCAACCTAAATGTCCGTCAACGGATGACTGGATAAAGAAACTATGGGATATGTACTCTATGGAACATTATACAGCAGTAAAAAACAATGAAATCTGGGCATTTACAACAAAATGGAGGAAGCTGGAAAACATCATGCTGAGTGAAATAAGCCAGTCCCAAAGGGACAAATATCATATGCTCTCCCTGATTGATGGCAACTAAATGAGCATCTAAAATGATACCCATTGAAGTGAAATGGACACTATGAGAGACAATGACATGATCAGCCCTTGTCTAGACTGTTGAGGAACAAATTACTATTTTATTCCTTTTAGTATTTTTGTTGTTGTTGTTGTTGCTCTGTTTGTTCTACATAAGACCACTGGTTGAACTCTGTAATCAATGCACAATCATTCTTAGGTGTTTAAAATTAACAGAAAAGTGATCTCTGTTAAACATAGGAGTGGGAATAAGAGAGGGAGGAGGTATATAGGTTGGCACATGCTCACTCAGACTTACCTCCAATAGTGGAACCAGAAATGTGCCAGGGGATTTCAACTCAGTCTTACCAAGGAGGCAGGTACCAATGCCAGCTCACTTGGTAAAGTGATAAGTATAAATACACAACTGATCAAAAAGATAGGGTATGTGTCGATGAGATTTCACAAATAAGACCAGTGTAAGCAAATAATGAAGGATAGAATTAAAAGGGAGAGAATTATCCTGCGGGGGAAACAGGACACACAGCAGACTCATAGAATGGCCTGCCTCAGAATCAACCCTTGGGACATTCGGATCTGGCTAAGAGGTCCATGAGAGTCTCACAGGCACAGAAAGCCATGACACGGTGGCAAAAAAAAAAATCTAAATGAAAGATCCTGGTGAACAAGACCCCAGCAGAAGGAACAGGCCATCAAGGAGAGAGGTGCCTTTCTCTGAAGGGAGGAAGGAACCTCCACTGTGATATGGCTTTGACTAAACAAGTTCAGAGTCGGTGAACTCAAGGGGCTTCCATAGCCTAGACAGCTCATAGCAAGAGTCTCGGGTGATTGCTGACATCATAAATAAGAGTGCCAATTGTTAAATCAACAACGGGAGTCACTGGGTACATGCTCCCCACGTAGGATCTCTGTCCTTAATGTGTTTTACTATGAAACTTAAAAACAACACTACTAGTCGAACAATACCCTATTCCTTGTGCGGCTGTGTGAGTACAGCCTGTTGAAATCCTTGCTTAGTATATACAAGTTGATCTTCAGTATATGAAGGTAATTGAAAATGAAACTCGATGAAGGGCGGGATGGGAGAGGGAGTGGGAGAGGAGAGGGCCACGGGAGGGAGAGAGGTTGGGGAGGGGAGCCACAACAATACAAAAGTTGCACTTTGTAAATTCACATTTATTAAATAAAAAAATAACTATATAACAAACAAAAAAAAGAAAAAAAAGAACTTAATACTTTACCCTTTTAGTATTTTTTATGTTCCACTTAAAACTATTGGTTGAACTCTGTAATTAATACACAATTACTCTTAGGTGTTTAATTAATGCTATAACTAGTACTCAAATAGTATTTTACACTTTGTGTTTCTGTGTGGGTGCAAACTGTTGAAATCTTTACTTAATATATGCTAAATTGATCTTCTGTATACAAAGATAATTGAAAATTAATCTTGATGTGAATGGAAGGGGAGAAGGAGTGGGAGAGGGGAGGGTTGTGGGTGGGAGGGAAGTTATGGGGGGGAGCTATTGTAATCCATAAGCTGCACTTTGGAAATTTATGTTCATTAAACAAAATAAAAAATAAAAATAAATAAATAAATAAAAAACACCGGAGGTGGTAGATGTATAGTGGGGCTGGACACGGAGTCTGTAGCCCAAAAAGAGTGAGGACTTTGTGTTACACCTGCTTAAAAATGCAGACAGTGATGCTGAACCTAAGAGTTTGGTTGCTGATGCACTGGCCATTGAACATATCCGGGTGAACACAGCACTCAAGATGTGGACCAGATCTGGAGACCTTGTGGTCGGATTAACTCAAACATCATCTCCCCCTGCCACATTGAGATGATCCTCACTGAAAAGGAACAAATCATTCCTAAACCAGGAAAGGAAGTGGTGCAAAAGAAACAGATACCCCAAAAGAAACGGAAGAAACAAAAACTTATGTATCAGCATAAAATAAATTCAAATTAAAAAAAGAAGAGAACTGCCCTCTTCCCTGCCTGTGAAACCAATCTGTCTATAGTATGACAGTATCTTTCTTCTGATACTTAATAGGTTCTGTTCTGTGTCATAACAATATAAGTACCAGCTCTATCGTACTCTCAACTCTGGAAGGTCTCATTTCTTTTTCTATTAACTCCCCATAAAACTTACACAGTTCCTCACTCACATTCCACAGATTATTCATGGAATAAAAATTTGAGAGAAACTCTAGAATGCACTTCCATTAGAGCATTGGTTGCATTCTATTGAAAATTTGATGACAGTCCCATTCCCCAACAAGCTCTTTTTGATTAGCACCTATGTCATAAGAGATGTTCAATTAACAGAGAACAATTGTGTGCTGAGTGAACGGTTATTATCAAAAATTTGCAATGTACTTCTCTGTCCTCTGTTTAAAACAAAATGAACCCCTCCTCCAGTGAAGCTGTTCTATATTAGCAACTAAGCATTGGGCTAAATCAAACTAACTTTGCCATTTTAGTAATAGCACTGCTGTGGGGGAGGGACAAAGCATGGTTGTCCTAAAGACTGAGAACATTTTCTTATATAATCTTGCCAGGAGGAGACAGGTTATCCAAGGAGAATTGGATTTTTGGAAACTGAACAAAAAAAGTGAAAAATAGCAACTGGGCAAGATATTGTATTTTCTACAAACTCGAGAAAATACTTTTGAGAATTTTAAGAAGTACATATGAAGGATGTTCTGCTATTAAAGTTAGCGAGGGGAGGAGCATGGGGGACTGAGATAGACCAAGACTGCTTTAGTAGCCTTTGATTTGGCTTAATTGATTGAGCAGAAAAAAAAAAACTAGGAGAAGAAGAATGAGGAGATGATGAGAGTGACAAATGTGAAATACTGTAACAGGAATTACTGTAGCTTTGCTTTGAGGAGGACTGGAAAAGGTTGTTATACTAGGAAGCAGTCATATAAATGGAAAGATGGTTTTTCATGTCTTTTATGGCATGTTGTAAATGATTAATTAAATACTCTGAGTGTTTCATTAAAAGTATGCATTCCTTCCAAATTAAAGTGTGTAGAGACTCGTTATAAATGAATTCATTGGGTGAATGAAAGGAGCATTTACTTCTAAATGAATATTACTGGCAAATTTCATTCTTGACATTGATTAAAAAGACTAAATTTATTTTAATGGCAATATGAACAAATTACAAGGCTAATTGGTTTTCTACCTTAGTACTTTTGCATTAGTTAATGCGTTTATAAGTGATCCAACAATTTTAAGTGTTTTACTACATAAAAAGCATTTTGTAATAAAACGTAAAAAATAAAAGAATGGAGGAAACATAAAAAAACCACATAGGGGAAGCCAAATTCATATATACCTGTGTTCAAGTCCCTGAATCTGCTGTGCTTCCATCCCAGCCGAGATTCAGTTGTTCAGTTTTTTCCTCCTTATCCTGAGGTGAGTTGGTGTTGGTTCTCTGTCCGGAGAACATCCCCCTTCATCTCTTACTGGATAACTGAAGTCCTACTGAATCATGTGCTTAGGAGGTGCTGAGCCCCTTCCCAGGCCCAGGGAGCCTAATCATAGTCTACACCAACCATGAGGGGATTCATTCTCCTTATCACTGATTGGTTTATGCATGGGCACATAATTGGACCTGGGTAGAATCGTTGTGGAAAGCTGGAAGAGCTCTTCTTCACCCTCACTGATGTCACTTCCCCTCTGATGTCATTGTCTCTACACATGATTCCTGAAACAGCCATGGAGAGCCTTCTTAAAGTCATGAGAAGAGAGCCTCCAACATACTTGTTAGGCAAGAACAGATGGGTGGAAAGTACCAGAGTTTCCCATCAAACTACACAATTAGCCAGCCTCAGAACTTCCACACTTCTTGTTACTTGAGATCATGATCAAACCAGATATACTTGTGATTTTTCTTGGGATAAATCAAGTGAACTGATATATCTAATATCTTCCCAATCAATGCCTTTTCTGTGTAAGACAACCAGAATTCACTTCTGCTACTTGGAAACAAACAATACAAAGTAGCAGGCTGTGTAATCTGTATGTTCCAGATTTTACCAAGCTATACTAGACAATGAGGTCACCTTTACATTCATACTTCAAACATTGATACTCCCACTTCACACCTAGTTGACTAGCAGGAAACCCCATCTTTCCCTTATGCTTCTCTCCTTAAACGTCTTCTAAAACCCCTTTGGAATTCTTAGATTTGTTAAAAATTTTACTGAACAGTTCTCACCTGCCAAGAAGTGGGGATGTGATTTTCAGCAATGATTCTTTTCTTGGTTTTAGGTGACTCATTCTCTGATGATAAATGGAAGATGTATGCACTGTACACATTTGAAAAAAAAAAACAGAGTAAAATATAAAGAGGAACAAAATTTAACTATTATCTTACCATTAAGAGATAATTATTTTCACTAGTTATCTTACCTTCTTTGTAATATCTTCCCAATATGTTTATCACAAAGTTTAGCACTGCATATAAGTGCATTTGGTATTTATGTAGAGTTTAATAAGTAATTGCAAAATAAACTTCCATGTAGCCATGACCCAGGTCAAGAAATATAAAATTACTGCTATGCTCCAAATGTTTACTGGACTTTGACACTTGCTGCCTGGTGCTAAGTCTCTATTTCATGTGTTCTGTTACAGAACTCCTTGGCCACCCCTGGCATGGCTCTATCAGGCCCAGATGAAGAGTGAGCTGCAGTGATTGCCCATCTATAGGGTACACAAACAGTAAAACTTGGCCACATGAATGAATTGCCATCTCCACTAACTCAGAGTGCATGAACTGTGAGGGTACGGCTGTCTCCACTTAGACTTTGGAAGGATGGGAGTACTATTAGGACAATGCATTGTAGAGTTCCCAAAAAGCACAGACCAGGAGAGCCCCTGTGCAACTCTGTCATGGGAGAGCCTGCAGCAGGGACTGCAGCCCATGAAAACCAAGGTAAAGGCTGTGCCCAGTAAACAAAGGGCTAGGACCTCCCAGAGTCTTGAAAGGAACATGGATTCAAAGAAGATTCTTCTCAACCCTTAAGATTCAATGTTGCTTGTCTTGTTGGCTTTGGGATTTGGTCAGGCCCTGTTACTCCTTTTTTCCTAGTTCTCCCCTTTTAATAGAAATGCCTATCATTTGCCTGTCCTGATGCTATATTTGGAAAGCACATAACTTGTCTAATTTTACATGCCCACAGCTGGAAGGGAATTTGCCTTGGTGTGAATCATACCTGATATCTCACCCACATCTATCTAGATATTTGGATGAGACTCAGAATTTTAGACTTTTGAGTTGATGCTGAAACAAATTAAGACTTTAAGGGCTGTTGTGATGGAATGAATGTATTTTTCTTGAGAGAAAAACAAGAATTTTGAGGAGTAAGTAAGCAAAATGCTATTTTCTGAATGTTTATTGCTCCCAAAAATTTGTATGTTGGAATCTAACTACCAATGCAGTAGCATTAAGAGATGGCAGGGCAGAGAGAGGGGCTGACCCTGTGGTGCAGTGGGTTAAGCATATCAGAATGCCGGTTTGAGTTCCAGCTACTACACTTCCCATCCAGCTTCCTGCTAATGTACCTGGGAAGGTAACAGAAGATGACTTAATTACTTGGGCCCCTGCCACTCACATGGGATATCTAGATGGAGTTCCTAGCTTCTGGCTTCAGCCTGGCCCAGGTCTGGTTGGTACAGCCATTTGGGCAATGAACCCAATGAACCATATGGAAGATATCTCTCTTCTCTCTCTCTCTCTCTCTCTCTCTTTCAAATAAATAAATCTTGTTTAAGAAAGAAAAAGAGAGAGAGAGAAAAAAAAAACATGGAGCCTTTGGTGAGGTAACTAAGTGATAAGAGTAGTGACTTCACACATTGAGTACAGCAGGATTTCTCTCCCCCAAAATTAATGTAACTGTTAATGGCTGACGGATTAAGGGCGGAGATTTGATAGAATTATGGCAGCTAGGAAGTAGGCCAGTGGTAAGTGTTTGGGTTGCTGGGAATGTTCCCTCAGAGGGTGGTTCTCACAAGAGCGCTGATTATTTGAGTTCAAGTTAAGCCTAGCTCCTCTCTCCTTCGTGGCTCACCATGTGATCATGCCTCCTCACCTGCTATGCTCAGCCTCCATCAGACCAGAGTGTGGGGCTGCCCAGCTCTGAACTGTAACCATCAACTGCAATAAATCTTTTCCTTTCCAAAGAAACTCCTGATGTGTATTTTAATTAAAGTAATGGAAAGCAGACTGGCACATCTCACGAATGGAGACAGTACTCAAACAGTACATTACACTTTGTGTTTCTGTGTGGGTGCAAACTGTTGAAATCTTTACTTAGTATATACTAAATTGATCTTCTGTATATAAAGAGAATTGAAAATGAATCTTGATGTGAATGGAATGGGAGAGGGAGCAGGAGATGAGATGGTTGTGGGTGGGAGGGAGGTTATAGGGGAAAAAGCCACTGTAAGCCAAAAGCTGTAATTTGGAAATTTATAGTTATTAAATAAAAGTTAAAAAAATAAAAATTAGAAATTTACAGAGCAATATCTGTCATTTTTTTGTACATTCCATCTTTATTGCTTTTTAAACTTTTATTTAGTAAATACAAATTTCCAAAGTGCAGTTTATGGATTACAATGGCTTTTTCTCCCCCATAACTTCCCTCCCACCCCTCCCTTCTCCCGCTCCCTCCTCCCATTCCATTCACATCAAGATTCATTTTCAATTCTCTTTATATACAGAAGATCGATTTAGTATATATTAAGTAAAGATTTCATCAGTTTGCACCCACATAGAATATGAAGTGTAAAGTACTGTTTCAGTACTAGTTATAGCATTAATTCACATTGAACAACACATTAAGGACAGTGATGCTACATGAGGAGTAAGTACACAGTGACTCCTGTTGTTGACTTAACAATTTGACACTCTCGTTTGTGGTGTCAGAAATCTCCCTAGGTTCTAGTCATGAGTTGCCAAGGCTATGGAAGCCTTTTGAGTTCGCTGACTTTGATCTTATTTAGACAAGGTCATAGTCAAAGTGGAGGTTCACTCCTCCCTTCAGAGAAAAGTACCTCCTTCTTTGATGGCCCGTTCTTTCTATTGGGATCTCACTCACAGAGATCTTTCATTAAGGTTTTTTTTGTTTGTTTGTTTGTTTTGGTTGTTTTTTTTTTTTTTTTTTTTTTTTTTTTTTTTTGCCAGAGTGTCTTGGCTTTCCATGTCTGAAATACTCTCATAGGCTCTTCAGCCAGATCTGAATGCCTTAAGGGCTGATCCTGAGGCCAGAGTACTGTTTAGGACATCTGCCATTCTATGAGTCTGCTGTGTATCCCGCTTCCCATGTTGGATCGTTCTTTCCCTTTTTTATTCTATCAGTTAGTATTAGAAGACATTAGTCTTGTTTGTGTGATCCCTTTGACTCTTAAACCTATCAGTGTGATCAGTTGTGAACTGAAATTAATAACTTGGACTAGTGAGATGGCATTGGTACATGCAAACTTGATGGGATTGTATTGGAATCTCGTGGCATATTTCTAACTCCACCATTGGGGCAAGTCCGATTGAGCATGTCCCAAATTGTACATCTCCTCCCTCTCTTATTCCCACTCTTATATTTAACAGGGATCACTTTTCAGTTAAATTTAAACACCTAAGAATAATTGTGTGTTAATTACAGAGTTCAACCAATAGTATTAACTAGATCAAAAAAAAATACTAAAAGGGGTAAAGTATTAAATTGTACATCAACAATCAGGACAAGGGCTGATAAAGTCACTGTTTCTCATAGTGTCCCATTCACTTCAACAAGTTTCCTTTTTTGTGCTTGGTTAGTTGTCATCGATCAGGGAGAACATATGGTACCTGTCCCTTGGAATTGAATTATTTCACTCAGCATGATGTTTTCCAGATTCCTCCATATTGTTGTTGCAAATGACCTGATTTCATTGTTTTTGACTGCTGTATAGTACATGTCCCATAATTTCTTTATCCAGTGTACTGTTGATGGGCATTTGGGTTGATTCCAGATCTTAGATATTGCGAAGTGAACTGCAATAAACATGAAGGTGCAGACAGCTTGTGTGTTTGCCAATTTAATTTCCTTTGGGTAAATTCCAAGGAGTGGGATGGCTGGGTCCTGTGGTAGTGCTATATTCAGGTTTCTGAGGAATCTCCAGACTGACTTCCATAGTGGCTTAACCAGTTTGCATTCCCACCAACAGTGGGTTAGTGTCCCTTTTACCCCACATTCTCTTCAGCATCTGTTGTTGGTAGATTTCTGCATGTGAGCCATTCCAACCGGGGTGAGGTGAAACCTCATTGTGGTTTTGATATGCATTTCCCTGATTGCTAGTGATCCTGAACATTTTTTCATGTGCCTGTTGGCCATTTGGATTTCCTCTTTTGGAAAATGTCTATTGAGGTCCTTGGCCCATCTCTTAAGTGGGTTGTTTGTTTTGATGTTGTGGAGTTTCTTGATCACTTTGTAGATTCTGGTTATCAACCCTTTATCTGTTGCATAGCTTGCAAATATTTTTTCCCATTCTGTCAGTTGCCTCTTCACTTTCCTGACTGTTTCTTTTACAGTACAGAAACTTCTCCATTTGATGTAATCCACATTTTTTGGTATCTTCTTCTATTGCTTTCTTTATGATTTAGTAATTTTCAGCATAGAGATCTTTAACGTCCTTGGTTAAGTTTATTCCAAGGTATTTGATTGTTTTTGTAGCTATTGTGAATGGGATTGATCTTAGTTCGTTCTCAGCCATGGCACTGCCTGTGTATACAAAGGCTGTTGATTTTTGTGCATTAATTTTATATCCTGTACTTTGCCAAACTCTTCTATGAGTTCCAATAGTCTCTTAGTAGAGTTCTTTAGATCCCCTAAATAAAGAATCATATCATCTGCAAAGAGAGATAGTTTGACTTCTTCCTTCCCAATTTGTATCCCTTTAATTTCTTTTTCTCGTCTAATAGCTCTGGCTACAGCTTCCAGAACTATATTGAATAGCAGTGGTGAGAGTGGGCATCCCTCTCTGGTACCAGATCTCAGTGGAAATGCTTCCAACTTTTCCCCATTCAATAGGATGCTGGCCGTGGGTTTTTCATAAATTGCTTTTATTGTATTGAGGAATGTTCCTTCCATACCCAGTTTGCTTAGAGTTTTCATCATGAAAGGGTGTTGTATTTTATCAAATGCTTTCTCTGCATCTATTGGGATAATCATATGGTTTTCCTTCTAGATCCTTGAGATGAATTGAAAGCTCTTTTATTTGGTGACCTTCCAATTTCTTGATGTAGGCACCTATTGTTATAAACTTTCCTCTTAACACTGCTTTTGCTGTATCCCATAAGTTTTGATATGTTGTGCTGTTATCCTCATTTACTTCCAGAAAGTTTTTGATTTCTCTTTTTATTTTTTCCATGACCCATTGTTCATTCAGGAGCATGTTGTTCAATCTCCATGTGTTTGCGTATGCTCTAGGGATTCCTGAGTTGCTAATTTCCAACTTCATTCCGCTGTGGTCTGAGAAGCTGCATGGTATGATTCTAATTCTTTTGAATTTGCTGAGGCTTGTTTTATGGCCTAGTATGTGGTCAATCCTAGAATTGGTTCCATGTACTGCTGAGAAGAATGTAAAATCTTTAGATGTAGGATGAAAAGTTCTGTATATATCTGTTAGATCCATTTGGGCTATAGTGTCGTTTAAATCTACTGTATCCTTGTTGATCTTCTGTGTGGTTGATCTGTCTATTTCTGAGAGTGGAGTATTGAAATCCCCCAGTACTATTGTATTGGAGTTTAAGTCTCCCATTAAGTACCTTAAAAAAATCTTCTGGGGCCAGCACCACAGCTCAATAGGCTAATCCTATGCCTGCGGTGCTGGCACACAGGGTTCTACTCCCGGGCAGGGCACCAGATTCTGTCCCGGTTGCCCTTCTTCCAGGCTAGCTCTCTGCTGTGGCCAGGGAGTGCAGTGGAGGATGGCCCAAGTCCTTGTGTCCTGCACCCCATGGGAGACCATGAGAAGCACCTGATTCCTGGCTTTGGATCAGCGCGGTGTGCTGGCCGCAGCACACTGGCAGTGGCAGCCATTGGAGGGTGAACCAACAGCAAAGGAAGACCTTTCTCTCTCTGTCTCTCTCTCTCTCTCACTGTCCACTCTGCCTGTCAAAAAAAAAAAAAAAGCATGAACTAATGAGTGGGAGAGTATTCACTGTGTATCTCTGCCTCTCAAATAAATATTAAAAAAATCTTTTAAATAAACCGGTGCCCTGTAATTAGGTGCATATACATTGATAATCGTTATATCTTCCTGTTGAATTGATCCCTTAATCATTATATAGTGCCCCTCTTTGTCTCTCTTAACAGTTTTTGTTAAGAGAGATAAAGTTTACCAAACTTATAAAGTTTGGTAAAGTTTATGTTGTGTGATATTAAGATGGCTACACCCGCTCTTTTTTCATTTCTGTTAGCATGGTATATCTTTTTCCAGCCTTTCACTTTCAGTCTGTATGCATCCTTGTTGGAAAGATGTGTTTCTTGTAAGCAGCAAATAGATGAGTTTTGTTCCTTAACCCAAGCAGCCAATTGGTATCTTTTAACTGGACAGCTGAGGCCATTAACGTTCAATGTGACTATTAATAAGTAGTAACTTTGCCCTGCCATTTTCCCAAAGTTTTTTCTAATATATGCTTTGAACTTCCTGTGATCTTTTGCTGTGAGGTTTCCTTCCTTTACCTTCTTTCATATCGATGACCGTGTTTCTGTGTTTCTGTCTGTAACACATCTTTAAGCATCTTTTGCAGGGCCGGACGAGTGGCCAAAAAGTCTTTCAATTTCTGTTTGCTATGAAAGGTCTTTATTTCACCTTCATTCACAAATGAGAGCTTTGCAGGATATAATATTCTGGGCTGGCAGTTTTTCTCTCTTAGTACCTGGGCTATGTCTCGCCATTCCCTTCTAGCCTGTATGGTTTCTGATGAGAAGTCTGCTGTGAGTCTAATTGGAGATCCTCTGAGAGTAATCTGACGTTTCTCTCTTGCACATTTTAGAATCTTTTCTTTATGTTTCACTGTGGTGAGTTTGATTACAACGTGTCGTGGTGAGGATCTCTTTTGGTCAAGTTTACTAGGGGTTCTATGAGCTTCCTGTACTAGGATGTCTCTGTCCTTCTCCAAACCTGGGAAGTTCTCTGCTAGCATCTCACTAAAAAGGCCTTCTAATCCTTTCTCTCTCTCCATGCCTTCAGGAACTCCTAGAACCCGAATGTTGGGTTTTTTAATAGTATCCTGTAGATTTCCAACAATATTTTTTAGATTTCTAATTTCCTCTTCTTTTCTTTGGTTTGACTGTATACTTTCCTGTGCTCTGTCTTCTAAGTCCAATATTCTCTCTTCTGCTTCACTGACTCTGTTTTTAAGGCTTGCTAATGTGTTTGTCATTTGATCTATTGAGTTCTTCATTTCATTTTGATTTCTCTTCACTATCACACTTTCCTGTTCTACTAGTTTCTGCGATTCATTTTGATTCCTCCTTAAGATTTCATTTTCATGAGAGAGATTTTTTCTATCCTGTCCAGTAAGGATTTCCATAGCTCAAGCATTTGTTTTTGAAAACTTCTAAATGTTCTTATCATAAATTTTTTGAAATCCGTATCTTGAATTTCTTCTATCTCATCATCTTCATAATCTTGGCTTGTGGTGTCTTGTTCATTTGGGGGCATCATAATGTCTTCCTTGTTCTTGTTTCCTTGGTTTCTGCATTTGTTGCTTGGCATTGTGGAGATATTCTTTGGATTCTTCTTCCCTCGATACTATGACTGCATTAGGTGGACTGCCTGCTTTTGACAGACTTGAGATGGGTGTGTCCTGAGAGCTCTGTTTGGTTCCTCAGGGTTAAGGGTGTGCCAAAGGTGACACTCCCAGGTTAGGCGTGGTAAATCTCTCTCTCTCTCTCTCTCTCTCTCTCTCTCTCTCTCTTATTCAGAAGGGAAATAATTCCGCACAGCTGAGAGGAATTGAAGGTAGTCACCTTCCGATTTCTGGCTATTGTGGGTATAACATTCACCTGCTCTTTCCCAAGGACCACACAGAGAATCTGTTCTGCCCTCAGTGTGGGCTCAAATTCTCCTGCAGTCTCCCACTGGGTTGCCAAGGTTACCGAATTGTAGCATCGCTGGAGAGTACTCACGTGAACTCCATGAGTTCTCTCACCCACTGTCTTTTTTCACAGTCTCAGTTCATTAGCTGCACACATTCACTAGGTCCTAATCATCTGTTATTTCACCCCCACCCCCGACCCCCCCGCAGAGTCAGGTTTTTCTGCTTGGCTGAGGGCGGGCACAGACCTGAGGTCACACCACTTTTACATATGTCCAAAATGGCATCTGCTCTTTGTCTTGCTCACCTTTAAGAGGTGAGAGGAGAGAGAGAAAATCCTGTCCATACTGGTCCCTTTTTTTTTCTCTCTGTCTCTCCTCTAGTTAGCCTGGCGAACTTTCCCCCACGGGGCTTCAAGCCTCATTCCCTCTAGGCTTCTCCTTCCACTTTCCTGCCAGTTGTCTTGGGCTATTGAGGTTCAGCTCACCTCGCGTTCCAGTGCTGGTAGATTCTGCAGCTGGTGTCCTAAGCCGTGGGCTCCCACACCCTCCACACAGCTCCACCGTGATTCACTAGTTCCAGAAGAGTTTCCTCTGCTGTTTCTTCCCCAACTCTTCCTTGAACCTGCAGTATCTCCACTTTTATTAAACTGTCTCTTCCCAGACTATCAGTGTGCTCCCTTCCTATTCCGCCATCTTGCCCCAACCTCCAATGTCTGTCATTAAAAATAAATTCTTCAAATTTTTCTTTTATGTCCAGCTTCAGCTAATGATCCCTGAACTGAAAACTATAGAGGACTTGAATTAGCCTCTCAAAATTAAAATGCAGAAATTTCACCTTATTCTTTTTTTTCTTAAAACATATTAATTCTGAACTTAAATTCCTAAACTTCCAAATTGGTAATAATTCCAAACTTCATCATGCTTTGTGAGTCACTTCCCCTCCTTTGAAATGGCACAAGAAATATGGTACTGGGAAGGCATTTGGTGCAGCAGCTAATACATCACTTGAGATGCCCTCATTCTATATCAGAAAGCCTCGTTCAGGTCCTAGTTCCACTTCCCATTCCACTTTCCTACTAATGCACAGCCTGGGAGGCAGCAGGTGATGGCTCAAGTACTTGGTTTCCTGCTACTCAAGTGGGAGATCTGGGTGAGTAGTGAGCTCTTGGCTTTAGCCTGGTCATGGCTGTTGTGGGAGCTCTTGCTCTTGCTCTCACTCTCTCTCCTCCCTCTCTTTCAAGTAAAATGAAAATAAATTAATTAATTAAAATTTTAAAGGTTAAAAGAAAAAAACTGGGGTCTGAACAATTTAAAATAAATTTAAAAACAAGTCTTAAGGGCTTAGGTAGTGATCATTCCAATGTGCTCTCCTGAGGGATGCATGTTTGGGTGGCTCTTTTGACAGGGAAGCCCCACAACACCCACAATCTTCAGCCCCTACTACTCCACCCACTTTCCCTTCAAAGGCCCTCCTGAGGCACTTTAGGGAAATAGGAGGGGCATCCCAGCCAATCTCTGAGAAGGGTCCCCCCATGCCTTCCCTCATCTTCTCTACTCAAAGCCAGCCTTTCCTCTCAGGGCTGGCCCCTGGCTGGGATGGGGAATGAGCTCTTCACTCTTCCCAGTGCGTCAGCAGCAGCAGCAGCAACAGTGAAAATCAGGAAAGCAGCAGGAACTCTCCTTTTCACATATGTACAAGAACAGAACATAGCAACTGTGAATTACAAGTTATTTCACTTAAGGTAATAGTTTGCAAAAGAGCCACTGCAATCAGGATCATCTCATCATCCTGCGTCATTCATTACTCAAGAATGATATAACTCATTCTCCCAGGCAGTGACCATTTACTATTCGGCAAACATTTATCATACATACACCTGTTATGGCACTGGAGGGTGGGGACAGAAAACACCCATGCTTGAGCAAGTCCTCAGTCGGGTGTACTGTCACAATGATTTTTTTCGTCTAGATTTCCCTGTCTAGAACCCTTTCCCCTAAGACTCATCCTCCAGGCTCCTCCAGTTAAGACCTGGATCTTCAAGTTCCCCAGGTGAGATAAAGATCTTTAACATCCTAGCACTGAAAAAGTTTTGGTGGGCATCACTATCCAATATATATGGAAAAACACAACTTTAATTTTTGAAATTATAAAAAACCTAACATACTATATGAAAAATCATTTGCCCTAAGTTTTCATATATGGAAATTCTACAAAAGTTTATTAAAGCTGAATCAGTATTGCCCCTCTATTTTCCTCTCCCCTTCTTCCAACCCACATATGTATGCCAGCTTCATCCTCAACCCAATCCAGCAAGTTCCATACCCAAGACGCTGTTGGGTAAGGACATCAGAGCAGGCTCACCACTGGACCAGAAGTTACTCGTAAGCAGAGGTCAATTCTTTCTACAAAAAGTTTCAGCTTCAACTACTGTCTGACACTTCTTGAGTTTCTTCTGATCTCTAAAATTCTAATTGGCCCTAACCAACAACTCCAGAGAAGCTGTTATGATCATTTTTTTTAAATATTTAATAATTCATTTGAAAGGCATAGTTACGGCCGGCGCCACGGCTCACTAGGCTAATCCTCCGCCTTGTGGCGCCGGCACAGTGGGTTCTAGTCCCAGTCGGGGCGCCATTTCTGTCCCGGTTGCCCCTCTTCCAGGCCAGCTCTCTGCTGTGGCCAGGGAGTGCAGTGGAGGATGGCCCAAGTACTTGGGCCCTGCACCCCATGGGAGACCAGGAGAAGTACCTGGCTCCTGCCATTGGATCAGCGCGGTGCACCGGCCACAGCGCACCAGCCACAGCGCACTGGCCGCAGTGCCAGCCGCGGCGGCCATTGGAGGGTGAACCAACGGCAAAGGAAGACCTTTCTCTCTGTCTCTCTCTCTCACTGTCCATTCTGCCTGTCAAAAAAATAAAATAAAATAAAATAAAATAAAATAAAATAATGAAAGGCATAGTTACAGAGAGGCAGAGAGAGAGAGAGAGAGAGGTGTTCTGTCTGCTGTTCCACTCCTCAGATGGTTGCGATGGTTGGAGATGCACCAATCTGAAGCCAGGAGCCAGGAGCTTCCTCCAGGTCTCCCATGCGGGTGCAGGGGCCCAAAGACTTGGGCCACCTTCTACTGCCTTCCCACGCCATAGCAGAGAGCTAGATCAGAAATGGAGCAGCCAGGTCTTGAACCAGCGCCCATATGGGATGCTGGCCCTACAGGCAGTGACTTTAAGCACTACACCACAGAACCAGCCCCATGATCATTATTTTTAAAAAGGAGAAATGAGAGTACCATAACCTATGGTTTCCATAGAGTTTTTGGCTCATAGCTGTATAACAGTGTGTTCTTGATGACAAATATGATCATTATTTTAATTAGGAAGAAAAAGAGATGTATTTTGAAAAATCAGATTAGTCTATTTATACTATCAACAAAATTTATTCTACAAATATATGCTAGGACTTGGTGCTAATCAAAATCAGAAATAATTGATTCATGGGGCCAGTGCTGTGGTTTAGCGGGTAAAGCCGCCACCTACAGTGCCAGCATCCCATATGGGTACCAGTTCAAGTCCCAGCTGCTCCACTTCTGATCCAGCTCTCTGCTATGGCCTGGGAAAGCAGTAGAATATGGCCAAGTCCTTGGGCCCCTGAACCCGTGTAGGAGACCCAAAAGAAGCTCCTGGCTTCTGGTTTCTGGCTTCAGAACAGCGCAGCTCCAGCCGTTGTGGGCATCCCGGGAGAGAACCAGCAAATGGAAGACCTCTCTCTGTGTCTCTGCCTCTTTTTTTCTCTGTGTAAGTCCGACTTTCAAGTAAATAAATAAATCTTAAAAAAATAAAAAGTATCAATGCCAACTGCAAACCTAGGTGGAGGTGAGTAAAGCCTCAAAAGTGCTCTTCAAGGACTTCTGTTCTGTTGGGGATAATACCTACACAGAATGAGTAAAAGCAAGAGTAATCCATTTCCACTAACTACAGGATGTAGATAATGTATAGTATTGGAAAACAAGAAAACTCTTAAGTAAGCCAGACACAGAAAGACAAATACCACATGTTCTTCTTTACATGTGGGAGCAAAAATTTTTTAAAAATCAAAGAAACAAAAACCAAAAAAGAGAAAACACATATGTATCAGTATTGCTGTAAATATAGTTTTGTCAAACTTTGTTTTATATCTTTGTCAAATCAATGGTTACAAATGATATACTACTATAGTCCTAATGATCTGTGATTATTTTAAAATTTTCTGTATATGAGTGAAATGGTCATGTTTTTATTTCATTATTCTTTCTTGCCCTTGTCAATATTCTCACCAAACTAGGAAGAATGTTTTACTTTTTACTTGTTGAACTCTTTATTTAGTGATGCATTAATAAAACTTCTTTAAAAAAAAAAAAACTACAGCAGTGTTTTTCAACCTCTTTCATTATGACTTGTCCCTCCAAGGCTGTGCCCTCCTGTGACATTTGAATGCCACAGATGTATGGAATGTCTATTTATGGACTGCCTCAAGTATCTACACATAAGAGTGGGAAGAATTTTTTTTCAGCCCAAAAATAATCTCCACCCTCTTAGGGGTGATATTGCATTGAGACTGAAGAGGTTATAGGATGGGTAGGTTTGGAGGGTGTCTCCATCTGTTTGGGCTGCTGTAACAAAATACCACAAGCTAAGCAGCCTTTAAATGAGGAAACTTTATTTTGCACAGTGCTACAGGCTGGGATGTTTAAGATTAAGGACGCAGCAGGTTCAGTGTTTGGTGTGGGCCCATTTCCTGGTTCATAGGTGGAGTCTTCTCACTGCATCCTCACATATTGGAAGGGATAACCAAGCTGTCTGGGTCTATTTTACAGGGGCACTAATCCCTCTCCTGAGGACCCCACCTCCTAATACCAACCCCTGGTGGTTAGGAAATCTACACACACATTCAGAGCACAGCAGAGCGGGATGAATGAACACTGGGTATACAAAGTGTTTGCTGTGTCCCTCCAAGCAGCCCCAGCAGGCAGGGAGGGAGAAAAACAGGGATCCAACAAAGCAAAGGTGGCCGTGAGAGTACAGTTGGGAAGCAGACTGAGCTAAGAGCAGGGAGGTCACCAGAAGGGCAGGAACTTCTCCAAACAGTGGCCACCCCAGGGAGAGGCAGGAAGCAGTTTGAATCTGGATTCCCAGAAGGCTCTGAGGTCCCCAGGAGGCAGACTTTACACAGTCACAGGGACTCTGAGGCGGTGGCTGGGACATGCTAGCCATGGCCAGCCCACAAGAGGGACTACAGGCGTGAGAAGAGGCTACCCCAAAGTTGCTAGGAATGGGAACACAGCAGAAACTAAGTCGAGTCTGGGGCAGAAGAAGCTATGATACACGGGGCTCACCTGGGAGCAGAGATGAGCACTAGGACCAGGGCCACAGCCCTGCAAGACAATTTCTGATGATCCCCAGAGAAGGAAGTCCTGAGGGGTTTAAGTGCAACCTTCTTTATGTCAAGCTGGATTGGCTGGGTTGGTCTGATAATAAGCAAAGAGCTGAATCTTCAAGAAAGCAGATCACCGGTGGGTTGCACAAAGGGACCCAGTGATGACAAAGACATGGGAAAGCAGGCAGGGCTGGCAGAACAAAAGGCAGCAAAGGTCCTGGGCTGCACGGGCACTTGAAAAGTCTCTTGGGAACATTGCGTTCAAAATGGCAGTACGAGCAATTGTGAAACCCGGACTCCATTAACAGGAGAATAAAGGAGGTACATCAAAGAGACTGTGAAGTACAAGGTCAGCACTGGAGAGATGCCATCAAATTTCTGGGAAGTGGAAAGCAGAAGAAGTAGGGCTGAGGAAGCCCTGGCCCAGGGCACACAGAGCAGAGACAGCAGTTGAAGATAAAGACAGCCTAACCTGCATGCCCCCAGAGAGGCTCGGAACACACAAGAATCCAGCAGCACGCAGGTGAGAAAGATAGGCAGGCCCTAAAACAGAGCAGTTAACTGACAATCCAGCTATGAAACAGTAAACGTTGCATTCAATAACTTGGGCTAAGCACACTCTTCCCACCTGCTCTCTACCCCAACTCCAGGAAAAAGAGGGAAGGAGGGGAGAGGTGAGAAGAGAAGGGAGGGGAGGAGGGGAGGGAAAGAAAAGCAGAGGGAAAGGAAATCCTTTAGTAAAAAGGCCAAATGAGGGTTTTTGTGTGTTAAGATGCTGCCTGCAATGCCACCATCCTATATGGGCACCAGTGCCAGTCCTGGCTGCTTCACTTCCATCCAGCTCCCTGCTAATGCACCTGGGAAAGCAGTGGAAAATGGCACAAGTCCTTGGGCCCCTGCACTCACGTGGGAGACCCAAAAGAAGCCAGGATTGGGCTCCTGGCTTCGGATCAGCCCAGCTCCAGCCATTGCAGCCATTTGGGGAGTGAACCAGTGGTTGGATGATCTGTCTCTCCTTCTCTCTCTCTGTGACTCTGCCATTCAAATAAATAAATAAATAACATATTTTAAAAATAAATTTAAATAATTAAAAGACCAAGCAAGGAGAACTAGTTACTTACTAAGCTAAGGCCACTCTCCAGACTAAGTCAGCCACCACCTGCTGGCATTCAGAGGCTCCAGTGTAAAGACTATGCAGCAGGCTTAGAGAGAAATCAATCTAATCAAATAACAGAGGCTCCAGGAAAGAAACCTTGGGAAGAAACAGCTGGAGAGGTGCTATAGACTTCCCACAATGCTGGGATATTGAAAATGCTTAAGAAATATTAGAGGCAGATGTCCTGAGGGTGGGAGGGATGGGGAGACAAAAGGAAAATAAAATCATAGAACACAGCTGGATTAGATATTGGTAGCTTCGGGATCTGCAGGAGAGAAGGCCCACACTTCCAGGAATGGAGAGTCCCTAACCACACTTCCTGGAATGAAAAGTTCTCACCAAGGTCCCCACGTGCGCCAAAAGGCCAACCAGTGAGGATCGGACACGCCTCAACCCTTTACCCCCATGCCCTGTATCTATAAAAGGAGCCCTTCCAAGCTCTGACATGTGACTTCCCCGGTCCCCAGTCTGTTGGGACCAGTGAACCTTGCCTGGGAGCGGAATCCCAATAAAAGCCTGTAAATTGATTCATTTGGCTGGGAAGATTAGTTATGCACCGGACACCTTGCAGATATCAGCTGACAATCTGTTTTTATTTCCCAGTTGTGCAATTAACACTGGTAAAGCACACAAGACCTGAATGAAATCAATGCAAATATCCTCAACTCCAACAACTTAAGTGCAAAATTACAGTTAACAGGAGCTGGAAGATGAAAAGGAGACAGGAGGGGCCAGCACTGGGGCTTAGCAGCCTAAGCCTCTGCCTGCCTGCGGCACTGACATCCCATATGGGCACCGGTTCGTGTCCTGGCTGCTCCTCTTCCAATCTGGCTTTCTGTTATAGAGCCTGGGAAAGCAATGGAACATGGCCAAAGTGCTTGGGCCCCTGCACCCATGTGGGAGACCCAGAAGAAGCTCCTGTCTCCTGGCTTCGAATCGGCACAGCTCCAGCCTTTTGCAATGATTTGGGGAAGACCTTTCTCTCTGTTTTCCCCTCTATCTGCCTGTAACCCTACCTCTGAAATAAATAAATAAGAAAGAAGAGGGGGCCGGCGCCACGGCTCAATAGGCTTATCCTCCGCCTGTGGCACCAGCACACCGGGTTCTAGTCCCGGTTGGGGCGCCAGATTCTGTCCCAGTTGCTCCTCTTCCAGTCTAGCTCTCTGCTGTGGCCTGGGAGTGCAGTGGAGGATGGCCCAAGTCCTTGGGCCCTGCACCCCATGGGAGATCAGGAAAAGCACCTGGCTCCTGGCTTCGGATCAGCGCGGTGCGCCCGTCGCAGCGGCCATTGTGGGGTGAACCAATGGAAAAGGAAGACCTTTCTCTCTGTCTCGCACTCTCTCACTGTCCACTCTGCCTGTCAAAAAAAAAGAAGAAGAAGGGAAAGAAAAGATGACAGACAGTGTCTCTAGTACCTGAACCTTTCAGAATAAGGACCTTTGAGAATCAGAACAAAAAATTAAAATATAAATATATTAAATTACTCAGGTTTAGGTGGGCAGTTGGCACAGCAATTAGGATGCTTCTTGACACACCTGCATCCCATGCATCCCATGTTGAAGTGCCTGAACTAGAATCCTAGCTCCTCTTCCCTGGGATGCGCCCTGGAATGCAGTAGTGAAGGCTCAAGTACGTGAGTCCCTGACACCCATGATGCCCAGAATGAGCTCCAGGCTCCTGGCATCAACCTGGCTCAGCTCCAGCTGTTGCAGGCATTTAAGGATGGAAGATCTCTCATCCAGTGGATAGAGGATCTCTTCCTCTCTCTCTTCCCCAACCCTTTCCAACAAAATGAAAATAAATAATAAAAAGATGTTTTTAATTTCCATTCAAATTTTCAAAATAAAATAAAATTACATAGGTAACCAGGAGGGAACTAAGAAGAGTTTCAGGTGAGCTGGAGGAGGTTAGCGGAGAAGAGGAAAGCAGAGTGGGGTTAATGAGTCAAACATCATCTATCACAGCAGAATCCAATAGAAAACTTGGAGGGGTAAGTGTTGTGGAGCAGCAGGTGAAGCTGCTGCCTGGGACCCCTCACTGCATCCCATATCAGAATGCTTGGTGTGAGTCCTGGCTTTTCTGCACTTCTGATCCACTCCCTGCTATTGTACCTGGGAGGCAGCAGATAATGCCCCACTTGCTTGGTTTCCTGCCACATACATGGAAGATCCAGATTGAGTTCCTGGCTCCTGTCTGGCCTGGCCAAGCCCTGGCTGTTACAGACATTTGAGGAGTGAACAAGCTAATGGAAAATCCTCTCTCCCTCTCTCCCCTTCTCCCTCCTCCTCCCCCTTCCTCTCCTTCCTCCCCTTTTCCCTCTCTTCATCTCTCTTCCTTCACCTCTCTCCCTCTCTCCCTCCCTCTCCTTCCCTCTTCCTCTCCCTCCCTCTCCCTTCCTCTCTCTCTCCTTCTCCCTCCCTTTCTCCTTCCCTCTCCCTCTCCTCTCTCTCTCACCCTCCCTCCTCTCTCTCTCTCTGTCACTCTACCTGACAAACAAATAAATGAATCTTTTAAGGGGGGGGTGGCGATCTTGAAGTAGAGGAATGAGGAAATTGCAGTTTATGCATACTATTCAGAAATATGACTGGAACTACCTGAAAAAAAAAAACAAAAACAGAAAATAAAAGTAGGAAGTTTTTAAGACACCACCACCTCCACCACCACCACCACCCCCCACAATAGGGACTCAAGGGGATGTGAGGAACTGAGCCAATAAGCAGATAAGCAGTTCTCCTTTTCTTGGTGAGACTTCAATACCATTTGACTTTTTAAAGCATGCTTATCGATTTGATAAAAAATAACTTTTTTCTGTAATAAAAAGAAAACATTTATGTAGTTCCAATGCAGTAATTGGTTCTAGAAATAGGAGAGCAGCAAGACTGGGAAGGTCGGCAGGTGTGATAGACACAAGGTAGGGAGAACTACCTGAGAACTGACCATTAAGTTAGCACAAAGGATATGGAATGAGAAGATAGAAGGATATTCTCCAAGTTCTGAGTCTAGTTGAGTGGAAGGATTTGAGGCACTGTAAAAACAGGGAGTTTGGGAGGGCCTACTTGTCTACAGCAAGTGTAGTTGCAGTAGAAATAGGTCAATTTCATTGAAAACATTCCTTCATTTCAAATTTCATAATCCAACAAGCACATGTACCTGCAGAAGGGATTGTTTTCCTTGTGTGTGCCTGTGGCTGTTTATCTAATTGTTTTCAGATATGAAAAACGGAGAGAAAAGTTCATCAGCAGCAGAGGAAATATAAAGACTTCACAAAGGAGAAGGCTGTGCTCCATGCTCCATGGAAGAGCTGCAGCAGGAGAGAGGATGGGAATCAGAATTCAGAAACTGGTGCCTACAAAAAAAAAAAAAAAAAAAGTGTCTTCGCTGGGAAAATAGGTGATTCCAAACCACCATGTCCCAAATATGGAACGAAAGTTTAGATTCATTTTTTGAGTGTTAGGGAAGTGGTTTTTTTTGTTTGTTTGTTTTGTTTGTTTGTTTGTTTTTTGTTTTTGACAGAGTTAAACAGTGAGAGAGACAAAGGTCTTCCTTCCGTTGGTTCACCCCCCGAAATGGCCACCACAGCCGGCGCACTGTGCCAATCCGAAGCCAGGAGCCAGGTGCTTCCTCCTGGTCTCCCACTCGGGTGCAGGAGCCCAAGCACTTGGGCCATTCTCCACTGCCTTCCCGGGCCACAGCAGAGAGCTGGAAAGGAAGAGGAGCAACCGGGACTAGAACCGGTGCTCCTATGGGATGCCTGCGCCGCAGGCGGAGGATTAACCAAGTGAGCCACGGCGCCAGCCGGGGGAAGATTTTATAGGAGCACCCTGTGGCACTGAAAAATTTTTAAAGTTTGTTGTAAATAAGTATAGTTTGAAGGTGAAGGAAGTAAACTTGTGCCTACAGCACCACCCACTGGGCACAAAAGAGACTAACCAGACTTGTCAAGAGTCTTCAGAGTACCTACCACAAGGAGGCACATTCTTTCTGTCAGTCTGTCTCTCTAACTCCCTCCCTCCCTCCCTCCCCCTTTCCCTCTCTCTTTCCTTCTCCCTCTTCCTCCATCTCTCTTTCTCTACACACACACATTGCCATAAGGATGCAAAATGTTTCCACTGATTTAGGAAGGAATGTAGCAGTTTCTAACAAAGTTACATACAGACTTACTAGATAACCCAGCAATCCCATTCTTATTTACCCAAGAGAAATAAAACAAAAAATTGTACATGAATGTTTGCAGTGGCTGCATTCAGAATCACCCTAAACTGGAACCAATCCTATTGTACATTAAAACTGGTGAATAGATAAACATTGTAGTACATCCATATAATGAGAATAAATCAACAGCCAATACATGCTAGAAAATCAGGCTCAAAGGGCTGCATACTGTAGGATTCCATTTATAGAACATTCTGGAAAAGGAAAAACAACAAAAACAGAAACCAGATTACTAGTTTCCTGAGTAGAAAATTGACTAAAAATGGTTTTGAGAAAACATTTTTTGAGACAACAGCAATAGAAATATACTAAATCTTAACTGTGGTGATAGATGCACAATTATCTTGTCAAGATTCAAAACATCATATTTGCTAAATAAAAGTTTAAAAAAATCACAACATCATACACTTGGCCGGTGCTGTGGCTCACTAGGCTAATCCTCCACTTGTGGCGCCAGCACCCCGGGTTCTAATCCTGGTTGGGGTGCCGGTTCTATCCCGGTTGCTCCTCTTACAGTCCAGCTCTCTGCTGTGGCCTGGAAGGCAGTAGAGGATGGCCCAAGCATGGGAGACCAGGGGGAAGCACCTGGCTCCTGGCTTTGGATCGGCGCAGCCTGCTGGCCGTAGCAGCCATTTGGGGGGTGAGCCAATGGAAAAGGAAGACCTTTCTCTCTGTCTCTCTCACTGTCTAACTCTGCCTGTAAAAAAAAAATCATACACCTAAAAAGGATGGATTTTTTCTGCATGTAAACTCAACCTTTATGCACTTAATTAAATTAAAATAAATAAAATACAAGTCATTTAAAAAACAACTTAACATGAAAACTGACTGTTAACTTTGGGACTTACTGAATTTTCAATACCTGAACTTTGGAGAATTGAGCAATCCCAAATCAATAAGAAGTTGGGTGGAAAAGTGGAGAAGTAACCATGTATACATTGATTCAGTCTTTTATCAATAGCATTTTAAGGGGCAGGTGTTGTGGTATGACAGGTTAAGCTGCTATTTGGGACACCCACATCCCTGGGATCCAGTTCCACTTTTTTTTTTTATTTGACAGAGTTATACAGTGAGAGAGAGAGACAGAGAGAAAGGTCTTCCTTCCATTGGTTCACCCCCCAAATGGCCGCTACAGCTGGAACTACGCTGATCCAAAGCCAGGAGCCAGGTGCTTCCTCCTGGTCTCCCACACTGGTGCAGGGGCCCAAGCACCTGAGCCATCCTCCACTGCCTTCCAGGCCACAGCAGAGAGCTGGACTGGAAGAGGAGCAGCCAGGACTAGGACCTGGCGCCCACATGGGATGCTGGCACCCCAGGCAGATGATTAACCAAGTGAGCCATGGCGCCGGCCCCTCCAGTTCCACTTCTGCTTCCAACCCTGCTTCCCACTGGGAGGCAGCCCAAGATGGCTTAAGTAGTTAGGTCTCTACCAGGTGGAGCTCCAGGTCAAGACCTAGCTATTGCAGGTATTTATAGAATCTCTCTCTGTCGCTCGCTCTCTCTCACTCACTTGCTCTCTCTCTGTCCCCCAATGTGCCGCACAAATAAAAATTTTTTTAATAGAAATTCACCTAGAAGCTGTTTTGGGGTGGGAAAAGAACAAAAGCAGGACTAAGTTTCCAGGGGTCTGACTCATGGACATTTTCGGTGAAGAAGCAAAAAGAAAAAAAAAAAATGAAGACTCCATAGGACAAGAGGATTGAAAACAGACACACCGCTGCAGCCAGCTGCCAGCTGTGAGCCTCCATCTTACCACATCAAGGCAGGAAAAAATTGCCGCATGCCCCGCAACTAACAGTTTTAGCTGAGAGGGAATTCCACAGTCACCCATTGACTTTTACTTCACTTCTGGCAGTGCAAAGCCATACAGTGTGCCTCAGATCTGCTCCCAGCATCTTAGAGTCAGTGCAATGTGTGGAGCAAAGGACAGATGCCCTGCATCCTGCAACTGTGGGAGTTTTGGACATTAGCCCCTGAGCTACACTCACACACTCTGTGTGAACAAAGGGTATTCACCTTAGTTTCTGGGGCTAACACCAGAAGCAGCCCATCAAAAACTCAGCTCCCATCATGGGAGACCTGGGAAAAGACCCCACTTTACCCTGCAACACCAGAACTCTAGCAATTCATCCTAAATTTCTCAGTGCCACTGGACTCTACCCTGTGGACATAAGGAAGGACCTACCTGTACCCCACCGCTCTGGACTCACAGCCTCCAGAGTAAAATCTGTGTACCTTGTCATCACACTGTAGAATGAGAACAAGGTCTAGTTCATATCCCCTAGTCCTAGGACTAGGGCTATTGGTATTATAAGCCCCAGCACCAGTTGGACTCTCCTACCAAGACCTGAGGAAGGGTCCATCCATATCACACAGTCCTGGAGCCACAGGAATTGGTGCCACAAACCTCAGCATCTCTCTGGCTTGTCAGTGGGACTAAGGGGCTGTCACTCCTGTCTCCCTCTACACCAAAAACAAAGCCCTGGCAATCACATTCCCCAGGGAGACTGACACTGCTCACTCTGTGGAACAAAGGTAAACATCTAAGGAAATCCTTATTCATCTAAAATTCATACTTCTATCCTTCTCAAGTGCAGCAGACTAGCCCACTGTGTCGCTTACAGACACAGCTAATATTGATTAAAACAAAAGAAATCACTGAGACTACACTCCTGGACCAACCTAGAACTAAAGTCAAAGCAACAAGCCAAGTGATACCCTGCATTCCAGCTAAACCATAAACTCTTTTACAATAAAACAGACTCCATAAAGAAGAAGAGACAAATATATCAGATGGGCAGACATCAATCTAGGAACACAGGAGACATGAAGAAACATGGTAGCATGACGCCTCCAAAGAACACAATACTCCTCCAGAGTTAGGTCCTGAACTGAAGGAAATCTATGAAATGAGATAAAGAATTCAAAATAATGATTGTAAAGAAGCACAGTGAGGGCCGGTGCCATGGCTCACTAGGCTAATCCTCCACCTGTGGCGCCGGCACACTGGGTTCTAGTCCTGGTCGAGGCGCCGGATTCTTTCTGGTTGCTCCTCTTCCAGTCCAGCTCTCTGCTGTGGCCCGGGAGTGCAGTGGAGGATGGCCCAAGACCTTGGGCCCTGCACCCGCATGGGAGACCAGGAAAAGCACCTGGCTCCTGGCTTCGGATCAGTGCGGTGCACCTGCCGCAGCGGCGGCCATTGTGGGGTGAACCAACGGAAAAGGAAGACCTTTTTCCCTGTCTCTCTCTCACTGTCCACTCTGCCTGTCAAAAAAGAAAAAGAAGCACAGTGAGAAGCAAGAGAATACAGATAGACATATTAAAGAAAGGAGGAAATCAATGAGTGCCAAGAATGAAAATATTACTAAAGAGATAGAACTCATTAAAAAAAAAATAGAACTTTTGAAGATGAAATCTTCAATCAGTGAAATAAAAAATACAATTGAGAACTTTAATAGCAGAAAAGGCCAAATGGAGAAAAGAATTTCTGATCTCAAGGACAAGAATTTTGAAATAATCCAATCAAAAAAATACAGAGAAAAATAATTAAAAAGAATGAAGAAAGTCTATGGAATATGGGATACTAATAAATGACAAAATAAGAGTATTATAGGTGTTCCTGAAGGAGAAGAAAAGAAAAAAAGCATTGCAAACCTACTAAATGAAAAAATAGTTGAAAATTTCCCAGGTCTTGAGAGAGACATAGATATCCAGATACAAGAAGCTCAAACAACCCCAAGCAGACTCAACCAGAAAAGTTCTTCTCCAAGGCATATTGTCATCAAATTGTCAAAGTTAGAGGCAAGGAGAGAACCCTAAATACAGTAAGAGAAAAGCATCAAGTTAAATATAAAGGAAAACCAATTAGATTAATATCAGATGACTCAATGGAAACCCTAGATGCCAAAAGAGAATGCAATGATATGTTCAAGATCTTTAAAGAAAAAAAAACTTCTAACCAAGAATATTGTATCCAGAAAAGCTATCCTTTAAAAGTGAAAGACAAATAAAGTATTTTCCAGATAAATAAAAACAGAATTCATCACCACCAGATCAACCTTATGAGAAATTCTGAAGGGTTTCTGAGTTAGAAATGAACATAATGAAAATACACAATACCACCAAATTCACTAACAGAGCAAGTAGAAACAGTATCCTATCAACAAAATGGCAGGTCTTAGTTTTTATACATCAGCACTAGCTTGAATGTAAATGGATTAAATTCACCAATCAAAAGACTTAGTTTGGCTGAATGGATAAAAAAAAACCATGACCCACCATATGCTGCCTACAAGAAACTCACTTCACAAACAAAAATACACATAGACTGAAAGTAGAGTGTTGAGAAAAGATATACCAGAAAAATGGAAACCAAAAGTGAGCAGGCAAGCTATCCTGATATCATATAAAACAGACTTAAAATTAAAAACTTAAAAAGAGATAAAGAAGGACATTATATTTTGATAAAAGGTTCAATTCAGCAAGAAGACATAACAACCACAAATACAAATGCACCAAATACAAGACCACCCAGATATATATAGCAAATACTACTAGACCTAAAGGGAGAGATAGACTCCAATACAACAGTGCCCTCAACAACCTACTCTCATCAATGAACAAATCTTCCAGACAAAAAACAAATCAAAAAAAAAAATACATCAGAGTTCAAACATATTATTGAACCAATGGACCTAATAGACATTTAGAGGACATTTCACTGAAAAGCTACAGAATACACATTCTTTTCATCATAACATGGAATATTTTCTAGGATAGACCATATATTGGGCCAGAAATCAAGTCTTAGCAAATTTAAAAAGATTAAAATCATGCCATGTATCTTCTTAGACCATAGAGGAATAAAACTAAAAATCAACAATAAGAAGAACAACATTCATAAATACTTGGAAATTAAATAACACGCTACTGAATAATCAATGCAGCTTTTTTCCTAATATTTTATTTATTTATTTGAGAGTTAGAGTTACAGACAGAAAGAGGGAGAGATAAAGAGAAAGATCTTCCATCCATTGGTTCACTCCCAAAATGACCACAACAGCCAGAACTAGGCCCATTCAAAGCCAGGAGCAGAAGCTTCATCCAGGTCTTCCACATGAATGCAAAGGCCCAAGAACTTGAGACATCTTCCACTGCTTTCCCAGGCCATCAGCAGGGGAGCTCGACTGGAAGAGGAGTAGCCAGGACACAAACTAGTGCCCATATGGGATACCGGCACAGCAGGCAGAGGCTTAGCCTACCACGCCACAGTGCAGGCCCTGATTAATGGGTCTTTAAACAAATTAAAAAGGAAATCAAAAACTTTCTTGGAATAAGTAAAAATGAAAACACAACATATAAAAACCTGTGAGATACAGCAAAAGCAGTATTAACAGGGAAGTTTATAACATTAAGTGCTAAAATGAAAAAAAGAGAAATGTCTCATATTAAAGATCTAATGATGTACCTTGAAGATTTAGAAAAACAAGAACAAACCAAACCCAAAATCAGCATGAGACAAGAAATAACAAGGATCAGAGTGTAAATAAGTGAAATTGAAACAAAGGCCAAAAAAATCAACAAAAAGTTGGTTTTTTGAGAAAACAAACAAAATAGATAAATATCTAGCCAGACTAACAAAGAAAAAAAGAGAAAAACCTCAAATAACTAAAATTAGAGATGAAAAAGGAGGCATTAAAACTGACACAACTGAAATACAAAGGATTATAAAAAAAAAACTACCAGGAAGAACTATATGCTAATAAACCAGAAAATCTCAAGGAAATTAATAAATTCCTGGATTCATGTAATCTACAAAGATTAAATCAAGAGGATGTAGACAACCTAAACAGACCTAAAACAAGCAATGAGATTGAGGCAATAATCAAAATTCTTCTATCAAGGAAAATTCCAGGAACTGATGGCTTTACTACTAAATTTTACAAGACATTCAAAGAGGAAGTAACCACAATACTCTTCAAACTGTTTCAGAATATTAAACAGGATGAAACTCTGCCAAACTCTTTTTTATGAGGCCAGCATTACTTTGATACCAAAACCAAACAAAGGCAGGACACAAAAAGAAAACTACGGACCTATAGCCCTAATAACATAGTTGCAAATATTCTCAACAAAATACTAGCAAATAAAATCCAAACTACATCAAAAAGATGATACATCATGATCAAGTAAGATTTATCCCAGAAATGCAATGGTGGTTCAACATTTGCAAATCAATAAACATCATGAATCACATCAAAAGAATTAAGAACAAAAACCACATAGTCATCTCAATAGATGCAGAGAAAGCATTTGATAAGATTCCACACTCTTCATGATAAAAACCCTCCAAAAATTAGGTATAGAAGGATCATTCCTCAAAATTGTAAAGGCTATATATCACAAACCAAGAGCCAATATCATACTGAATGAGAAAAAAACAAAAGCATTTCCCTTCAGGTTCAAACAAGACAAGGATGTCCACTTTTGTCACTGTTTTTCAATATAGTACTGGAAGTTTTAGTGAGGGAAATTAGAGGAGAGAAAGAAATAAAAGGCACCAAAATTAGAAAAGAAGAAGTCAAATTATCCATGTTTGCAGTTGACATGATGTACATGGAAAAACCTAAATGCTCCACCAAAAAGCTGGTAGAATTGATAAATCAATTCAGTAAAGTTGCAGTTTATAAAATAAACATACAAAAAAACAGTAGCTTTTTTGCATGCTGAAAATGAACTCAGAGAAAATCAGTAAAGAAATCCTATTCACAATTATCAAACATTGATGAAAGAAATCATCAAGGACAAAAAAACACGAAAAGATAGTCCTTGAAAGAAACAATATCATTAAAATGTCCATACTATCTAAAGCAATATACAAATTCAATTAAATCACTATCAAAATACCAATGGCATTCTTTATAGAACTCAAAAAAACAATCCTAACATTATACAGTCACAAAAGATCCAGAATAGCCAAAGCTATCTTGAACAAGAAAAATCAAACTGGAGGGATAACAATACCTGATTTCAAAGCATAATACAAAGCTATATTGATTAAAACAGCATGCTACTGGCATAAAAACCAGCACTTAGATCAATGGAACATAATAGCCTAGAAATTAACCACATACTTACAGCAACTGATTTTTAACTAAAAATGCTCAGACCATACAGTGGAGTAAGGGTTGTTTCTTCAACAAATGCTGCTTTTATATACTGGATTTATATATGTAGAAAGATGAAATTAGATCCATACCCCTAACCATATACAAAAATTAACTCAAGATGAATCAAAGATCTAACTTTAAGACCTGAGAGTAGTAAGTTGCAGAAGAAAATATAAGGAACAGACTCCAAGACTTTGGTGTAGGGGATTTCTTGGACAAGACCCCCAAGGCATAGGCAATAAAAGCAAAACTAAATAAATCAAACACAGAAGGTTTTGCACAGGAAAGAAAATAATCAATAGAGTGAAGAGACATCCAAAAGAATGGGAAAAAATATTTAAAAACTACTTATCTGACAAAAGATTAATATCCCAAAAAAATCAGCAACTTAACAACAACAAAAATTCAACAAATTCAGTTGAGAAATCAGCAAAGGACTTCAATAGACAGTTCTCAAAAGATATACAAATCGCCAACTAACATATGAAAAAATGCTCAACATCATTACCCATCAGGAAAATGCAAATTCAACCACAATGAAATATCACCTAACCCCAGTAAGAATGGCTAAATTCCAAAACACAGAGAGTAACAAATTCTGGTGAGGATATGGACAAAGGGAAAACTTATATACAGTTGGTGGGAAAGTAAATTAGTGCAGAAAAGAGTGTGGAGGGGGCCAGCACTGTGGCACAGCCGTTTAAAGCCCTGGCCTGAAGAGCTGGCATCCCATATGGACGCCAGTTCTAATCCCAGCTGCTCCTCTTCCAATCCAGCTCTCTGCTGTGGCCTGGGAAGGCAGTAGAAGATGGCCCAAGTCCTTGGGCCCTTCATCTGCATGAGAGACCCGGAGGAAGCTCCTCGCTCCTGGCTTCGGATCGGCACAGCTCCGGCCATTGTGGCCATCTGGGGAGTGGACCAGCGGATGGAAGACCTCTCTCTGTCTCTGCCTCTCTCTGTAACTCTGTCTTTCAAATAAATAAAATAAATCTTTAAACAAAAAAAAAAAAAAAGTGTGCAGATCTCTTTAAAAAAAAAAACAAAAACTTGAAATAGACTCGCCATATGATCCAGCAATCCCACTACTGGGGACATAGCCAAAAGACTTGAACACAAAGTATCAAAGAGATACCTGAACCACTATGTTCATAGCAGCACCGTTCACAGTAGCCAAAATTTGGAATCAATCAAGGTGTCCATCAGAAGATGAATGGATAAAGAAAATACACAATGGAATATTATTCAGTTATAAAAAAGAATGAAATTCTACCACTTGCAGTAAAATGCATGCAACTAAAGGACATCATGTTGAGTGAAATAAGCGGGACGCAGAAATACAAATATTGCATGTCTTCTCTTTTGTGTGGGATCTAAAATTTAAAAAAAAAGAAAAAGAAGAAAGAAGTGTCTGTGTATCAGCATTGCTGCAAATACAGTTTTGTAAAACTTTGCTTTGTACCTTTGTGAAATCAATGGTTAAGAATGTTATACTACTGTAGTTTTGATATAGCTTGTGACTACTTTAAAATTTACTGTATATGGTCATTTTTCCATTCAATTATTATTTATAACCATTGCCTATATCTCTACTAAACTAGGATCTTTTTGCTTTTTACTTGTTAAACTTCTTATTTGGTTAAGTTTTAAGCCTTTTTACTGTTTGTAAATTTAAAATATATTATCAAAAAACTTTAAAAAAAGGGGGGGTGGGAAGGATGGTGGGAGGCAGAGAGAAGGAGTAAGGGAGGCAGGGGGGAAGGGAATATCATCATGTTCTTAGAACTGTATCTAGAAAGCACATTGAGGGGCTGGCACTGTGGCGCAGCAGGTTAAAGCCCTGGCCTAAAGCACCGGCATCTCATATGGGCACCAGTTCTAGTCTCGGCTGCTCCTCTTCTGATCTAGCTCTCTGCTATGGCCTACAATAGCAGTGGAAGATGGCCCAAGTCCTTGGTCCCCTGCACCTGTGTGGGAGACCCTGAAGAAGCTCCTGGTTCCTGGCTTCAGATCAGCTCAGCTCCAGCTGTTGCAGCCATCTGGGGAGTGAACCAGTGGGTGGAAGACCTCTCTCTGTCTCTGCCTCTCTCTGTAACTCTGCCTTTCAAATAAATAAAAATATAAATCTTTAAAGAAAAAAAAGCACATTGAATCTGTTTAAAAAATAATTAAAAATTAAAATTAAAAAAATTTTTAAATTCACACATAGACTTACAATTACACAATATATGTATAAAAAGTTAAACTTTAAAATGTTTTAGAAATATTCATTATGATATTCTTCATTTTTTCTATTAGCAAAGATTGTATTTATGTATTTTGGAGTTATGTGTGTCTTTACAAGCATAACCAAATCAAAAGATTAAAAAGGTATAAGTAAATGTTTCCCTCTTCCCTGTTCCTCTTCCATCCTCTCTCTTCCCTGTTTCTCATCCCCCTAGTTTCATGTAACCATTATCACCAGGATTCTATAACTCCTTCAGGAGTATTTTACTCTTGCACCTCAAATGCATACATGAACTCTTATTTTTCATTTTTTTACACGAGAAACCTATTATGACCATTATTCTGCCTCTAGGTGTTCTTTTTTCAATATTTATTTGAAAAGCAGAATTAGAGAGAGAGAGAGAGACAAAGAGAGAGTGAGAGGGAGAGATCTAACTGCTGCTTCACTCCCCAAATGGCTGCAATGTCAGGAGATGGGCCAGGCCGAAACTAGAAGCCTGTAACTCCATCCAGGTCTCCCACATGGGTTGCAGGGGCCCAAGAACTTGGCCTTCTTCTGTTGCTTTTCCCAGGCCATTCACAGGAGCTGGATGGAATGTGTAGCAGTCAATACTGGCATCACAGGTGGTGACTTCACCGCTGCACCATAACACTGGCCCCAATCTCAACATTTTTAATAATATTCAATTCCTCAATATCATTTCCACATCAATACATATGTATCTTTCTTATTACAAATGTGTATTTTTTTACTTTACCCAGCTTCCTACTGACAAACTTTGAGGTTGTTTCAATATTTTGTTGCTGGAAGAAATACTACAATGAAACAGCCTTACTCCTATGTTATCTCACTTGAGTGGTATCTCTGAGAGGATTTCTAGGAATATATCTGCTGAGTCAAAGAATGTAAGTACTCACATATGTGACGTATAGAGCCAAATGTCCTCCAAGAAGATGAGAACCATTTATACCGGCACCATCCACATGTAACAATGACTGTGTCACAAGGCCATTATCAGCCTTCTGGTCTTTGCTAAACTGCTACATAAAAAATTGTACCTCACCATGGTTTTATTTTGTATTATTCTTACTATGAAGTTAAACATCTTTCCAAATGTACTTGTGCTCCTGCTCTCTATCTATGAGCTTTCCATGTCCTTGACCTTCATTTCTCATTGGTCCTCATTACATATTATGTAAGGATCTCATTACATATTACGGAAATCATACCTGGGAGTTGTAAATATTTTACTGTGGGTGATTTTTTTTTTAATTTGCCTATTGTGGCTTTGGACATTCATAAATCTTTAATTTTCAGTTCCATAAAGTTTAAGGTTTTAGTTAAATGTAATTGGTCTTTTTCTTTTACAGTCTTTAGATTTTATAATATACTAACAAGTCAGGTATTAGAAGGGTTTTAGTATTTGTCAGATTTATCTTTTTTTTTCTTATGAAATCATTGAGTATCATGAGATGTGAGTTACAGGTATAGCTCAGTTTTTGGAGACAGGACCCCAGCACCAATTACGTAACGTCTATTTTCTCTATTGACTTGACATGACATTTTACCTTATACCAAGTTCCCATGTACTAGACCTATTTTTGTCATTTGTACTCTATTATCTGTCTGCCTCCCATGCAAGTATTTATTATAGTCTTAAACCTCCCTGTAATATCTGGTAAGTCTAGCCCCTTAGCTCCCTGATTTTTTAAAAGAATTTCCTGGCCTTCTTTCTTGTCTGTTTTTCCACAGAAACTTTCAAAAATTTTCTCTGGGTATTTTTATTAGGATCACATTACCAGTTAGAAAACATTAATGAGAATGAACATTTTTGTGATGTTGAGACCATATCCAATACTGCAATTCGCCTTTCCTTAGTTCAAGTGTCTTTTCCCCAGTAGGACACACAACTCAAAGGACCTTAAGCACAGTAGTGTGTGCTAGTGTAACATTTTATATGTAACATATTATACATGTAACATATAATAATCTTCAAATATAAATAAATCCTAAAAAGCAAAAATGGAAGACAAAACAGTACCATAGTTAAGAAAAATGGCTATAAGAGATGAATGAGAAACAACAAGTGATCTTTAAACATGAAAAGATGTTTAGTGTGGTCTCATAGGCCTGCTCACATGAACAATGCTGCCCCTGCTGGAACCTGAGTGCAAAGCACTGTGATGAACATTATACTAAATTTTCAGTCCCTTTGGAAATGGGAAATATAGGATAATCTTATATATGTCTTACAGTAAAATACATTTCGTAGGGTGTAGAGCATTTTCTTCCACATGGGACATTGGCTGACACGAATTTCCCACCCTCATTTTTTTCTAATGCATTCCCTTTTCAAAAAATAAGTAATACATGACATTTCAAACCTCAAAACAATTTCATGATCATATACGTTGAGATTTTTGTCATAGGCACATCTGCTGATTCCATTTCCACAAGTCCCAAAGCACTTTTGAGCTCTAAGTGATGCTACTAATAATTATTCAGGATGATAGGCATAAATAGACTCTGTTTTGGGCAAACTAGAATATATAGTCTTATTGCCTGTAGTTAACTACTGTTATCAATGCCCTAACTTCCTTTCTAGTGTGCCTTCACATAGAAACAAGCTAATAGGAATATATATCCCTGTCTCTTACTTTCACACACTAGTTAAGAAATAACAACTCGCTGTTTTCACGGAACACTTAAATTGACCTTTTCCTAAGATACATAAGGGCCTTTTCATCTGTATGTGGCAATAGTATTCTATTATTTGTATAAACTATAGTTCTTTTAACCAGTCTTCTATTGATGGATACTTGGGATATTTACAATCTTTTGCTAAAACAGTGTTGCAATAACCTGGTACATACCTCATTTCATAATTGTGTAGTAATGTGTGGATTAAACTCCCAGAGTGCTAAGCTGGGTTGGAAGATACATGCATTTAAGGTTTTGCTAAATATTGCTCAACTACTCACCAGAGCATTGTATCACCATTCACCCCATTGGCTATCTGTGGGAGTTTCGAGTTCACCATGGCTGCCAACTCTAGAATGTTATCCAATTTGTGGATTTCTGACAATATGATTAGTGAAAAAAAGGGATCTCCATGTAATTTTATTTTGTTTCTTTTATTATAAGTGAGGCTGAGCATCTTTTCCTGTTTAAATATCACTTGTGTTTCTCATTCATCTCTTATAGCCATTTTTCTTAACTATGATACTATTTGTCTTCCCTTTTTGCTTTGTAGGATTTATTTATATTCAAAGATTAGTACCTTATTATATGTTACAAATATTTTCCTCAGCTTTCCTCATGTCCATTGACTTTTCTTCTAAGTGGTGGTAGTGTTTTCCCTCTTGCCTTTTTGGATCATGCAGAAAGTGCTGATTTTCTTGGGTGTTCAAAAATAATTTTTTCTCTTGTGACTTTTGGATTTGGAGTAATAGTTGGGAAGGGCTCCCAATAGTTGGGAAGAGCTCCCACTTTAAGACTATAATGACTGACCTGGGCTGCTCCACACAGATCCTCTTGCTAAGACTCAGGAGGCAGGCATTTGGCCTAGCAGTTAAGCCACTGTGTATGACACCTACATCCCATAACCATGTGCCCAGGTTAGAAGACTAGTTCTGCTCTGGATTCCAGCTTCCTGCTAATGTACACTTTAGAAGGCGGCAGGTGATAGCTTAGATACTTGGGTTTCTGCCACCTACATAGAAGACCTGAACCAAGATCACAGCTCCTGGTCTTGGCCGGGCCCAACCATGGCTATTGCAGGCATCTGGGTAGTGAACCAGTGGATAGGACCCTTTTATTTGCCTTACAAATAAGTGAATAAAGTGTTTTTAAACAGAAAGAAAAGATTCAATCCTAAGCTATAGGATAGATAGGATGCTCAAAGTTTCTACCTGTCATTCTTTCAGGGTTTGCCTTGGCATTGAACTGGGCCAGCCACGTTCTCCTCTAGGAGACACCCAACCAATAACTGAGGGCGTGGGGGTAATGGTACAAGGCCAAGCACTTCTGTCTAACAGGGACTCCTCTTCTAGGTCCTTACACTGTACCGGCATAGGCTTGGTCACACCTGCCAGGCGGTCTAATGAAACCCCATGCCAGTCCTGCTTCCTGCCTTCCCAATTAACCTTTTGTACTGCAACTCCATCTCAGCATCCGCTTCCCAGAGAATTCAGCAGGCACAGCTGTGAGGAAATTGCCCCATGTTGCTTTCTATGATTTAATTTTTATACTTAAGTCTTTGGTCCACTTCATGGGATATTATCACATGAGTGCAGACATAACCATCTCTCTAAACATGTCTGTTCAACTGTCTTCACACATTTTTAGAATGAACTCCATCTTTAACAGCAAGTTAAAACCTATCATTATCATATGCTAAATTTTCAGATAGATTTGCTTCATTATCTAGACACACTATTTTGTCCATGTGTCAGTCTATTCACACACCAGTATGATATACATGGCTTTAACTGTTCTGGCCTTATGGTCCACTCAAAAGGATGCAAATATTAGTGCTCTTCCATCGTTCTCTTAAGATTTGACAACAACTCCTCTTTATTCACAGTAAATTAGAATCAGCTTGTCTAGTTCCAAAAAACCGGGATCACAATAAGGCCACAGGAAGAACTGAGCAGATCACAAAGACGATATACATAGCAAATGTTACAGTTCATTAGTTCATTTCTTTTAAAGCATGACAAATAAATTATCCAAGGCTTATCCACATAAAGCCAGTGAGTTATTAAAAAGCAAAACATAGCAAAACTCTTCAAAACATGCTATCTTTCTTATGAAAAGTGCAGACAATAAATGTTTACCTTAGCTCTGTATTGAAACTGCCTATGACCCTTTTTCTTTAAGATTATATTTATTTATTTGAGAGGCAGAGTTATAGACGGAGAGGGAGAGACAAAGAGAAAAGTCTTCCATCTACTGGTTCACTCCCATTCCCCAAATGGCCACAGTGGCCAGAGCTGAGCCATCCGAAGCCAGGAGTCAGGAGCTTCCGCTGGGTCTCCCACACAGGTGCAAGAGCCCAAGCACTTGGGCCATCTTCTGCTTTCCCAGGCCATAGCAGAGAGCTGGATCAAAGAGGAGCAGCCAGGACATGAATCGGCACCCATACAGGATGCCACTGCCACAAGCAGAGGCTTAGCCCACAACACCACAGCACAGGGCCCATCTATGACCCTTTAAGGGAGAAAAGTTCCACCTCACATGTACACAAACACAATATGTAAGTTTCCCCTGGATAATCAGATGAGTATTAAAGGCTGTAAGGAGAACATTATCACTGTTCAAAAGTTTTGAAGGGAGAATAGTCCATTTTATCAGTATGATATTCCTATTAATGTCAATGTTTACTTTAAAAAACGTTATCTACGGGGCCATCAAAGAAGGAGGTACCTTTCTCTGAAGGGAAGAGAGGACTTCCACTTTGACTAAAACCCTGTCGGAATAAGATCAAAGCTGGCGAATTCAACAGGCTTCCATAGCCTTGGCAACTCATGACTAGAGCCTAGGGAAGATTACTGACGCCATAAACAAGTGTGTCAAATTGTTAAGTCAACAACAGGAGTCACTGTGTACTTACTTCTCATGTGGGATCTGTCCTTAATGTGTTGTCTAATGTGAAGTAATGCTATAACTAGTACTGAAACAGTATTTTACACTTTGTGTTTCTGTGTGGGTGCAAACTGATGAAATCTTTATATATACTAAATCAATCTTCTGTATATAAAGAGAATTGAATCTTGATGTGAATGGAATGGGAGAGGGAGTGGGAGATAGGAGGGGTGCAAGTGGGAGGGAAATTATGGGGGGGGGGAGCCATTGTATTCCATAAACTGTACTTTGGAAATTTATATTTACTAAATAAAAGAAATAAATAAAAAAATTAAAAGTTACCTATTGAGGTATAAGTACAAAAGAAAAGTGACACTGAGTGAGGAGGCAGCTGAAAACAGAAAACTGAAAGGTAACTATTAGAAGAGATAAAGAAAGTGCTCCTTTCTAAAAAGTATTGCCTGTCTTTTTATCTCAAAGAAGGGGGCAGATGGTAAAGAGGGAAAACAAGTTTATAGCAGCAAAGAGGAAGGTAGTGCTTTGAATTTTTAGACTAAGCTTTAAAATTAGCTATTGTACTAAGCAAGCAGCAGCATCAACACTGCCTTAACGATGCTCAAACAAACCAGATCCCTACGACCTTGCCCTCGTTCCATGGTGGGTGGGAAGGAAATTCATAGTTTGTGCTGTTGTATTTCTTATCACCCAGAAGACCAACTGGAAGTTCAGTTCTCAATTAACATCGTTATCACTTGATTGGCTTGAAAGAGGATACTGTTAAAAATATAAATAAACTTTCAAAACACACGTCTGCCCACAATGTAAGGGGAAGGAAATCTTTATTTTTCATTAATCTTTTGAGAACAATCACCATAAATTTGCAGGTTTAATTTGATAGCAAACTTGATTAGTAACACTTCCAGGAGTTCACAATTTCAAGGTGAAGGTTCTGATTGCAGTGATGAGATTATTAATTCAATATAAATGAAAGGCTTAAAGCAGTCTGCCCCCTTAAGGAAACTGTAAATGGCCCAGAAATTAGGTTTGGTAACGTAAGTACACTTCAGTACTACACTAGTCAAAGAGAGAAAGATCTCAAAGGTAAGAAGCAGCTAGGATGTTTTCTTCTACAATACACGTCTTGGTCTCAGCACGCTGGTGTAAGGCGAGGTGTCGCACGCCCGCTGGACGTGCAGAAGGCAGGCGGTGGTGGCATGGCAGGCATGGAGCAGGATCCCTCTCTCCAGGGAGCATATCAGTCGTCATCTCCCCCACAGAGCAGCAGGAGGGCTTTCTTGTAGTCCCCAGATGTGTCATCCTAGAACCCAAAAGCACTCCATTAACCTCCGTGACTCACAGAAGCCACAGGAAATCAAAACCTAAGAAATATCTGGCAACAAGCTTCATTCATATGACTTCTCTCCCAAGTGAGTCATCCTCTGTGTGACTTTCACATCAAGAATGTGACGTGGAGTTTCCTATCAATACAACTTAGGTGCAACTCTCTAATTTCACCCCTTAGGGGCACAGTTCTCTCAAAGACAATGAGGTAGAGCCGGAGCCGCCACTCAATAGGCTAATCCTCCACCTAGCGGCGCCAGCACACCGGGTTCTAGTCCTGGTCGGGGCGCCGGATTCTGTCCCAATTGCCCCCCTTCCAGGCCAGCTCTCTGCTGTGGCCTGGGAAGGCAGTGGAGGATGGCCCAAGTCCTTGGGCCCTGCACCCCATGGGAGACCAGGAGAAGCACCTGGCTCCTGCCTTCAGATCAGCACAGTGCGCCGGCCGCAGCGCGCCAGCCGTGGTGGCCATTGGAGGATGAACCAACGGCAAAGGAAGACCTTTCTCTCTGTCTCTCTCACTATCCACTCTGCCTGTCAAAAAAAAAAAAAAAAAAAAAAAAAAAAAGACAATGATGTATGCTCTTCCTTCTAGTACCACAGAGAACAGGAAAAGTTATACAACATCAATGCAATCAAGCTTTTTAAACAGACTCTTAAGTTCCTATCACATGGTATGTCTTTGGTTAAGGGATGGCAATGATGAGGCCACTTTGTTATGTTTTTTGCCTCAAATATGGAAAGGATGCACATGCTTAGCTTCTTTTCTCACACACAGATGTGTAGAACACAATAGCACTTTAGCTATGCCTTCAAAGCTCCACTCCATCACCCTTCCGCCTAGTCACATGACACGTAACAAAGACACTTCAAGAAGTTCATGGAAAATGGAATTAAAACATAAATTGGGGGCCAGCGCCGTGGTGCACTAGGTTAATCTTCCACCTGCGGCACCGGCATCCCATATGGGCCCCGGTTCTAGTCCCAGTTGCTCCTCTTCCAGTCTAGCTCTCTGCTGTGGCCTGGGAAAGCAGTGGAGGATAGCTCGAGTGCTTGGGCCCCTGCACCTGCATGGGAGACCAGGAGGAGGCACCTGGCTCCTGGCTTCAGATCAGCACAGCTCTGGCCATTGCAGACATTTGGAGAGTGAACCAGCAGATGGAAGACCTTTCTGTTTCTCTTTCTCTCTCACTGTCTGTAACTCTACCTGTCAAATAATTTTTTTTTAAATCTAAAAAAAAAAAAAAAAGAAAAAAGAAAAACACAAGTTTTTGTGTTTTGGTGCAACAAAAAGGTGGAGAGGCCAGCACTGTGGCATAGCAAGTAAAGCCGCTGCCTGCAGTGCCGGCATCCCATATGGGTGCCGGTTTGAGTCCAGGCTGCTCCACTTCCAATCCAACCCTCTGCCGTGGCCTGGGAAAGCAGTGGAAGATGACCCAAGTCCTTGGGTTCCTGCACCCACATGGGAGACCCAGAGGAAGCTCCTGGCTCCTGGCTTCGGATTGGCACAGCCCCAGCCATTGCAGCCATTTGGGGAGTGAACTAGCGGACTGAAGACCTCTCTCTCTCTCTCTCTCTCTCTGCCTCTCCTTCTCTCTCTGTAACTCTGACTTTTAGATAAATAAATAAATAAATCTTTAAAAAGAAAAAAAAGATGGAAATCCATGCAAAGCTTCTTCATCATACATGATTTCCAACAGGCTTTCTGAGGTCCCCTTTACACACTGAATGAACAGCTTTGGCTCAACTGCAATCCTACATTGCATACAGCCCACACTAACCTTTACCAACACAGAGAGACACCCACACACAAAGCCCAATGATCTTATGCCAAGTTTAAGTATAGGGCCCAAAGCACCTGGCTTCACAAGAAAAAAATGATGGCAATATCGAGGTGCCTTACTGGCTCCAGAGATGGCCTGGTTGGTTCTCTCTTGAGCTATGAGCCAAGGCCAGAGACAAGGTGATAACAGACTAAAGAAAGAAAGGAAACACTGACATGAAAGAAAGGAGGAAGTAATAAGTAATAAAGGCAGCTGAAACTGATAAAAGACAGAAGGAACACATTATTGTCATGGGCAAGGGGTGGCATTTGTTGAGTCACCTGTCACCACTTCTGAATAATGCTTCTAAATTCACCGGCAGCCTCAGACACACCAATACCCAAGCTTTCACTCAGGAGCCTTATCTCTACTTCAGGAAACATTACACCAAGCATCCTAACTCATGGCTCTAATCATACCACTACAATTTTAAACTTTACACAAGAAGTAGATTCTCCCATCTGTATCTTATATGCTGTATGTTGGTCTCCTTGAGATTTCTAAACATAATTTAAGAAGCATTCTACTACCTTAATCATGGAATAAAGAGAGGTTCCAAAATTCTTCCTAAATTCCTTCCTGATGTTATACAGATCAATCTCACTCCTGGACACCATGACTCTGATGAGGGTATGATCATCGGTCCCAGCTCCCTTTGAGAAATAAAAAGAAAGGGGCACGTTATTAAATACAGTTTTTATGTTTTAAGAAGAGAAAAATGTTTAAGGTCTATTATCTGAATCATCATCAGAGATGGAGACCTTTATTGGATGGAAGGTTCAAGGGATCAACTTACCTTCATAGCATAGTAGAGAGTCTCTGCAAGGTAGGCGGGTATACTTCGAATAGATTTCACTAAAAATAAGACAGTGATCAGATGCTACTCCAATATGAGAAGGACTAGTTTATTAAAAATGAAATGCTGCCTCATGCTTACAGCTCTTCAAAAAGTCCATGGAAAATTCCCATTATGCATAGATTGATTTCAGCTTTTTTTGCACCACGACTCATCTTTAAATTCCATTTTTTCATGAACTCTGTGAAGTACCTACCTACCTCTATAAAGGTAACAGGCCAAAGTGCTACCTGTTTGTAAGCTGACCTGATTTCCTCACATACCAAGTATTTCCTTGTATACTGGCTTGGTTTTTCCTTGGAGTTCTTAGTTCTACAAAGAAAGGTATAGAGGGGGCCAGCGCTGTGGCACAGTGGGTTAAAACATGGCCTGCAGCACCAGCATCCCATGTGGGTACCAGCTTGAGTCCTGGCTGCTCCACTTCCTATCAAGCTCCCTGCTAATACACATGGGAAAACAGCAGACGATGGCCCAAGCCCCTGGGCCCTTGCACCCACATAGGAAACCCAAAATAATCTCTTGGCTCCTGGCTTTGGCCTGGCCCAGCCCTAGTAGCTGTAGCCATTTGGGGAGTGAACCAGCTGATGGAAGATCTCTCTCTCTCCTTCTCTCTGTCTTTCCTTCTCTTTGTAACTACCTTTCAGGTAAACAAATCATTTTTTAAAAAATTCCCAAAAAAAAATGGACACTAGGAGAAACAGTGACTTGATAAGCCCTTGTTCTGAATGTTAATGAACAACTTAATACTTTATCCCTTTTAGTATTTTTTTTGTTCTATTTAATACTATTGGTTGAATTCTGTAATTAACACACAATTATTCTTAGGTGTTTAAATTTAACTGAAAAGTGATCCCTGTTAAATATAAGAGTGGGAATAAGAGAGGGAGGAGATGTACAATTTGGGACATGCTCAATCTGACTTGCTCCAAATGGTAGAGTTAGAAACATGCCAGGGGATTCCAATTCAATCCCATCAAGGTGGCATGTACCAATGCCATCTCATACTCCAAGTGATCAGTTTCAGTTCACAATTGATCATAATGATAGATTTAAGAGTCAAAGGGATCACATAAACAAGAAAAGTGTCTGCAAATACTAACCTATAGAATTAAAAAGGGGAGGGCCGGCGCCGCGGCTCACTAGGCTAATCCTCCGCCTTGCAGCGCCGGCACACCGGGTTCTAGTCCTGGTTGGGGCGCCGGATTCTGTCCCGGTTGCCCCTCTTCCAGGCCAGCTCTCTGCTGTGGCCAGGGAGTGCAGTGGAGGATGGCCCAGGTGCTTGGGCCCTGCACCCCATGGGAGACCAGGAAAAAGCACCTGGCTCCTGGCTCCTGCCATCGGATCAGCGCGGTGCGCCGGCCGCAGCGCGCCGGCCGCGGCGGCCATTGGAGGGTGAACCAAGGAAGACCTTTCTCTCTGTCTCTCTCTCTCTCACTGTCCACTCTGCCTGTCCAAAAAAAAAAAAAAAGGGGGGGGTGGGGAGAATGATCCAACATGGGAAGCGGGAGGTACCTTTCTCTGAAGGGAGGAGAGAACTTCCACTTTGACTATGACCTTGTCTAAATTAGATTGGAGTCGGCGAACTCAAAAGGCTTCCATAGCCTTGGCAACTCATGACAACAGCCTTGGGTGATTACTAACACCATAAACAAGAGTGTCAATTTGTTAAGTCAACAACAGGAGTCACTGTGCACTTACTCCCCATGTAGGATCTCTGTCCTTAATGGATTGTACAATGTGAATTAATAATATAACTAGTACTCAAATAGTACTTTACACTTTGAGTTTCTGTGTGGGTGCAAACTGTTGAAATCTTTACTTAGTATATACTAAATTGATCTTCTGTATATAAAGAGAATTAAAAATGAATCTTGATGTGAATGGAATGGGAGAGGGAGCGGGAGATGGGAGAGTTGCGGGTCGGAGGGAAGTTATGGGGGGGAAAAAGCCACTGTAATCCAAAAGTTCTACTTTGGAAATTTACATTTATTAAATAAAAGCTTAAAAAAATAAAAAAGAGATCAATAAAAAAATTCCAAAAAAAAAAGAAAAGAAAGAAAGGTATATAGAACACTAATGCAAGTTTTTTATGGCCCTTTTTCTGGAAGCACTTTTTAAAACTTTAATTTAATAAATATAAATTTCCAAAGTATAATTTTGGATTATAGCTGTTTTTTTCCCCCATAACCACCCTCCCACCCACAACCATCGCATCTCTCACTCCCTCTCCCATCCCATTCTTCATTAAGATTCATTTTCAATTATCTTATATACAGAAGATCAACTTAGTATATACTAAGATTTCAACAGTTTGTACCCACAGACACACAAAGTATAAAGTACTGTTTGAATACTAGCTTTACTGTTAATTCGCAGAGTACAACACATTAAGGACAGAGATCCTACATGTGGAATAAGTGCACAGTGACTCCCGTTGTTGACTTAACAATTGACACTCTTATTTATGATGTCAGTAATCAACCAAGGCTCTTATCATGAGTTGCCAAGGCCATGGAAGCCTCTTGAGTCCACTAACTCTCACATTATTTAGACAAGGTCATAGTCAAAGTGGAAGTTCTCTCCTCCCTTCAGAGAAAGGTACTTCCTTCTTTGATGGCCTGTTCTTCCCACTGGGATCTCACAGAGATTTTTCATTTAGGTCTTTTTTTTTTTTTTTTTTTTGGCCACAGTGTCTTGGCTTTCCATACCTGAAATACTCTCATGGGCTTTTTAGCCAGATCTGAATGCCTTAAGGGCTGATTCTGAGGCCAGAGCTGGAAGTACTTTTTAGACACAGCAGTTTGGGCAGCCTAGGTTGTTATGTCACAACCTTCCTCAGCAGCAACACATTATACAAACTTCTTGGAAGCTTTCACTCCAAGAAATGCAAGCCCATAATATAAGATTACTACTCTATGTGATGTTTGAATTATCTTGAACTAGCTTCCTATTCCCCCCCCCATATTCTTTCATATCCATAATGTACACAAGGTGGATGAGATACCCATTTCCATACATTCAAACTGACATCAAGAGTTGACCTCTGAACATCTACATGTGTAACGTAGGTCAAGGCTTCTCAGATCTCAGTCGGCTTAGCTTCAGAAAGCCTATCATCTGGAAGTTCCTTAATTTACAAAGATAGCATCATTGGAACTGTAGGGGTTTTTTCAATTGTCCCTTTTCCATGCTGAAGAAAAACAACCACCAGCAAGTATAAATTTTGGATTATAGTTGTGCATAATAATGTTAATACCATACGGATTGTGCATATTTTGTGCATTTATTCTAATTATACAGGAACTGTCTAAAAGCTTTCCAGGCAAAGCTCACTAAATTCATACTCAGGTGAAAGGCTACTGTTTTATGATTCATACATGTCCTTAACTCATTTTCCAAAAGACAGAGAACACAAAAGCTTGAGCTCCATCCCAAAAACTTGAGGAACAAGGCAGATGAGGCTCACTCTATATCCAAATGAAAACCAGGACCACTGGACAACCAGATTCTCCCTAGATTTGGAATTAAGAGCTTATTTTGGTGCCAAAAAATGTGAAATACATATATAGGTCTTTCATAATATGCATTTCACATGAACTTTTTGAAGAAACCTCTCATATGCATGAATTTCACAACTGTGTACCAAGAACTAAGCAAATGAACATGTATTTCCAGTATCAATACAGACTTTCAAATTGGAAACTGAAGAGTCTGCTTCACCCAAATATTATGTCATAAACAAATAGGTGGTTGTTTTCAAATACAGCCTAAACTTCACATGAACAAAACACTTTTGCTCTTAATCACTACAAACACTATATACATTGAAAAATTACCTACCGACAGCCAAGAGTAGTTGCTCCAAATTACCAGAAGTCTCTCGGTCAATGGTTTCCTCAATCTGAAATCCTGATATAGTCATGTATTTATCAAACACTAGAAGAAAATGAAAAGGATTTGTTAATACCATATGGATCATTCTTCCCAGAAAGAAGGTATTTTCTCTGCACAGCTATTGTTCCTCCCACTAAAGACAGCTTCCTCCTTGAAGGCAGAACCTTGTGTTCAGAGCCTCAGCGTGCCAGGCCCTAAGCAACAGATGACAAGTGTTCCCAATTAACTGACTTCTCAGCCCCTTTCCTAGTTATAACCAATAAGACCTACAGGTAAATCTGCTTGAGGGCATTCTGAGGAGTCTGTTTCCTTATAGCAAGTAATAGAAAACTAGTTATCCCATTCTTTCCTTCCTGCTATAAAAAGGGCTACATCACAAACTGTCTTGTGATGATGTGGTAATAATCATGAAAAAGAAAACCAAAATGCTAAGAGTAGAAGGCAAAAACAGAGATCTCAGGTCTTGCCAAGACAATCATGGATCCTTCTTAGAGAAATACCCAAAGGTGACTGTTATGATTTTCTGTCACTCACCACAGAACTCATTCCCAAGTACTGAAGAATATCCACAAATGAGGTCTTAACTGAACCACTACTCAGTGATGTGTGACTCAGAGAACAATCTAAAGGCTTGACTTCCCTCACCACCCTCTAATGAGAGTGAAGGGTGGATTTAAGATCTCTAATTTCACAGAAGTTTTGATAGCAACAAACAGGATCATGAGACTTCTCCAGGTCACAGAAAGGAAAAAAATACAAAAACGATTCACTAAGTACCTGCCACGTGGCTGGTGCTTTGGCATGCAAAACACACCAAAGCATCAACCCCATGCAGTCCTCCTTCACTCACCCCTTCTCAGATGAGACACGCTGCGTGTTCCAAAGATGGTGATGAACTTTTCTTCATCTGTCCCCCACTTAAGTTCTCCAGCCTGAAACAATGTCTGCAAACATTTCCACCTCGGTTAGTAGAATGTTGTTCCCCCTCATTTCCAGGTACTTTTTTTAAAAAAGATTTTATTTAATTCATTTGAAAGATATAGAGAGGCAGAGAGAGAAAGAAAGAGAGGTCTTGCATCCTCTGGTTCACCCCCCAAATGGTCACAATGGCAGGAGCTGTGCCTATCTGAATCCAGGATCCAGGAGCTTCCCCCAGGTCACCCACACAGATGCAGGGGCCCAAAGAATTGGGCCATCTTATACTGCTTTCCCAGGCCATGGCAGAGAGCTGGGTCAGAAGTGGAGCAGCAGGGACTCAAACCATCCCCCATATGGGATGCCAGCACTGCAGGCAGCAGCTTTATCCACCACACCACAGTGCCACTTCCAGGTTCTTAATCACATCTTGTTTTTATTCCCTCAATATTCATTTGCCTGATTCATCATCTTCCACTTTCCATTGCAAATGTTTCCTACTTTGAGTCTTAGCTAGGTTTGGAGCGAACTTAGAAGCATGCACTGATCTGTAATGCACAACAATGGGTCAGAGCAACACAGCAGGGTGATGGAGCAAGGTTAAATACTCCCAAACTGTCTACCATAACTTGCAGTCTTGTGAGAACAATCGTGTGGGTTGCAGAAAGTTCTGATCACCTCCCTATTGCCAGATCCACTTACAGAGTAGTGAAGAATTTAACTGGGAGTTGTCTGCATTTTTGGTTTTGCATATTCTGCAGCTGTTCAATAGCATATGACAAAAAGCAAACTCTACATTTTCTCTTTATAATTTAGCCAAGGTTAGCTATAAAATGTTGTCAGATTTCCAAAGGGTCACAATAATTTTTTTTTTTATTTGTTTTACTTGAAAGGAAGAGAGACTGAGATCTCCCCATCTGCTGGTTCACTTGCCAAATATCCATGACAGCCAGGGCTGGGTCAGGTTCAATCCAGGTCTCCCACACAGGTGGCAGGGACACCAGTACTTTAGCCATCACCTGCTGTCTCTCAGAGTATGCATTACCAGGGAACAGGAATGGAGAGTGGAGCCGGGACCCAAACCCAAGCACTCCGATAGGAGATGCAGGTATCTCAAGCAGCTGCTTAACATGCTGTGCCAAACACCTGCACCCACAAGCTTTTTAAAGACTGTGGGTATTGCCTGGTTCCTAGAATATATAATAAATACTAGTTGGATGGTCTGAGTGACTGCATTTTTGACATGGAAAATAATATATGCTTTCCATTGTTCGTGTAACTGCTTAAAAATAAAATTTATATACAGATGTCGTCATTCAGTCTGAGTCCATTTATTGAGATGTGGATAATTTATTAAAACCCAGAGAATCAATCTTTACAAGGCCTACACTGCCCATTTGGTTATTCATTTTAAATAAGGACACCAATTAGACCAAGATGAAGGCCACTGGCTGAGGCTGCTGCATGGAGTTGGCCTCATGCCCTTACTGGCAACGTAAGGAAGGACGGGAGGCAGCAACAGCTTGTGCACTCAGAGGCAGAAGTGTTCATCACAGCATGCAGAAGAATGTAGTTATGTTGGTGTCGATAGACCTATTTTTATTATATTTTCAGAAATTTTTTTAAAAGATGAAAATTATACACATTTTAGAGTCAATTTTGAAATTTAGGGGCTAGCATTGTGGCATGGAAGGTTAGGCTCCTGCCTGTGGTGCCAGCATCCCATAAGGGCTCCATTTAGAATCCAAGCTGCTCTACTTCCCATCCAAGCCCCGGGTTAATGCACCTGAGAGGGCAGCAGATGGTCCACGTGCTTGGGACCCTGCACCCATGTGGGAGACCCGGAGGAGGCTCCTGCTCCTGGTTCCTGGCTTCAGCTTGGCCCAGCCCAGCCTGCTGCAGCCATTTGGGGAGTGAACCAGCGAATGGAGGATCTCTCTCTCTCTTTATCTCTGCCGTTCAAATAAATAAATAAATCTGAAAAAGTTGTTTTTAAAATGACAAAGAAATAAATTCTGGTTGTATGAGTATGCTCTTCAAAACTAAAAAGACAGTTCTGAAATCAATATTTATTTGAAAGCTATTATTAAACAAATCATATGTAACAATAATGATGGCATCTTCACATGTAGCAAAGACACTGAAAGGTGGGTTTGATTTCATCAAGCATCCTTTCCGCTACACAAGCACACCCAGGATCTAAGGAGCTGCCCTGCATGAGGGCCCTTCCCACTCCTCACACCTCCTCAGCACTTGTCCTTGGTAGCTCAGACCAGGAACAGTCTGAGAAGCCCTGTATCAGTACAAAGGACACAACAGGCTTTGGATTCACAGAGAGACCTGGCCCTTGGCCTTATCTTTGAACTACCTAAATCTCTTCTCAGGCCTCAGGGTCCTCACCTACAGAGCGGGAATGATCTTCCTGTAGAGTCATTAGAGATTATAGCTTATGGAATGCAAGGACCAGTGTCAACCAATTAGTAGCAGGTGCTCAATAAACATTGCTTCCCTTCTCTTCCCCCTAAGATTTCAACTCTGCCTCCAGAGAAAGCATAAAACAATGATTTGGCAGGACAGCAGGTAAAATCAGTTTTAGCAGATTAAACATATCATCATTTTAACACATTTAAGATGTTAAAAAGCATAGTAAATTAGCTTCAAAACGTGCATGTGAGTCCCAAGTGAATGACTCACTGCAGCTTCTCAACTCTGCAACAGGAATTCTCTCAGTGCCAGGCATCAGCAGGAGAAAAATTCAAAAGCTTTTGAAAGCGTCCTCTCACTGCCTCGCCTTGCTCCCAATTAAGAAATCTTACATTTAGGGGGCTGGCGCTGTGGCACAGGTTAATCCTCCAACTGATGCGTCGGCATCCCACATGGGTGCCGGTTCTAGTCCTGGCTGCTCCTCTTCCAATCCAGCTCTCTGCTATGGCCTAGGAAGGCAGTGGAGGATGGCCCAAGTCCTTGGGCCCCTGCACCCGCATGGAAGACCGGGAGGAAGCTCCTGGCTCCTAGCTTTGGATCGGCACAGCCCTGGCCATTGCAGGCATTTGGGGAGTAAATCTTTCTCTCTGTCTCTCCCTCTCACTCTACCTCTCAAATAAATAAATAAATAATGTTTTTTTAAAAAGAAAAAAAAAGAAAGAAATCTTACATTTGCATTAGTGGTAACAACCCCGTGCCCTTACGGCCATGTGTAAATGGCTTTTCCTTCTCAGACTGCTGAAAGAATTGTTTTTAGTGGGTCTAATTAATTCGTAATAGGACATTTTACAGAATCAAAAACTAATGGCCAGGGCAGCATGTTCTGTGCTGCCCCTGCTCCCTGGGAAGGTGACAGAAGCCTGGATGCCATCCAAGGGATTTATCAAAGCAGCTCGGTGAACACGGTTTCGATCTCAAGGTTCTGAATGATGGTACCGCCACAGGACAAGGAAAGTGACAGGTGCATGCACGTCTCAGCGTCCCCCAAGGCTGTGTCAGGAATGCAGGCTCCCAGACCCTGCCCAGACTCAGAATCCAAATCTGCAGCAGTTTAATGAGGTCCCCAGGTGATGCCCATGCCCATGCAAGTTTGAGATCAGTGAGTGCTGTGAGGAGGGAAATCAATGTAAAGGAGTTAAAATGCACGGCTTTCCCCTTGGGAGCCTCAGGCTGCAGCCAAGCTCTCATTGTATCACCAACTGTGCTGGGAAATCTGCCCAGCGCTCACTAATGCAAGCCCCCGCCCCCGCCCGCCGGTCATCTGAGACTACCAGAGCTGGCTTCCAACATGGTGACCATTGAAAAGCTTCCAAAAGGCCTGCTCCTGGGAGTAGGAGAATGAGAAGCAGCACTGCCTCCCTCCAAAGCCCACAAATAATTACTGCTTGGAAAGCAAAAGGTCATTCTCAGTACCGATTAAGGCTGCTAGGAGCACAGCTTGGTAGGGCTGCTCTTGCCCTTTTCTCCACAAGAAGGTGGAGTCAAGCTAGAGCCAAGCTTCCCATCTGTATTTAATAAACTCTGTATAGGCAAGCAAGAGTCAATAACATGGAGGCTGATGCAAGAGAAGGGGCTTTGCAGACAAGCAGACCTGGTTGGGAATCCCAGCTCCACCACTATTCAGTAGGGGCCTTGGACTTGTTTCCCTACCCACAGGGAAAATGCCCCTCCCTTGTAGAGTTGTACACTCATTCATCCAGCAGTTATTGACTGAGTATCTACCAGGTGCTAGGAGTTGAGGCTACAACCCAACTGCAGCACAGGATGCCTGGGAAGGCAGACAAGTAAACAGGCAGCTTCGATGTGACGTGGCAGGTGCTGGGACAAGAAGCTTAGGGTGCTACATTTTCCCCTGGAAGAACACCTGACTCACACCTTGGGGGTCAGGCAAGCCTACATGCAAAGTACTGAGCTGAGGACTGACCTGTGAAGAGAAATCAGTCAAGTGACTAGGGAGAGGAAAGGACAAGAGGAGGAAAGAACATGAGGGAGAGGCTGAAGACCTAAAGAGGCAAGGCACGGAAAATTAAGGGCCTGGACACAGCCTGAGTAGAACCCATAGAGGGTTTTATGATTTTAAAAACAGGACCAGGGCTGGCGCTGTGGCACAGTGGGTTAACACCCTGGCCTGAGGTACCAGCATCCCATATGGGTGCCGGTTCGAGACCTGGCTGCTCCACTTCCGATCCAGCTCTCTGCTATGGCCTGGGATAGCAGCAGAGGATGGCCCAAGTCAGGCCCCTGCACCTGCGTGGGAGACCCAGAAGAAGCTCCTGGCTCCTGGCTTCAGATCTGCACAGCTCTGGCCATTGCGGTCAATTGGGGAGTGAACCAGCGGATGGAAGACCTCTTTCTCTCTCTGCCTCTCCTCTCTCTGTGTAACTCTGACTTTCAAACAAATAAATAAATCTTAAAAAAAAAAAAAAAAAAAAAAAAAAACACAGGACCATGACACAACAGGCTTACTTTTATTTTTTCTTTGAGGGACAGAGAAGCATAGACACAGACCTCCCATCCATTGGTTCACTGCTCCAAATGTTCACAGTAACTGGGGCTGGGCTGAGGTCAGAGTCAGGAGCCAGAAACTTCTTAATACTACAATCATTTGTCATCTCTTGTGTAATAAAACATCACCATTACTTTATTCTTTCTTCCTTATCCCCTCCTATTAAGATATTGCACCTGTTTTGTTTTTAAGGTTTTTTTGTTTGTTTTGTAAAATTCTATATTTTATGAATATTCCCTAATTACAAAAATATATGTGCTATGTGGAACTTGCTATATAATTAATTTTATTTCATTTTGGCTTTGGGATAATATTCTGTTTGCCAGATCAGACTAAAAGAAATCTTACCTCTGTGGGTCTGTGATTTGCAAAGGGCCCATAAACAAGATTATTTCAAGAGGGGGTTAGAACATACACTGTGATTTTGAATTCTTTTTTCATTTCTAGGTCAGAATAAAGTCATCACATATTGGGTCTCACTCACCTGGGCATCCTGTTCAACCTGAGCTGTATCAATTCCAGAATCAGGGTCTCTGTTAGCCTATATGAGATAATATGTCATATTACTGAATTGTAGAATATTTTCATTTAAATGGAAAAAGGTTACACATGATCGTACACCTATAAAGCTTTTTCTCTTAGCAATAATATTACGCTTTTATTAAGATATCAACCCTACAATACTCCACCCAGCACTGTACAAAACCTATCTGAGCCTCTTGATCTTAATTTCTATGAAAAACAGAGGACATGTACTGCTATCTAAAACAAACTGAGGAATTAGCTATTAAAAGTTTAAGTCATAGGTTCTAAAACACAAACAAGCACAGACAACAGACATCCAGAATCATGGCAGCAGGAATCAGCATGTCATTAGAAATTATTAAGAGAATTTTAAGTGACCTGACTTCATTGGATTCAGGCCAGTCCAAGTTCGGACATTTTAGTCAAACTATTCGTGTCCACCCAATACCTGAAGGAGAACCACCAACATCCTCTGATAGTACCCTGAGGTATCCCCCATCACGTCATCTTCCAGGCTTGAGCCATATTCTGCAACAGAATCACGTCACACTTATTTACAGCTTCGTAAACTACATCAGGATAGCCTGCCCCTTCATCGAATGAGAGAGACATAGGGGAAGAAACGCTGTATTTATTAACGTAAGTTTTCTCTGTGCCATCCCTAAAGATGAAAGGCAAATGCTGTGAGTGACTGGACAAAAGCGAATTCAAGCCTCCCAAAAGCACTGGGTTCATGCCTAAATCAGAGATGCTCTCACTCAAGGTAGTTATTAGTTTGCAAGACATGATGGTCCTGGAAAGCCTCCTAAATGCAATCAATCTGCAGTCTGAACTTTGGTTTGCTTTCTTCCAAATGTCCCAGGTGATTGGTTTCCAAACATCTCCCATCCTCAAATAGTCAGAGACTTCTTTCTCTGGGCATGGCCTGGCCTTCTCGTAATGACATATTCTCCCTCTGTGGCAAATGCACTTAACTCTGAGAGACTGCAAAGGTACTTTAAAGTATGCCCCCTCTGACCTCTATTTCCAACTGTTCAACCACATGTCCTAGGAAGGGGGAGAACAGAGTCTGCAGGAGTAGCAAGCCTCTCCGCTGTCACTCAGCTGTTAAAACCAAGGAGGTCTTACTCTAACCCATCTAAATATTTAATCATTACTTTGAAAGGAGGCAAACTTGAAAAGCCTGAAACTTCTATCTTACAAGACCCAAAAGAGTTTTGTATCTATTTCAACCAGGTACCCAAATACAAAACCTTTCAGAAACGTTTTGATTCTTTCCTCAACTCCACCTCTGTGTGTGTGTGTATGTGTGTGTGTGTTATCAAATCCTATCAAATATTTCTCCCCTGATTTGTCATCCTCACACCTCCCATAGGCCTAAGTTGGGCCATAATTATGAAACACCTAGCTGGCCTCCCCCATACCAATATGTAATTAGCCTCAGGATTCAAACCTCCAAGATTTTTTGTTCAACATTCCACTGCCCTTTTAGGATTTGCAGTGCCTCTGAATCTTGCCCAAATTTCTAATCCAGTTATGCAAAACTGTCTGTGCTTGTAACCTCGCCCAGCCTCGCTTGTTCATTTCACCTCCCATGAAGGTCAGCTGTGCATCCTTCACTAGGCTCAGGTTCTCTCTGTGCCCCCAGTAAGCTCTCCGCAGCCCAGTCTCCATGCCACGGCATACAGCGGCCACCTGGGCTGAAAACACCGTCCTCACCGATCCGAAACCCACCTAGTCTTTTCCCCCAGCTTTACTGAGTTAGGAGACATGAATAAAAAGTTTATGTAATTAAGGCTTACAACATGATGCTTTGATATACACATACCCTGTGAAATTACCACAGTCAAGCTAATTAGTACATCCATTACCCCAGGGATGTGTGTGTGCACACGGTGAGAACATTTAAGATGTACTTTCTTAGCAAACTTCAAGTATACAGTACAGTACTATTAACACAGTCACTGTGCCACACATTAGATCTCCACTACTCCCCCTTCCTAACACAAACTTTGTACCCTTGGACCAAATGGCTCTATCACCTTCTTCCTTTTACTTCTGTCCTGGTTTCCTTCCCGCCAATGCTGGCAACCCCCGTTCCCCTCTCTGCTTCTGAGAGTTTTGGCTTTTTTAGATCCTACATGTGACAAGATGCAGTGTTCGTCTTTCTGCCCCAGCTCACTGCACATTGCATAATGACCTCCAGGTTCATCTATGTTGTTGCAAATGGCAGGAATTCCTTCTTTCAGGCTGAATAGTATTCCACGGGGTGGGTGTGTGTCCGTCTCCTACTGTCTTTATCCATTAATGGACACTTAATAAGCCTACCTAGTCTTGAAACTCCGATTAATGCCTCATTTGTGGTGTGATGCCTCCCCTAACATCCAAAGCCATGATGCCTTGTCCCCTCAGAGTGTGCTCTCACATTAAACGTTGTACCTGACTTTAGTTTGCATTTTACTACTCTTTGACTATTACAGCTATCCTAAATTATGTGCCCCCCTAAACAGACTGCATGTAATCTCCACAAGGTCAGGGGCCGTGCTGTATACCTGTGGACACGCAGCCAGTGCTGAGCAACACGGCTAAGGAGGACACACCACACAGAGTGATGGTCCCCTCACAGCACTCCATCTGCTCTCCCACAGCAAAGTCATAGAGTCTCGCTCATCAGCGTCATCACCCTCAAGGAGATCCTGGAGTACTGTATTAAATAGAGCAGAATCACCTCTGTCTTAGTGGCCAGACCTGTCTGCCTAGAAAAAGAGAAGCAAAAGACCCTACACCTCGGAAAGGTAACCACTCAGTAGCTTTAATATTCACACTGTTCTGATTGACTCGTTTAAGATTGTTAACATCAACAAACGAGTGGTGTCCTGGAGACCCAGCTCCCCAGCTGCAGGCACTAGGATTGCAATCTGCTGACTGGGTTGATAATGGAGTGCCCTGGCCCTGCTCAGTCAGGTAGCAGAAAGGGTCAGCTACGAGAAATCTGATGAGAACAGGGCCCTCGGCCTTCACTTTCTATTTCATTTTCTTGATTCCATTCACGGAACATGCTGCAGATTGAAACACTGATTTTGTTTTCACAAAAAAAGTAAGGCACACCACAAAGAAAAGTCAAAATGCTGAGCATTTTACCCAAGCATTGCCACCAGCTGAAACAGCATACATTATACTCAAATGCTTTTAACAACTCTGATCTGGAAAAGGGTTTTGGCTTCTTCTCCTAGGTTCCTAAAATGCCTTTTAGGTAACTCTTAACTTCTACTAACATGCAACTGAATTTATTTCAAGGAAAAAAAACCACTTCCTTGTGCTTCAAAGTTAATGTAAAAGAAAGAAAACCTGTCTATTCCTATAACAGTTGCAAATCTTATGTAAAAGTAAACTCTATCTTCATAAGCAACTTCTTAAAAACTACAAAAATAGTTGTAAGTGAATAGACAATTTTTCAGCCCCTAAATGAAGAAAAAGTGGCTTGAATTATAGCTCATTCATTCATTCAACAATCATGCACTGCCTGCCTCCCTTATCTATGGAGGACTGCATTCGTGTTGGAGAAATGAAGGAAATGATGGTGGAAATAGACGAAAAGTCATTCAAAACATTTTACCTTCTTCATAAACTTGCTTTATGGCTGTTAGTTCTGCAGGTGTCCTTGAAGCAATAATTTCTGTCAGCACCTTTTCATCTGTCCCAGCTCCCTGTTTATTTGTAATAGAGGGAAAAAAATCAAAGAAAGTTATTTTCCTAGAATACATGTTACTCAAACTGCATCACACACACACACACACACACACACATATATATCTAACATAACAGACATCTTTGTATGCAAGTTCTATAAGTGATAAAGAAATTTTAAATTAATTTCCTCTCCAAAGAGGTTTTATTCTTTTTTGCCTAATGGAAACAATGTTTACTGTACACATGTGTGGTATGTATGTATGTGTGTGTGTGTGTATATATATATATGCAAATATGAGCAGACTTCAAAACTTCCATGGAATAACAGAATTAAAAGATAAGCTTATTTTGGTGTAAAAAGTTTTGAAATCCATCATGCATAGTTTTCCTATAATATGCATTTTCCACAAATTCCTTGATGATCCTTTGTATATAACAAGTTATATAAATTTGTAAACTTGTTATTTGATCATTAACTTTAGTTTAAAAATTTTATTAAAACTATAAAATAACTTTATAAAATTTACCAAAGTGCATAATAGTGTACAGAGGAGCACTGATACTTAAACAATGTCTACCTCAAAAAACAAATTGCTCAGACCAGTGTTGTGGGGCAGTGAGTTAAGCTGCCACTTGCAATACCAGCACACCATATAAATGCCAGTTCATGTCCCAGCTGCTCTATTTCCAATCCAACTCCCTGCCAATGCATCTGGGAAAGTAGAGGAAGATGGCCCAAATACTTGGGCCCCTGCACCCACACAGCAGTCTAGGGTGGAATTCCAGGCTCCTGTCCAACCTGACCTAGTCTGCCCATTGCAGCCATCTGAGAAGTGAACCAGTAGATAGAAGATTCTCTCTCTCTGGTCTCTCCTTCTCTTTCTGAAATTCTTGCCTTTCAAATAAATGAATAAATCTTTTTTAAAAAGAAGAGAAAGACTCATGCTCCCAAGTTCTCTATCAAGCCAAAGGGAACTTCTGCAGGAAAAAAAAATAAGCAATACTTATGGCATTATTTAGTTATTACAAATTGAATCAATATAAACTATCAACAAATTGGAAATTATTTTCTGAAAATTTATTTTAGTTGGTTTTCCCTTCTCTGCTTATAAAAGTCATATCTACACCACAAAGTGAGAGGATACAAGCAACAATACAGTTGAACTTAATTTGTACAAAAAGAAAAAAGAGATGTACTTTAAAGCCCTATTTTTGTATTTCTGTTTCTAAAAGAAATCAAGCACTGAAAACCCAGGTTCATTCTCTGGCAGAATTTCAACCACTGCTGACATTTCAGAAGCACTGTTTAAAAAAAAAAAAAAAAACTTTTTCAATATCCTAAGATTATGTTTACTCCAGAAAAACCATTGTAGGAAAATGAAGAGAATAAGCATAAATAGGCCACTAATCAGATAAATTTTCTCCTCCATCCATTCCACAAATAACAATACCCAAGCTGTATGGTCTAGTTCTTTTTTACATATTTATTTATTTTCATCTACTTGAAATACATACTGACAAACAGATCTTCCACCCAATGGTTCATGTCCCAAATGCCTGCAACAGCCCAGGCTGGGTCAGGACAGAAGCCTAGAGTCCAGAATTCTACTGCTATCTCCCACACCAGTGGCAGAGGCCAAAGCACTTGAGCCATCATTTGCTGCCTCCCAGGATACATTAGCAGGAAGCAGAATAACAGCAGAGCAGCCATAAATCAAATCAGAACTCCAATACAGGATGCAGGTGTCTCAGCAGTGGCTTAACCCACTGCACCACAGTGCCTTAACCTGTACTTCATGTTAATCTCAATTTTCCCATTCAAAATCTAACTGTTGATGCAGGCATTTTGCACAGCAAAGACACTGACTAGAACCCTGGCATCCCAAAAGAAGTGCCTGAATTCACGCCCCACCTCCACTCCCTACCCTGGATTCAGTGTCAGGCCCTGGGGGACAACAGGTGATGGCTCAGCTAGTAGGGTCCTTTTCCCTAATCAGGCAAATTCCTATTTTAAAATAGAAAATATCTCATCCACAACATTTTTAAGCACTTCTCAAAATCAGAAGACAGACATGATAATAAAACACAAAAAGCTATTTAAAAATTAAAATTTTAAGTAGCCAATATTACTGAGTTTAAGCATACAAAAAGATTTATTGCACACTTTTAATTTTCTCCTTCATTTACTTTTTATTGCCTTCTGCTGTTTTATCTTCCAAGCAGCCCTCAGTGAAATAAGTCAAATGAAACTTTTAAACATACAAACGAGATTAAATAATTACCAAATCAGAATAATATTACTTTAGTTTTTTACCTTGAGAGCATGCTTCAGTTCATAGGCATCGTAAAGCCGAGAAGGCTTCATCAGAGCCACAATCAATTTCTCAAATTTTCCAGTCAGCTCCGATTTCAGGTCATCCAGGAGGTCCTACCCCCACAGAAAACACAAACTTGTTAACCAGACAGAAATTTTAAGATTCTTCTTAATATGAATGACAGCCCTTTGCTCTAAGGAATTCTTTACATTGCTGTCCCCAAGTAGAAAGCACATAGCTAAATAAAACACAAAGCCCTGAATTATGTATTTTTATGTAATTTTTAAAGTTTTAAATAAACACATAAAAATTGTATATCGTGTGATGCACTGACACATGTATATGTTTTATGATGTCCAATTAGGGTCAATATATCTATCTTTTGCTAAATCTTAAGTTAAAGCAAAGCTACTCAGTCATGAAGATGCTTGTTTTTTAAAAAATGTTTCTCTTAACTTCAAGAGTTAAAAAAAATTTGAAAAGTGGCTTAAAATAGTTTATTTTTAAAGCATTCTTCTGAGAAACATGTATTTACGTATCTTTTTTAAAAGCCAAAAAACCCCTCATAAGTGCATTTTTACAAAGGACAAAATTTAGTGTGTCACACCTAAACATGACAATTGTTTTCTCTCAATAGATACCCCCCTTGTGGAACATAAGATTACACTTATTATCATGCTCCTGACTGTTGAGAGACATCACTTACTAAGGGGAAATTATGGACATAATTATGAAACAAAAAAAACAGGATTTCATATTTGTTCGGTTTCACATCAGGCACCTAGAAATAGTGTTCGGAATATTCTTTTTTTTTTTCTCTGCATTTGTTCTTTAATGAAGTGACAGACACAAATTTTCAGAATAACAAGACTTCATTTTAAGTTTTCCGTGTAACGTAGTCATTTATTTACTAACAAAGGTTAAGCTTTTTACTTTGAATTATTAATCTAACAAGAACATTTAAGTCAATTAAGCAAACGTTCATTTATTAAAATCCCCACAAAAGGAACCCGGACTGTGACTGTCACAACACGGGCGTCCGCCTAGACAGCAAGCCTCAGTGTAAAGTGCGGAGGAATGGAACGGAGGAGGGGGCGAGACGACCACCAGGCATCTGCAGGCAGCTTCGTGGCATCCAGCAAAGAACAAGTACGCTGAGGATAAGCGGGGCGAGCGCTGCACGCCAACCGCTGACGATTGACAGGGAAGTCAGAAGCACAAAATAAGCGGTGTTCGCCCAAGGATGTAGGTGTGTTTCACACTATTAGGAAAATTCACAGCTGCTTGCTCCTGTCACCCTTGGGTGCCAATACAGACTTACCCTGCCATAGAGAGTTTTGAAAGCGTCGGCGATCTCCTGGCGCTGCCCGTTGCTGCGCGCTGTCAGCAGGGTCAGAATGCTGTCCTCGTCGGTGCCTGTAATTCACAGCGCACGGTGACACCTCAACTCCCGCGAGCCCACTCTCAACAGCCTTCCCTTTCTCTGGGAGCATATGAAATACACTTGACGTGTTCTACTGAATAATTTATCACAGACAGAAAATGTACAATACATACAAAATGTGCTTCTACTACACAGGATCCTCTCTCTCCAATGTATGGTGAAGTAGGGTGGAAAAATACTACCAGCTTTGAAATCTGAGCTGCATCTGGTTTTGCATGCAACAAAAACTTACTCAAATAACAGCTATGCACAAGGTGCAATGTGCTGGTGTTAGAGAGGAGACTCTGGCTTCGGGTTACAATTTGAGGGGAACCTCAAAACACAGGAGTGACTGTGAGCTGAGCAGACTGACAAGTGTCTCCAGAAAGTTCCAGTGTGAAAGGGGGTTAAGGGAAGGGTCTCTTAGCTGACAGACAGAAGAAGGGACTTCAGGAAAAGCCTCAGGGAGAAAGCGACACTGCAGACAGTCTTGAGGGACAACAGGATGTGAAAGGCTCCAAGAGGAAGGCAGCCAGGCAAAGCTCAGCAGTACAAAAACGTAAGGGAACCTCTGAAAGGTCACAGGGTCACACAATTCAAAGAGGAGTTTGTTTTTGGTGCAAACCATTTTGAAATGTAGGCAGAGTTTTTTATAATATGTGTTCTCCAGGCACTTTTTTTTTAATACTCAAAGGCTATGTCTGCCTTTTTTGTTTTTTTTTGAAGATTTATTTATTATTTGAAAGGCAGAGTTACAGAGGGGCAGAGGCAGAAAGAGAAAGAGAGGTCTTCCATCCAGGTTCACTCCCAAAATGGCCACAATGGCCAGAGCTGGGCCAATCCAAAGCCAGGAGCCGGGAGCTTCCTCCAGGTCCCCCACGCATGTGCAGCAGCCCAAGGACTTGGGCCATCCTCTACTGCCTTCTCAGGCCATAGCAGAGAGTTGGATCGGAAGTGGAGCAGCCGGGACTCCAATCAGCGTCCATTTGGGATGCTGGCACTGCAGGCAGCTACTTTACCAGCTACGCCACAGCACCTGCCCCTCCAGGCACTCTTTGAAGACCCCTCATAGGAGTCTTTCATGAGGAGTAGATAACCCAGCCTGGTCGGATAAGAGCACAAATCAAGCACAAAGGGAGCTGAGAGGAGATGTAGGGCTGGGGATACTGAGAAAGGCCCCCATGAGGCCGGGACAGTACACCAGGAGCTCAGGGACGTGGAAACCCTCCTGAAGGCACCCTGAGAGATGGCCAGGGCTAGAAGAGACGACAGTGGTATGCTTGAGACCCACAGAGGGAAAACTTATCTGGCTGGGCAGAGGGACAGAGCTGCTCACGGACTCCCCTGACTGCCACACAGATGAAGCTGACAAGTTCATCAGCCCAGGGCCCGAATTTGACTGCCCATCTGGTTCTAGAGACTGAATATTAGGGGTGGCTGCTAGTATTATTTTCTTATCTTCATGTATTTTTTCTCCTATAAATTTCAGATCAAAATAGGCTTTGGCCTATTCCTTCCATTAGAATCAATGACTTTCTGTTTAGCAAAACACATGTCACACTTCTGCAGAACAAAAAAGAAGATGAATTACCCAGGCCTTTCATGGCCTTCCGGAGAATCTCTGCATCAGCCCGCTCATCAAACCCGGGGAAGGCAGTCACAGTTCCTCTGAGAGCCTGAGACAGGAAACACAAGGGTATTACTCACATCACAGCTAACATGACACAGCCATAACACAAACAGTAAGTCAGTTGCCACATACATGTTCTGCTTTTAAATGGACGTACCACTTGATAATATTCATGACCCCATTCGAAACGGGAAGTGGACCATTTACGATGTGGATTGGCAGGAGCAACTCAGAGTCCCCTGCAACGTCATTAGTGGGAAGGCCGGCTCCCTCTTCCCTTGGGCATCACCCCTGCCATCATGCCACACCAACACCTCTCGGGTCACAGAAGGCAACTCCTTGCACGTGTGCCTCGCATCAAGTCTCTCACCACTCTGATCTAATCTAGGAGGAAGCTGAGCCTGCATTCAAACTCAATGCTCTCCCCTGAGCAGTCAGTGCTAAGCAATACCTGTCTTATGTATGTTGTCCCCTAAGTCCCCAGTTTCTGTACCAGGGTAATTCAAAAGTCCATAGAAAGTAGAATTAAAAGGTACGTTTATTTTGATGCAAAACAATCTTGAAATCCAAGCATGTGAAGGGTCTTGAAAAAGTTCATGAAAAAATGCACTATAAAAAAGCGTGGATTCCAAAAATTTTCTGCATCAAAATGAACTTATCTTTCAGTTCCATTTCTCCGCAAGTACTTGGAAGCAGGGATTTTATGATAACCCAGCAAAGCCTGAAAGATATTTGGTAGTTTATGTGCCACAGGAATTCCAATCTTCAAATTACACTGCAAAATGTTCTTTATTAGGTCTCCTGTCACACACTGCTTCATCATATGTATGGCCAAAACACTTTTTAATACTGAGCCATAATTTTTTATCTTATAAAAGGAGGCTCCCAGCCGGCGCTGCGGCTCACTAGGCTAGTCCTCCGCCTGCGGGGCTGGCACCCCAGGTTCTAGTCCCGGTTGGGGCGCCAGGGTCTGTCCCAGTTGCTCCTCTTCCAGTCCAGCTTTCATGCTGTGGCCCGGGAGTGCAGTGGAGGATGGCCCGGGTCCTTGGCCCCTGTACCTGCATGGGAGACTAGGAGGAAGCATCTGGCTCCTGGCTTCGGTTCGGCACAGCGCGCCGGCCACAACACGCCAGCCATAGAGGTCATTTTGGGGGTGAACCAACAAAAAAAGGAAGACCTTTCTCTCTGTCTCTCTCTCTCACTGTCCACTCTGCCTGTCAAAAAAAAAAGGAGGTTCCCAGCATTTTCTTTGTCTAATCAATGTTTTTAGATTCTTTCAAAACTTCTGTTAAGGTACCATCTAAAACAACAAACAGCCTAAAGGACGGAGGGGTTTAGAATATGTAGTCTGGCCTACATTCATATGTTTCATAATAAATGCATAAAAACACAATTGCCTATTAGGAGAAAAATTTCTTTTCCACACTGGCCTCCAACTGCTGCATATACCAACAACACCATGAAGCCAGCCAGGTTCTAAGATGACAAGAGAGATGGGCACAGGGAACAGCTTCCATAAGACACAATGCCGAAGGCTGTTTCAGTGGTACTAAATTATGCTGCCTGAAAAACTGACACTCATGAACCCAGGAGACAGTGGCAAAGACTCTCCTTGACCAAACTTTGGACAGGCTTTCTGAGCCTCTTCTCACCTCGGCCTCATTTTTGGGCCTTCTCTGACTGCCTGGCTAGGTGGTAGCGAGAATCCTACTAAGTCAGTTTTGGAAAGACACCCCTACTCTTGACAGCGGATCACTCCCTACCATGGACCAAATGCTTGTGTCCTGCCACAACTCATGTATTGAAACTCTACCCCACAGTTTGATGGCATTAAGACATAAGGCCTTTGGGAAATCATTAGAGTTAGCTGAGGTCATGAGAGCAAGGCCCCCATCACACGGGCACCATCCTCGGAAGACTATTCAGAGAGCTTGCTTGCTCCCCTTGCTGTCCATCATCAACTGAAGATGCAACAAGAAGGTAGCAGTGTACATCCCAGGGAGAGGGCCCTCACCGGGATCAGACTGTGCTGGTGCCCTCTCTCTCACTCCTAGCCTATAAAACTGTGTATATAAATTTGTCTCTATATACACCACCCAGTCTGTTACAGCAGCCCAAATGGAATTTAGCTCCCTTGCAATATGTGATCAATTCTCTCATCACCCAACCTTGACGTCTGATCACCATGCTTCAGCAAGAATCCCCTACATTTGATGCTTCCTCTTGGTAAATTTCCCTCCACTGATTCCCTCACACTGCTCATTAGCAATAAATCCCCTGATATCCTTGCTGTATTCACAGTCCAGTCTGATCTCTCTCTCCCCTGTTGTGATAGCCATGACCCATAATGCCACAGTCTTGAATAAAGTCTTCCTTCTTTTCCCTCAATGGAGATGGCTATGAGAGAACTTGCAGGAAAATCTGGCCTAGTGGAGCTCTTCCTGACCTCAACCACTTAGGCCAAGGATTACAATCGTGAAGCCAAAAGAACACAATCCAAAACAAGGGGTGCTGCCCAGGCTGATGTCCATGCAGAGACTGTTGACTGGTAGCAACTGTCATTTCCTCTGTCCCTCAGCTACACAAAGGACTGTGGTCAACTAGGAAAAAAGGGTGTAAGGGAAAAATTGAGGAGCTACTCCTTAACATATCTCCTGGAAGGATCATAAAACCAAACTGCAGCTGTTCACTCCTACAAATGGGTAAGTCTCTAGTTCCACTTTCCCAAAGGAGCACAGATCAGAAAAACCAATAAAGTCCATTCCTTGAGTTCTAGACCTGGACTCCTGTGAAACTGAAGGGGTGAATACTGGCAATTTCTTATGGTTCAACATAATTAAAATGAGCTATGAGACAGGAAAGAAACATGATTTACTTGAGAAGATGGTCCTTCAAACCTGGTGTGGGTAAGGTCCACACCTTTCTCTCTGGTCCAACTGCAGTTTCTGTTTAGTGGGACAACTTCAAATCTATTACAAAGATACTACCAATACCCATTGGAAAAATGACAAATACCACAAGTACTCTCAATGTGAGAATTCGGGAATGACTGCCTTTATAATTCATCTATTTATTCATTCACTCCACAGTGTTTTTAAATTCTTTGTTTATTTTCACTTTATAAGAAAGAGACAGACAAAGATCTTCCATATTCTATCCACTGATTCACTCCCCAAATGCCTACAACAGTCAGGGTCAGAATAGAGCCTGGAACCCAATCCAGGTCTCTCATATGAGTGACAGGGCCCCAAGTACTTATCAGTCAGCTCCCTCTCAGGCTATGCATTCACAGGAAGCTTAATCAGAAGTGGGAGAGCCAGGACTTGAACCAAGCACTCCAATATGGAATGCAGGTGTCCCAAGTGGCAACTTAACCACTGTGCCAAATGCTTTCCCTAACAACGATTTTTTAATGCCTTTTAACATGCCATGTATCATACTCATCACTAGAAAATATCTTGATGCCTAAGTCAAATAAGAACTGACAAGTATATTCATAATCAAGTGCAGTTAACATAGACACAGGTTGAATCAGGGTCATGTGAACACATAAACTGGGGACTGAGCTGGGAAGGACAGGTCAGAAGAAATTGGAAAAACTTCCAAAAAATGTCTTCAAAGTTGGCAGCAATTTTTTCAGGCAGGTTCAGGAGGCAGAGCCGTGCAGTATAGTATTGTTTTAACACACAGAAAAACAAAACATGAGAGAACAAAATAATCTGGTACTTTGGATAAAGGGTTAAGAACCTCAACGGATGGGAATAAGCAGTCAGGCTGGAAAGAAAACTCAACAAGGGGAGCCATGATCGGGGGAGAGATGGGGTATAAAAGCCACAGAAAAAAGTACAGCCATCATCCTGTGGGCAACAGGAGACCGCTGGAGGATATTCAGGGGTGGCGGGGTTCAGAGGGCAACAGAGTCAACTCTGCATGGTACTATGTCTCCTGCAGCAATGGAGACATGGGAACAGACTGTTCAAGAGTGGAGACAAGGAACTGGCATTGTGGCACAGTGGGTTAAGCCACCATCTGCAATGCTGGTATCCCATATGCTCCACTTCCCATCTGGCTCCCTGCTAATGCACATGGGAAAGCAGCAGAGGATGAACTCGAGGCCCTGCCACCCACAAGGAAGACCCAGATTAGTTCAGGGCTCCTGGCTTCAGCGTTGCCCAGTCCCAGCCTAGCTAGCGTGACCATCTGGGGAGTCAACCAGTGGATGGAAGATGGGTCTCCCCCTCACCCGCCGTAGCCCTGCCTTTCTTTTTTTTTTTTTTTTAATGTATTTATTTGACAGGTAGAACTACAGAGAGAGAGAGAGAGAGAGAGAGAGAGAGAGAAAGGTCTTCCTTCCGTTGGTTCACTATCCAAATGGCTGCAATGGCCAGAGCTACGCCGATCTGAAGCCAGGAGCCAAGAGTTTCTTCCTGGTCTCCCATGCGGGTGCAGGGCCCAAGCACTTGGGCCATCCTCCACTGCCTTCTCAGGCCACAGCAGAGAGTTGGACTGGAAGAGGAGCAACGGGATTAGAACCAGCGCCTTTTATGGGAATCCGGTGCCGCAGGCAGAAGATTAACCTAGTGTGCCATGGCGCCGGCCCCCAGTAGCCTTGCCTTTCAAATAAAGTAAATAAGTATTAAAAAAAAAAAATAAAAAGAGTGGAGACAAAAAAGATTATTTAAAAATTATTTGCATAATGAAGGGTGAGGAAGTCAAAGTCAAAGGCAGGGCAGTGGAAATGGAATGGAAAAGGAGTCAGGGAAGAAGGGAACTACTACTGAGGATGATTTCACTTCCAGATGGGAAAGGGATGGCTGCTTTTGCAATTCCTCTTAGTAGGTACACTGGAAGAGAAGCAGGCCAGTGAGTTATGAGCACACACAGATGGAAGGTGGGGCCACATGCAGGGACCACCACACAACATTAAGATGGAAAGGAAGGAAAAGGCCAGGAAAGTGACCCACAATCAGATGGCAGCCGATATCTGCCTGGCGCAACTGTGAGCCAGACTGCACTCAGAGCTTCATGTGGTCATCTCAGTGAACCCCACTTTACAAATGAAGCAAACTACTGGCTCAGGAAGGCTTGGCAAAACACCCAAGTGCCACCAAGCAAGCAAGTAGCAAAGCTGGGACTGGAACTCAGGCCTTATGGCGCTATGGCTAATGGGCTCTCAACCACAATGCTTCACCATTTCCCAAGAGAAAGAAGAAAATCCAAAGAGGGTGGTGGCATGGGAGCCAAAGGGGAGAACATTCCAAGGGGAAAGGAAGAAAAAGCAACTTCCAATATCATAGGCAAGTCTAGGAAGTGGGAAGATCACAGAGGCCCCTGGACACAGGCTGGAGCAGCAGTAAGAGCCCAGCTGTGGGATACTCTAGCGTGATCTGAGAAGCAGGTCATTGGGACAGTGTTGTGGCATAGCAGGTAAATGCCTACAAGGCTGGCATCCCACATGAGTGCTGGTTCAAGTCCCAGCTGCTCCATTTCCAATCCAGCTCTCTGCTAATGCACCTGGGAAAGTAGCAGAAGATGGCCCAAGTGCTTGGGGCCCTGCACCCATGTGGGAGACCCAGAGGAAGCACCTGGCTCCTGTCTTCAGCCATCTGTGAAATGAAACAGCAGATGGAAGATTTCTTTCTCTCTCTCTCCCTCCCTCCCTCTCTCTCTCTCCCTCTGTCTCTCTCTCTCTCTCTCTAACTGTGCCTTTCAAAAAAAAAATAAATCTTTAAAAAAAAAAAAGAGAAAGAAAGAAACAGGTCATCTCCATGGAACCCACTTTACAAAGTCTGGAAAAACGCAATTTTCAAAACACACTTCAAAGAAGGCCTGGACCCAGTTTGTAGGCCATGAAGAAACTGCTAGTGGAGCGAAAGGTTAACAGCAGGGGGAAGGTTACAAACAGAAGAGACAGGAGGGATCTGCCTTATAGCAAAATGATAACCTGACCTCAGAGACCACAGGAAAAGGGGTGAAAGATGAAAGGAAGAGAAGTGTCCTCAGAAATCTACGCTACCAGCTATGAAGAAGAAATAACTGCTGGCCATATTTTTGGGAGCTTTCTAGAAATTGTGAAATACTTTTGCTACATTCCAAGTCATTGCAGTCATTCACCAAAGCTAGCCAAGCCATGTGGCAGTGTCAAGGGACCAGATGAGAAACACAGACATGAGTCACAGGGCAGAGGCCTTGTTTGGACATCCTGCCCAGTCCCCCTCTCTGCCCACACAAACTCTGCATATGGGACTAGAAGTGACTCATTCAAGAGGGCTTCCCCTGTTTCCCGAGTCCCACATTTACCCATTCAACGCCACCTCCAAGCAGGTTCACAAAGCCTCACTCTATCCTCAACCCGCTAACGCCTTCCCAGAATTATTACATATTCTCAGACAACACATGGTCAGAACATCTAATTAACTCTTTTAACTCACACCCTCAAAAATATCCATTCTTTAGCTCTGTATTTTTGTTGGCTTTTTTTCTCCCTCTAAACTAAAAAGTTCTTTACCTTCCAAGACTAGGCATGCCAAAATAAAATGAATAAAATCAGCCAAAACACAAACAAAGGGCTGCTTCTCTAGACAGAGAATTAAGAGACACAGAAAAATAACACAGAAATAACAATTTCTGGTTTAAATGAGAAAATATTCACATGCCTGGAACATTTTAAACAAAGCTTTTCCCAGAGGCACAGGGGAGGACTGAACCCTTTTTAAGTCTGTCTTGCAGTTCTATGTAATCAGTACTTCATCAAAACCCACCCAACATTCCACGTGATGCTAACCAGGAGCCAGAAATCATGGCACAAACCACTCAATTTGAACAAGTGCTAAGCAGCTGAGCAGAGATTTCTTTTTTTTTTTTTTTTTTAGATTTCTTTGTTTATTTGAAAGGCAGAGTTACAGAGAGGCAGAGGCAGACAGAGATGTCTTCTACCTACTGTTTCATTCCCAAAATGGCCCCAACAGCCAAAACTGGACCAATCTGAAGCCAGGAACCAGAAGCTTCTTCAGGATCTCCCATGCAGGTACAGAAGCCCAAGAACTTGAGCCGCCTTCCACTGCTTTCCCAGGCCATAGCAGAGAGCTGAATCAGAAGGGGAGTAGCTGGGACTTGAACCAGCGCCCATATGAGATGCCAGCACTGCACACAGTGGCTTCACCTGTGATGATTTTTAAGGATGGCTCTTCAGAGGCTTGGCTTCCTAAAAGCCTCAGGGAGGGGCCACCGGGAAAGATGGGAAGACAGGAAGACCAAATGGGCAGAGTCTGCCTCCCTTCACAGTCAGAGCAGCTCGGGTCTTACCTGACACAGATACTTAGGGACCCCATTACTCCTTCCTGTGATAATGGGTCCCACTGATAAAAAAAAAAGTGGGGGTCAATGTGTGTCACAGCCATTTAAAATGCTGCTTATTAACACCAGAATCCAAATCAAAGTGCTGGTTACAATCCCAGCTGCCCTGCTTTCAATCCAGCTCCCTGCTGATGTGCCTGGAAAAGCAATGGAGGACGGCCCAAGTGTTGGTGCCGTTGAGAACAGTATGGAGCTGCAGGCTCCTGGTCTCAGCCTGGTCTCAGCCTGGCCCATGCCTGGCTGTTGCAACTGTTTGGGGAGTGAACCAGCACATGAAAAATCTTTTTCTCTTTGTCACTTTGCCTTTCAAATAAGTAAATAAATCTTAAAAAAAAATTAATCACTGTACAAAGAAAGGAGATAAGCCAGGAAAGAGAAAATCATGCTGTGAGCTTCAAAGTAAATTAAATATCAGGAAATTAAAAAAAAAAAAAAAAACAAAAAAAACAAACAAAAAAAAAAACACAGAATCCCCAAGAAGACTGAGGGGCACCAACACATCAGGGATCAGAAACAAGATCTCAACCACCACCCACACCCTTGCTGCAATCCCATCAGAAAAGGTGAAGGTCACAGTTAAAAGCCTGAAACTCGAATTGGCCTGCTGCTTCTTCCACTCAGCTTCCTTCCCCTTCCATGCTCCTCCTTGCTTGTTTTTGCTTCCTTCCACCTTGTCTAACACGGCAGTCCCCCTCTTAGTCTCGAGGGGTTAGCTCCAAGGCCCCCACTGGATGCTGGAGCCCATACTGTGCCTTGTCCTATTTGCACATGCCGTGACAAAGTTCAATCTATCAATTAGGCACAACAAGAGATTAACAATAACTAATAATAAAATAGGACAACTGGAATAATATACTATAGTAACAGTTAACATGAATGGCTCTCTCTTTCGCTCTCTCTCTCTCTCAGTATCTTAATTCCTCACTGCATCACAGTAATACTTTTGGATCCTGCTTGATCTTAGGTAACCAAAATCAAAGAGAAGCCTGGGATGGGGCTGAGGTGAGGAGCCCACTACAATTGACTTCCTTCATAAAATCAAGCATTAAGGGAGGAAAGTACCATTTTAAAATAGTTTGCACAGCAGTAGAAAAGAAACTGATAATCAAATAAAAATTCACGAGCATGATTTAAATGTTTATTGTGCCTTGACTCCTGTGTTGAATGTGCTGTTTCTTTAAACTTCCCTGCCAGTATAAGAATGTCTTCTGGGGCCTGTAGGCATCGTAGCATAGTGGGTAAAGCCTGCGGTACCGCCGGCATCCCATGTGAGCACTGCTTCAAGTCCTAGCAGCTCCACTTCCAATCCAGCTCCTTGCTAATGGGCCTAGGAGGGAAGTGGAGGATGGCCCAAGTGCTTGGGCCACTGCACTCATGTTGGAGACCCGGAAGAGGTTCTGGGCTCCTGGCTTCAGCCTGACTCAGGCCCAGCTGTGGCAGCCATTTGGGGAGAGAAGCTACAAGATGGAAATCAATCAATCAATCTCTCTCTTTCTAACACTACCTTTCAAATAAATAAAAAATAAATTTAAAAAAAAAGTCTTCCCTTGGTAAACAACAATAAAATGGAAAGCTAAAATGGGTGCTCCTAAAAGTTACCCAAGAGCAGGGGAGACAAGGTGACAGCTGAGTAAGTTAAAGAGATGGAGGCGAGCGGCAGTGGCCGCCCAAAGCTCACACTAAGTCAAGGGAGCCAGGAATGTTTTCCCTATGTGTGCACCTGGGCATTCTGTGACTAGTACTTGAAAAGCTGCAGCACGCACCAACTCATTCACACCAGTGCATCACAAGATAATCAAGTGTACAGAATTCTCACAGCAGAGAAGAGCATACACAGATTTACAACTTCATTTCCTTTTTCATAGAAAACAAGGGGAACAAACCTAATGAATATGACTGACCCTAAGCCAAGGCAGAAAGTAAGCTAGCTTCAAATCCTTTTTGGCTGCAGGAAGAGATAAATAATGCATAAGCAAATGGACTTACAGAGATAAAAGAGGACTTGGAGATCATATAACACCGAGCTAACTTCCACACAGAGCTGGTGCCACCTAAATGTTTCATAAGGAATGCAAATTCAACATCCCCACTACTGCCTCTTTCCTGACTCAAATCTGCACTCCCCAAGAAAATACACTCAAGCAGCCCAGTCATCTTGGCCCTTTCCTGACCTTTCGCCAGCAACCACTACCCCATCTGTGCATCCAATTTGCCCACTCTCTCCCCTAGACCTCTCCTATCTATTAAGCCACAGCCGCTGCCCACTCGAAGTCCTAAAGTCTCACCAGGATTACTGCATCAGATTCCTAAGTGGCCTTCCCATGCCCAGCCTCCCTCTTCTCCCCTCCCAGAAACTCTACCACATCACTCCTCCTCTGCAACCCCCAGAAAGGCAACCACCTCCTTGGCCACAGGACAATCTTTGTGAGACACAAATGCAACCACGGCATACTCTCTCTTAGAATCCTCTGGTAGCTCTCCACACCTAGAAACCAGTTCATCTTCTTTAGCTCTGGCTCCTGTCTACTTAGCCGACACCCCTTTCCAAGACGGCACCTCTTTCCAAGACAGGGCTCCACGGCCTCCCTTGCTGAGCCTCACTCCAGCACTGCCCGGCTACCATCAGGTGCAGGCCATGCCCCAACACCCCCAGAATTCACTGTAAAATGCCTTCCCTCCTTTCTCCCCTGCAACTCATCCCAACTAAGTAACCTCAATTTCCTCCTAAGTGAATCAGAAATAGTAACACTAACCTCCAAAACTGTATTGTATGCACTAAAAAACGCACACAAAGGACTTGGCAATGCATCTGTTAAGTCAATGAGGCTTAGTTCCATTTCCTGTTTCCTAGCTAATGATAGCTGGCATAGAGCAGGAATTCAAAACCTTCATAGAAGGGTACTTCAAAAAGTTAACAGAAAATGGATTTAAAACGTCAAGTGGAGGGCTGGGCACCTGGTCTAGTGGTTAGGACACCCATGTTCCACATCAGAGTGCCTGGGTTTCATACAAGTCTCTGGCTCCTGATTCCAGCTGCCTGGCAAAGCCAACCCGGGGGGGCAGCAGTGATGGCCCAGGAAGCTGGGTTCTTGTCACCACATGGAATCTGAATTGTGTGCACTGCATCCCTAACTCCAGGTTTCCACCTCAGCCCAATCCCAGTGTCACAGACTTTTGGAGAGTGACCCAGTAGATGGGACTCTATTTCTCTCTCTCACTCTCTCTCTACTGCCTCCCCTTAATAAACATAAATAAAAGTTAATAGAATGGGCCAGCACCGCGACTCACTAGGCTAATCCTCTGCCTTGCAGTGCCGGCACACCGGGTTCTAGTCCCGGTCGGGGCACCCGATTCTGTCCCGGTTGCCCCTCTTCCAGGCCAGCTCTCTGCTGTTGCCAGGGAGTGCAGTGGAGGATGGCCCAGGTCCTTGGGCCCTGCACCCCATGGGAGACCAGGGTAAGTACCTGGCTCCAGCCATCGGATCAGCGCAGTGCGCTGGCTACAGCGCACCGGCCATGGCGGCCATTGGAGGGTGAACCAACGGCAAAAAGGAAGACCTTTCTCTCTGTCTCTCTCTCTCACTATCCACTCTGCCTGTCAAAAAAAAAAAAAAAGTTAATAGAAGATGTTAATCTTGAGCAAAAAGATTTTCAAATCCATGTTAGGAGAGATCTTCAAAAATTTCACAGAAAATACGTATTATGAAAAAAATGATTCATAGTTTTCAAAATCTTTTACACTAAAACATCTTTTAATTCCACTTTCCAGAACTTTCTAAAGTATCCTCATATTTTCATGAATGAATGCACAAATCGAAGGTAAAGAGAACAGCTAGAAACTAGTGTCCAAAGAAATGAAGCCAATTGGAATCCTCATTCCTTCCGATTCATCAACTGCTTATATGTTTACATGTTACAAAAATGACTAAAGGCTGAGTCCAAAACAGCACTTAAAGCAAAGGTCTTAGGCGTACTCATTTAAAAATAAATCAACTGATGCATTTGTGAAATTTTAGAATACCATAACACTTATGTGAATAAAATCTATTTCAGAAATGGATCTATCACGCAAATGGATCCATCAATTTCTACTATGTTTAACTTCTTTTTTTTTTCATTTCATTCTTTTTCCCTCCTAAGGTATCTTTTCTTTTTTAACTTTTATTTAATGAATATAAATTTCCAAAGTACAGCTTATGGATTACAACGGCTTCCCCCCACCCATAACTTCCCTCCCACCCGCAACCCTCCCCTTTCCCACTCCCTCTCCCCTTCCATTCACATCAAGATTCATTTTCAATTCTCTTTATATACAGAAGATCAGTTTAGCATACATTAAGTAAAGGTTTCAACAGTTTGCACCCACACAGAAACACAGAGTGAAAAATACTGTTTCAGTACTAGTTATAGCATTAAATCACAATGTACAGCACACTAAGGACAGAGATCCTACATGAGGAGTAAGTGCACAGTGACTCCTGTTGTTGACTTAAGAAATTGACACTCTTGTTTATGGCATCAGTAATCAACCTAGGCTCTTGTCATGAGTTGCCAAGGCTATGGAAGCCTTTTGAGTTCACCGACTGATCATATTTAGAAAAGGTCGTAGTCAGAGTGGAAGTTCTCTCCTCCCTTCAGAGAAAGGTACCCCCTTTTTTGATTACCTGTTCTTTCCACTGGGATCTCACTCGCGGAGATCTTTCATTTAGGTCATTTTTTTTTTCCAGAGTGTCTTGGCTTTCCATGCCTCTGAAATACTTTCATGGGCTTTTCAGCGAGATCTGCATGCCTTAAGGGTTGATTCTGAGGCCAGAGTGCTGTTTAGGACATCCACCATTCTATGAGTCTGCTGTGTATCTCACTTCCCATGTTACCACGTTTAACTTCTAAGTCATTGAAAGAGGAAAACCCCAGAGTACCTGCTCCATGCTAGCTTAATTCACCTTTGCAGTTCTCCCAAAAGGCAATGGATACTAGATACTACATAAGGGAGCTGGGGTTTGCTGAATGCCAAAGAATTGCTCAATGGCTTCCAAAGCAGCCTATCAGTTTGCAATCTGGTTTTTTTTCTCAGCATCCAACATGGATAAAAGAGTCAAAAGAATCAGGAACAGAGTCTAATCTAGAGCAGCAAAGGCCATGGGGAAACAGGTAACCCTGATCTAATTTCCTAATTGTGAATCATTAGCTATAGCAAGATTTGACCTTAAAAGTGATGGCATGCAAAGAAGGAGGTACTTTTCTCTGAAGGGAGAAGAGAACTTCCACTTTGCTTATGGCCTTTCTAAATATTGATGGGAGTTTGTGGACTCAAAAGGCTTCCGGAGCCAGCACTGTGGTGCAGCTGGTAAAGCTGCTGCCTGCAGTGTCGACATCCCATATGGGCGCCAGTTCAAGCCCCGGCTACTCCACTTTCGATCCAACTCTCTGCTTTGCCCTGGTAAAGCAGTAGAAGATGGTTCAAGTCCTTGGGCCCCTGCACCTGTGTGGGAGACCCAAAGAAGCTCCTGGCTCCTGGCTTCGGATTGGTGCAGCTCCAGGCATTCCAGCCAACTGGGGAGTGAACCAGTGGATGGAAGACCTCTCTCTCCCTCCCTCTCCCTCTCCCTCTCTCTTCCCCCCCCCTTTCTGCCTCTGCATCTCTGTAACCCTGCCTTTTAAATAAATAAATCTTTAAAAAAAAAAAAAAAAGGCTTCCATAGCCTTGGCAGCTTATAACAAGAGCCTTGGGTGATCAATGACACCAAAAATAAGAGTGTCAATTGCTAAATCAACAACAGGAGTCACTGTGCACTTACTCCCCATGTAGGATCTCTGTCCTTAATGAGCTGTACTACAAGAATTAACGGTAAAACTTGTCTTCAAACAGTACTTTATACTTTGTGTTTCTGTGTGGGTACATACTGTTGAAATCTTTACTTAGTATAGAGTTGGTCTTCTATATATAAAGATAATTAAAAATGAATCTTAATGAAGAATGGGATGAGAGAGGGAGTAGGAGGTGGGATGGGAGTGGGGGTGGGAGGGTGGGTATGGGGGGAAAACAGCTATATTCCTAAAGCTGTACCTATGAAATCTGTATTTATTAAATGAAAGCTAAAAAATTTAAGCTTAAAATGTACAGTGTTTTAGGACATAGAAAAAATTAATATATCCAAGAAATAAAGAAAATTGTGTCATCTAGAAAAAATGTGAATGGCATGAAAAGATGCCATCAATATCCAGTCAACCCCTTTGGAATGAGCCTCATCTCAGATTTACTCGCTTACATTTTGAATCTGCTTGCTCTGCACAGGGACTCTGTAACTTATTGAGGCACAATAATTTCAAACTGACCAAAAAATTTTCTAATCAAATCATGGACAGTTTGGCAGGCAGCGCGGCTCACTGGGCTAATCCTCCGCCTGCGGCGCCAGCAACCCGGGTTCTAGACCCGGTTGGGGTACTGGATTCTGTCCCGGTTGCTCCTCTTCCAGTCCAGCTCTCTGCTGTGGCCCGGGAAGGCAGTGGAGGATGGCCTAAGTCCTTGGGCCCTGCACCCGTATGGGAGACCAGGAGGAAGCATCTGGCTCCTGGCTTTGGATTGGCGCAGCGCGCCGGCCATAGTGGCAATTTGGGGGATGAACCAACGGAAGGAAGACCTTTCTCTCTCTGTCTCTCTCTCTCACTGTCTAATTCTGCCTGTCAAAAAAAAAAAAATCATTGACAGTTTAAGTATATATCATGGCAATAATTCTGATACTCATGAAACAAAGTAAACAATTATGTATCCTAGTTTTGCCTTTATCCCATTCCTAATGCCCAGAATATATTAATATATTAACTCTTTACAAGCAACATTATAAATAAAATTCACTTCACACTGTCAAAAATTCAATTTTGAACATCTATTTTAGAGGGAAAGATAGCAAAGCCTTAAACTGAATTAAAATGTATTAAATGGATCATTCATCTGTGAAATACAGCCAGACAAATCAAACACTACAAGCTCACAAGCTTTTAAGTACTTAAATAAATTAGTGTATCTATGAAATTTGGCTCTAACTAAATGGTAGGATGAAAAACCTGCATGAGCAAGTAACAAATAAAAACTCAATTTAAGAAATCCAACTCAAAATATACTAAGTGTGATTGAGAAAATGACCCTAAGACCTAATGAAAAAATCATATTTATATATAGTCAGAAGTTGCCTATAGAAAGAAAAGATGAGAAGATTCAAAATATTTTACTACACGTGGGTCATCAGGCAGCTTTTAACAGTTCTTTGGCCATTCTTAGCATTTTATTTGACCTAGCTGATACTAAATTTAACATGGTAGAGAATATAACTGATCTAAAAATCAAACTAATTACTCATTTAGTAAAGTTTATACTACAATAACATGGATCTTATTATTTCAAACTATATATAAATCATTGGAATAAATGTTGCAAACACATTTGAAAAGTAAATACTGTCTAGGAATTATTCACTTGCAGGTGCACTGGTAATTTAATTTTTTCTTATATATCATAGAAGATAAAGTTACCCAACATACTCTAAGGACTAGGTGACCTATTACTAAACTACTTTTTTTTCCATTATAACTGTCAGTTGAATACAATCTCACATATTTCAAGAGAATCAGGATTAGATCAAGGATTAGAACGAGAAAGAAAAGGGCAGATCAAGTGGTTACCCCACAAATGCCTCCAACTCTGAATGTATTCACCCAACATAATATAAATCATTTTTATGGAGTTCCCAGTACTATCTTCTGCCCTGGCTGTGTTCCCCTACACTGGCATAATGAAGGTAAAATTTAACTGAAACAATTTACATCAATATGAATACATATTTCAAATGCAAACATCAACACAAATATGCATGAATATCAACACAGTTCTAGTAATACTTGTTTATTTAAAAAAAAAGAAACCCCAATGGAATCATCAAAAACCAAAATTCCTAACAATTCTCTAACAAGTCTTAATCATGCTGGTTACGAACTTCACAGTTCATAAACTTGGGGATCAGGCCCACCATATGCACAAGCAGTAACTAATGTCTCTGGACTTTGGCTAATGGTTAGTGACATAGTGGTCCCAACATATTAAAAAGAAAAAACTGTTGGAATGAAAGATATAATCAATAAACATGAATTGCTCTGACTGGGAAATGACATTTTAATTTTTCAATAAATAAGAGACATTTCTATTTAAAATAATACATTTTAAGTCACTGGAATGTGCACCTCTAAGACTTGAGCATCTGTCATCATCACTCTGCAGATGATTAAGGAATGGAGGTTGGTCACTGGTTCCTATAGGATACCCAAAGGTCAGCAAAGGTACTACCATAGCAACCCACAGAAACCTAACACTGAGTTTTCTCCATCTGTACTACAATTACCCTGGGACTTAACACAATTTTACACAATACAAGTACAATTTCAATGCATTCTGCACATCACAAAATGTAAACATAAAGGTCACAAGACTCCATCTTTATACTTAATATTTTCACAAAATGTTTTACTTTCACGATTTCCAAGGATAACTAATGACAGGGCAGGAGCAAACCTCAACACTTGCTTTTTTAAACACTACTTGCAACTTTCATGATGACTAAAAACTAGGGTTTTGATAGGAAATAGCCCTGGTGTTACATTGTGGTAGAGATCATACACATAATTTAATGATGCAAGCCACTATTCTCCTAGGTTTTCTATATGTAAAGGCCTTTACGTGGGGCTAGTGTTGTAGCCTATCAGGTTAGGCTCTGCCTACAACACTGGTACCCCATCAGTTCAAGGCTTGGCTGCTCCACTTCCAATCCAGCTCCCTGATAATGTGCTACAGAAAGCTGTGGAAGATGAGCAAAGTGCTTGGGTTCCTGCACCCATGTGGGGAGACTCAGAAGAAGCTCTGGGTTCCTGGACTCAGCCTGGCCCAGCCCCGGCCTTTGCAACTATTTAGGGAGTGAACCAGCAGCTGGAAGATTGCGTGCGTGCTCTCTCTCGCTCTCTCTGTCATTCCAATGAAAAATAAATCAATCTTCAAAAGGCATTTATGCTATTATCATTCTTTTTTTTTGAAAATTATTTATTTGAAAGAATCATACAGAGAAAGGGAGAGACAGAGAGAAAGGCAGAGTGAGATCTTCCATCTACTGGTTCACTCTCCAGATGGCCACAACTGCCACTACTAACCCAGGCCGAAGCCAGGAGTTTCAGAAAGGTCTCCCATGTGGGCGGCAGGCATCCAAGTACTTGGGCCATCTTCTGCTGTTTTTCTCAGGCTGTTATCAGGGAGCTGGATCAGAAGTGGAGCAGTCAGGACCCAAAATCGGCGCCCATATGGGATGCAGATGGCGGCTTTACCCACTATGCCACAATGCCAGTCCCTATTATCGTTCTTTGAAATTATTAAAACTAACATCCACAACTGGGAAACATATCCATTTTTTACCACCTTGGGTAAGGAGTCTACATAATTAAAAAGAATTGACAGAAAAACTTCAGATATCACTGGGAAACATTCGAAGAGATCCAAGAAACAGCCAATGAGCAAGGATAAGGGAATGATTCTTTGCTACTTACTAACTCATCATGTACATCACCACCTCAAGACAGGAAAGATACTGTTCCAGGAAGGAAAGTTAATTCCACACAGAAGTATCCTTTCCACGGGAAGAACCTACAATAAGCTTTCCACCTGAAGTAATGTGAGAGCGGGCTTATGCTAACAGCTAAGCTCAACAAAGGAATAAGAATGGGAGCACTGTACAAAGTTAATAAAGTTACCAACTCCACTCAATCCTCCCATTTTCTCTTGGAAAGGGCCATGAAATCTTATATTATTTTGATGAACCTATCTGATAAAAAAAAATGAAGTACAAATGAGAGAGAGTATTGCCTGGGCAATTAAAACATTTGTTTAAAATATTTATGGGGCAGGGACAAGTGTCGCGGCACAGCCTGTAATACACCCGAAACCCATAGCAGAGTACCTGGTTAGGCTCCCAGCTACCCTGCGCATCCAATACAACTTCCTGCTGATACACCTGGGAGGCAGCAGATGATGGTCCAAGTATTTGGCTCCCTGCCACCAACTTGGGAAACCCAGATGGAGTTCCTGGCTACTAGCTCCCACCTAGCCCAGCCCTGGCTGTTGTGGCCATTTGGCAAGTGAACCTAAGGGTGGAGGCTCTCTCTTGCTACCACACTCCTCTCCTTTTTCTCCCCACCTCCCTCACCCACCAACCACCCAAATAAATCTTTTTTTTTTCTTTTTTAAAGATTTAATTTACTTGAAAGGCAAAATCATAGTGAGGGAGAGACAGAAACAAATCTTTCATCCACTGGTTCACTCCCCAAACCAGGGCTGGGCCAGGCCAAAGCCAGGAGCCAGGAACTCCATCCAGGTCTTCCACCCCGTGGCAGGGGCCCAAGCACTAAGACTATCATCTGCTCCCTCCCAGGTGCATTAGCAAGGAGCTGGATCAGAAGTGGGACAGCCTGGACTCAAGTCTCACATAAGCCCTCATGTGGGCAACACAGCTGCAGCACTATGCGTGCCCCAAGTGCAAATATCTTTTAAAATGACAAGATCTGTGTAATTAGTTCTGGGGTGGAGTTTTAGGAACTGATTGTCACAAAAGATTGTCTCACATGGTCGACTTTTGAACACTACTATGTAAATTACCCTACCTTCTCTTTCTTACACTTTGGTAACCAACTTCTGACAGTCCCAAAGGCAAATTCAGAACTCGTTCCACAAGTTCATGATTTAAGAAAAACAGCTCTCCTGTTTAACTTTTTGCATTAAAAAAAAAAAATCACTGTGGACGACCAAGTTCTTTGAGTAAAACTGGGCTGCGCACATGCAAAAAGCTCCATGGCGACCCCACTGGAAAAGGCCAGTGCCCACGCACGGAATTAAAATACAGGAAACTTTGCTGAGAAAAAAATAAAGGAAGCCAGGGAGGGGAGGGTGCGTGAGCGTCCGCCTCACGTCACCACGATGAGCCGTCCTGGCTCCGGCTCTAATTTTAGGGGCGCTCAGCATTGCGGGGAAGGCCCTCTTTTATCCATTCTCTCGTGAACCGGGAGCAAACGGAATCTCGGCCACGTCACCGGCCGCTGTCCGCGTCGCCGCGCGGGCGCCCTTTCCAGGGAACGCTCCGCGGGAAGCTCAAAGGACGCGGGAAAAGGGCGGGGAGGAGAAGGGAAGCAAGAAAAGTGTAAGCGATGGTCAGGCGACAGGCTCAGTTCCTTCTGAAACTTTTCTGGCTGTCCCACAAGTTCTGGAACTTTCTTGTGGCCGCTCACAGAGGTGTGCGTAAATCCGAGCGCGGCCCTGGGGCGCACCGCCTTACCTGTGCCATGGCGACTGCTAGCGGCAGGAGACAGGGACGGAGCACTGCAAGAGAGTAGAGACACCCGGCTTAGCGAGCCACTGCTAGCCCCCGGCCCTCCCCAGAGCGCAGAACTGGGCGGAATCTGAGGCTGGGAGACGCGCGCTCTCCACAGCTCCAGAGGCGGCTGCGCGACCCCTCTCCCCGACCCAGCCCGGGCTGTGCGACCACTCGCCTAGACTGGGTACCTCGAGCCTACCGCAGAGTTGCGGAGTGCGAGCCCGCGGCGCGCAAGGGCAGGGCAGGGATAAGGCGGAGAGGGATCTGGGCCCTGCTCCCTAACTACTCCAAGCAACGGAAACGCCGGCGGCCCCGCCCCGGCCCTGCCCCACGAGCGTGGCCCGCCCCTGCCGGGACCTCACCCCAGCCCGGGCCTCAGCGCGCCTGCGTGGGGCGCGGCTCGACCCACTCCCTCCCGAGGGTGCGTGGGATGCCCGGCGGGGCCAGCGGCCGGGTGGGGCCAGGCTGAGGCTCCACTGTTACCGGGAGGGGGCGCCGCTCCTCCGGGGCCCTGAAGAGGGCGCGGGGAGCTGTCCGGGACTCGGGGCTTGGGGTCGCTGGGACCTCGGTCCGCGGTCGCCACAGCAGCTGTGGCCTCCCTGGGGCGCGTGAGCGTAGTCACTGCAGCCGGGGACAGCGCGTCTTTGACCGTCATGTAGGGAAAGTGTGCAGCTTTGTGAGCTGTGGCCCAAGTTAATTGTTTTTTTGTCTTCTTAAAGTGTCAATGATTCCTTCCTAAATGGCCGTCTCTTACATGGATATTTAGTAGCCTGTGTGGAATATTTCAAAGCCCAGGCCTGTAACTAGCTTATATTGTCAAAACTAACCCAGAACTTGAATAGAGCTTGAACGCGAGCCATGGCCCGTACTGGTTCAACGCGAAACACATGAGGTTTTGAGAGTGGAGGGCGAGTCTCCAGGGTACTGTGTTAGCCTGGCGCTGGAAAAGCAGAAATGGAGAGAGACAGCTCCGATTCTGGGACCTGCTGGGATGGAGAAGGCAGGCGACAAGATAAGGCAAGAGGGCAAGAGCTTGCGACAGCAGGCCCAGTGTTCTAGAGACAAATGCCCCAGGATGAGAAGTGCAAAGTGTTGTGGCGGCTCAGCAGAGGACAGAAAGGGACTAGTCTGAAATGAGGAAGAATAAATGAAAATGAATGTGACTCTTTGTTTAGATCGTCTCCTTTGCTTCTAGATGTGAGCTGCCTCAGTGGGGTCCTGGCTAAGTCACACAGAGCGGTAATTGTCAGAAAAGGGGAGCCAAGTCACACAGAGCGGTAATTGTCAGAAAAGGGGAGCCAAACTGCGGAGTGGGTGGAGCTGGCCACTCCTCCTGGCCCTGCAGACCAGGGCCAGACAGCCTCCCCGGCACCAGCCCGCGTCTCTGCCCGGCCCTGGGCGCCTGACTTCAGCGCTCCTTCCAGCGCGTCCATTACAGGCCCCTGTGCCTGACTACAGGCAGCGTTTCCTTGGCGTCTGTCTCTGACCCTCGTGCTTCTCCTGTCTCTCTCTGCTCTTTACCAATAGCAGCCCCTTTCAGCAGGCTTACAGACTTTTTTTAAAATGTTTCGTTTAGTTGAGAGGCAGAGCTAGAGAAAGAAGGAGAGATGGAGAAAGGTCTTGCATCCACTGGTTCACTCCCCAAATGGCCACAGCGGCCACAGCGGGCCAATCCCAAGCTAGGAGCCAGGAGCATCTTTCGGGTCTCCCATGCAGGTGCAGAGGCCAAAGGACTTCGGCCATTTTCTGCTGCTTTCCCAGACCGTAGCAGAGAGCTGGATCGGAAGAGGAGCAGCCTGGACAGCATTAAGCACCCATATGGGATGCCAGCGCCAGAGGTGAAAGTTTAGTCCACAATGCCACAGCAGAGGCCCAGAGACTTCTTTTTTGCCCAGCACCCTCATCTGCTCGATCTTTTGCGTCTCTTTTTTTTCCTACTGCTGCAGAAATGGAATTAGACAGAACCTCGGTGATTCTATGTTTAACAGTGATTGATTCCCTAGGAAAGTGATGCCATCATGGGTTAATGCTCTATGTCCTTGAGCTAAATAATCACAGGACAGATGAATTAGTAGACATTTATGCTATGAATAAAATGACACAAGGCTAGGGAACGGTGGTGCGGGGAACACTGTTTTGAAGGTATTTCTGAGAAGACTTGAGCAGAGACTGAAAGAATTTAATTGTATTGACAGCTATTTACAGAGCACCTATGGAAAAAGCATGCATCAGAGAGTGCACCTTCATGTTGGAGATAAGGCAAGTATACAGACACGAAAATTGAGGCACAGATGGCCAGCTATGAAAGAAGAGCATAAAACGCACCTGGGTTCAGAGGAGAGACAGCTAGTATTTGGTCAAGGGATTAAAAAGCCTGATTGATGTAGCCTTCGAGTTAGCCTTTGAGGAAAGGTATTTTTTAAGGCAAATCGGGACAGAAAGGGTGGTCTAGTTAAGTGCACCGCAAAAACCAAATGAAGAAACAGACCTTTATGTGCATGTGTGAACTGACCTTTCCAAAATGATCAGGATGGGGGCGGAGGGGGGTGCCTAAAGGCAGAATGCCATATGCACATGTAGCCCTGAGTGCTGTACTTCACTAAGTACAACACTGATGAGTTTTAGCTGCTGGGTGGTATAAATAATGGACACTCAGGAAATCTCCTTTTACTGCCTGTTAAAAGCCAGTGTCTGACATCTCCCAAAGTCCCTAGGATCAAAAGTCACCTTCAGACTCTGCACCAGATTCTCCAAGTAACTCTCTGATCCTCCTAATTACGCTTTCTCTTCCTGTGCAATTAAAATTAAAGTCCTTCTTACTCCCCATACTGTCTTTGTGTTAAGTATAAATTACTCAACATACTGTCTTTGTGTTAAGTATAAATTACTCAACATACTGTCTTTGTGTTAAGTATAAATATTATGTAATAATTTCAGTTTGTTTTTACTGTTGTTGGGTCTAAATAATAGCATGCAGCTATTTTCTGTGAGACAATCGGATCATATCAATTGTCCCTTTATTGGGAAAATAGTCCAAATGTCAGACAACTGATGCAAACACACTCAACCTCAATTTACTGGTAAACTTGGGATGTTCTCTGTTTTACGCTTTCCCTCAATTACTTGACTCACTCAGGAACTAGCCAACCCACTCCAAACAAGCCACTGAACTGCTTGTGTGGCAGTTTCTGCATCTCTCAACTCTAATCTTTGGATCACATTCTCATTGCCATACTGTTTCCCTTGACCGTATAGGTCCACAGAGGAAAATAAGTTACAGGTTCTGTTAAAGTAAGTACAAAGCAATGCTTCCCCAGTTTTAGGATGTCGGGAGTCTTGTTCTTTAGAAAAATATAAAATTTTCAATTAGTCTGCTTTTAAGCTGAGTTTATTTAATAAGTATACTTCTTGCAAATTGTGGCTAAAGCAGAAGGAAAGAAGACTGGAAAGTGAGCTGAGAGAGGAAGAGGAAATAGGAGATAGGGGCTGAGAGGTAAGGTAGGGGATGCTTACAGAGGGAAAGGAGGAACCTTCCACCTCCCAGACAAGAGCTGGAAAGAGCCAGCATCTGATATCAGACAGAATTGGAGTCAGATCCCTACTCTGCCAGCTTATTAGTCATTTGACTTGGACACATTACGTGATTACCCTGATCCTGGATTTCCTTATCTAGAGTGATGATTTGAATAAAATGAGCTCATGTAAGCAAATATCTCACAGATTATAGAAAGATCGTTTGCATTTCCCATGGCTCTCCTCCCCTCTAAAAACTCTCACTACTGCTCTTAGCTCCTAGCTTGCTCTCAGCTCCTCGCCTTCACATTAAAAGCAAAATTTACCTCCTCTGCCTGCCCTGCCCAGCAAGGCCTGTTGCATCCCATCACCTGCCAGTCTCAGAACTCGCAGGCCCACCTTGAGGGGGGAGGGAGTCCAACCTGATGCTTCCTGGTGCCACCCGTTTTCTGCCCTGCTATTCTTTCCCAGGCAGAGTCTTCCATTGTAGGCCCCCATCAACACACAGCTAGCCCAGGCCCTTACCCTCCACACTGGTCTCTAAATGCAGCAGTCCCCGTCTGCTGGTGCCAAGGTCTCCAAAAGCACCACCCCAATTGAGTTCAAGTGCCCTGGCTGGCCTCCTTGTGTCCCTGCCTCAGAGTCCCAGGATGACAAGCAGAGGTGAGGCCATGTGGACCACTGCATCCCAGCAGTGGTACTAGAGTATAGTTTTATTCCAGTGTCTCCCCATCCATGCCCTTCAGATTTAGCAAGGTCACAGTATCCTAAGGGAAAACAGCTATCTTGGTACATTCAGGTTGCCAAAGCAAAATGCCATAAGATGTGTGGCTTATACACAACAGAAACTTGTTTCTCCTAGTTTTAGAGGCTGGGAAATCTTAAGATAAAAAGAGTCGGCAAACATGCGGTATGGTGAGGATCTGCTTCCCCCTGACAGCTGTCTTCTCGCTACAACGTCATGTAGTGAAAACAGCTGGCTAGCTCTCTAGGGTCTCATCTATAAGGGAACTAATCCCAATCATAAGGCCAAGCCCTCCCTCCAGAACTAACCATCTCCCAAAGGCCCTACTTCCAGACACCGTCACCTTGGAGCTTACGATTTCAGCACATGAATTGGAGAGGGACTCATCCAGACCACAGCCACAGGCCCAGACATATTTCCAGAACCTCACCCTGAGCCAATAGTGCTAACATCCCTACTGAGATCCATGTTCTCATCTAAGCGTTGAAAGCAGAGACTCCCCTCAGAACAAGTTTAGCTTTAAATCTCCTTCCACTGTTGTTATTCAAAATATTTGTATTTGCCTAGGAAAATGTAAGTCATCTTACCTAGCAGAAGTCTGGTGTGGAGGTCTTGGGTAAATAATTAGGATATCTCATGGGAATCTTTCACATAGAAAGTCTTAGGCTAGATTAAGAATCTCAAAATTATTAGTAAAAGAAGCAATAAAAATACTAAAGTCCACTTATAAAAGGACAAGCTTCCCCTCATGTTTACTTCTAAACCCCCAGCACTTAAGTAACTGCTCATTAAGTATTTTTTATCACTTTTTGCTTTGTGATTTTTTTAAACTTTTATTTAGTAAATATAAATTTCCAAAGTACAGCTTATGGATTAAAATGGCTTTTCCCCCCCATAACTTCCCTCCCACCCGCAACCCTCCCAACTCCGCTCCCTCTCCCATTAAGTATTTTTGAAGAAATGAGAGAATGCATGGATGAGTGAACATACTGTGGTAAAAACTGTTTTTGTTTTAAAGATCTTGCTATTAACTACAAATTACTGATATTCAGAATGATCAGGAGATATAAGAAGGACTTCGAAGGAAACTGTACGAGAGAATTTTGTCAGAGGAATAATTGTATTCTTAAACAGGATTTCTGAATTCTGGAGAGGACTAATCCCCAGCTGGATAGAGTTTGTTTTGTGATCACAGACAATGACTTAATTTTTCCCTATTTGGGATGGTGGTCAGGAGTAAGGGAGCTGACTTGTTTAATGCCTAAAAATAATAGGAAGATCAGCTTCAATTTCTCACTCATCTTTCTCCTTCCAAAAACTCTTACCACCATGCCCCACCCTCATTTTCCATGCTGATGATTCAGTCCCCCATCCATCCTACTAAAAATTCAAAATCAAGTCCTTGTAAATCCACTGTTCTACTATTGTATGCCCTATCTATAACCAGCCAACTCAGCACTCACCCATACACCCAGCTCACTCACTCCTGGCTCAGTCTTGTGGTCCTGTGGGCACCCTCCTTGATGCTGCAAGTTGAGCTTCACTATGGTGGCTTCCCCATCCTTACTCCCTAGTTTTCCTAGCAGTTTCTTAATTCCATGAATACCCTCTATGGCAACTTGTCATGACTCTGTTATACAAAGTTGCTTCTCTTAATTGAACCCTGAATGGTTCAACTTGGCAAAAATAAGCAGACTGCTCTATAAATCTGGGAGTTACAGTAAAAATAATGTAAAGGAGACATCATGGGGCTGGCATTGTGGCACAGTGGATTCAGCTGCCAGTTGTGCCACCACCATCACATATTGGGATGTGGGTTCCAATCCCAGCTGCTCCACTTTTTTTTTTTTTTTTTTTTTGGACAGGCAGAGTGGATAGTGAGAGAGACAGAGAGAAAGGACTTCCTTTATCATTGGTTCACCCTCCAATGGCCGCTGTGGCCAGCACGCTGCAGCTGCCGCACTGCGCTGATCCGAAGCCAGGAGCCAGGTATTTCCTCCTGGTCTCCCATGTGGGTGCAGGGCCCAGGTACTTGGGCCATCCTCCACTGCACTCCCGGGCCACAGCAGAGAGCTGGACTGGAAGAGGGGCAACCAGGGACAGAATCTGGCACCCCGACCGGGACTAGAACCTGGGGTGCCGGCACCGCAGGCAGAGGATTAGCCTATTGAGCCGCGGTGCCAGCCAGCTGCTCCACTTTCGATTCAGCTGCCTGCTGATGCACCAGAGAAAGCAACAGAAGATGGTTAAAATACATAGGCCCCTGCCACACATGTGGAGGACCCAGATGCAGTTATAAGCTCCTGGGTTTAGCCTGGAGTAAAAAAAAAAAAATCAATTTAGGAGTTGACAGGTGGGATAACTTATCCTTGCAGGAGACAGGCCTGGGCTAGTGGGAATAGCTGATCTGTCCATGAAGGTTGATCCAGCAATGTCACTGTGAAGCTGTAGTTAACTTCACAAACTATGTAAATCTAACCTCTAACTTCTAGATGATTTTTTTTCTGCCAATGTCATGAGCTTGCAACATTGTACACAACTTTCCTGTGAGTTGCACAGTTGCTGTGCAATTATATACAATGTTTAGGAACCAGAAGCATAGAGTAAGGCAGGCCTGGCCCAGCCCTAGCCAGGTTACCCTCTCCTGAATCAAAACCTCCCATGGCTGGTTTTGATTGGTGAAACTCCCTCACATGCCATCGCCAGCTACAAGGAGGCCTGTGAAGTGAGTTCTAGCCTCAGCTTCATAGAAGCAGAATCCTCGTTTCTATATTAAGTTCATTGAAATTTAAAAATAAAAATTTTAGTGCCATAAAGGGAAACCATGGCTGATGACATGTTCAGAACTCTCTCTGTCTTGCATTCCTTTCTCAAAGGCCAGTTTTCTGAGCATGGCCAAGGTTAGCCCTAGGCTCACATCCTTACAGTTCCCAGAAGTCCTCCCTAAGCTCTATCTGGAAAAGTCTGATTGCAGCAGCAATGACACAGACCTTAGTAACAGCCCCTGCCAAGGGACACCTAATCTGATGGAGCATTTCTGAAAAGAAAGGAAATTCCTGGTAAATCAGGGCTTCTCTGCCACAGCACCATTGACATTTGGGGCTGGATAATTCTTTGTTTTGTGGGGACAAGGGAGCTTGTAGGGTGCTCAACCACATCTCTTGCTTCCAGGTACCACTATTGACTGGTAGCACCCTCCCTCTCCAGTTGTGGCAAGCAAATGAGTCTCCAGGCATTGCCAATTGTCCACTGCTGGGCAAAATTACCTGCATGTGAACGCTGATAGATATAAGGGATCCCTTGCTGATCCCTGACTCGGTGTTCCATTTCCTTCTATGTTACTCAGGCTGTAGAAGGGCTTACCAAGGCAAATCACACTTCTATTTTTTGTTAAAGATTTATTTATTTATTTGAAAGTCAGAGTTACACAAAGAAAGAAGGAGAGCCAAAGAGAGAAAGAGGTCTTCCATCGACTGGTTCACTCCCCAATTGGCCACAATGGCCAGAGCTGTGCCGATCCGAAGCCAGGAGCCAGGAGCTTCTTCCCAGTCTCCCACGTAGATGCAAGGGCCCAAAGTCTTGGGCCATCCTCTACTACTTTCCCAGGCCATAGCAGAGAGCTGGATTGGAAGTGGAGCAGCCGGGACTTGAACCAGCACCATATGGAATGCTAGCACTGCAGGCGGCGACTTTACCCACTACATCACAGTACTAACTCCAAATCACACTTCTAAACCCATCTCCTATTCAGACCTCTTTCTTGAGTTGTAGGCTAATGGATCTACCTTCCTGCTACCCAAGTCTACCATGATATCCCACAGCTAACTAAAAACCAACATGCCTAAAGCTAACTCATCTTTTTCCCCAAAAACTACCTTTTTTCCCACATTCCCTATCCTGGCAAAAGGAATCACTGCTGATCAGTTACTCATATCAGAATCCTGGCACTATTTCTGGCCCCTTCACTTTCCTTCACCAACCTCTCTCTCAAATCTTAATAATCCCATTTTTACCTTCTTCTACGCATTTGCTACTGCAAATGGTTCACAACCAGTGTCTTGTCTTCCTCTCCTTCTCTAACTCGCCATTCAGATTCCTTTAAGATTTCATTTTTTTCTAAATGAGAAACCATTCATGTTATCCCCTGCTTAAAATTGATAGATTTTTAGCAGATCCAAATTACTTATAGAAAATAATTAGGGGGCCGGCGCCGCAGCTCACTAGGCTAATCCTCCGCCTTGCGGTGCCAGCACACTGGGTTCTAGTCCCGGTCGGGGCGCCGGATTCTGTCCCAGTTGCCCCTCTTCCAGGCCAGCTCTCTGCTGTGGCCTGGGAGTGCAGTGGAGGGTGGCCCAAGTACTTGGGCCCTGCACCCCATGGGAGACCAGGAGAAGTACCTGGCTCCTGCCATCGATCAGCGCGGTGTGCCGGCCGCAGCGCGCTGGCCGAGGCGGCCATTGGATGGTGAACCAACGGCAAAGGAAGACCTTTCTCTCTGTCTCTCTCTCTCACTGTCCACTCTGCCTGTCAAAAATAAATAAATAAATAAATAATTAGGGGCAGGTATCTGGCATAGTAGCTAGGACACTGCTTAGGATAGACATATATCACATTGGAGAGCCTGGATTTGAGTCCCAGCTCCACTCCCAATTCCAGCTTCCTGGTGATGTGCACTCCAGGAAGCAGCAGGAGATGGCTCAAGTAATTGAATGTCAGATATGCAGGTTAGAGTCTGAATTGAGTTCCTGGCTCCCAGCTTCAGCCTGGACCAACCCCAACTGTTGTGACAAGTGAACAAGTAGATAGGGGAGTGCTCCCTCTCACTCTCTCTCAATCTCCCCCCCCACTCTGTTTCTCTCTCCCTTTTAAATAAATAAATTTAAATTTTTTTTAAAAAATCATTAGAATTATTTACCAAAAAGTACAATGATCTCCTTGAACTTTTTATGCCATTGTCTCCAACCTGCTCCCAACCTTTTCTCTCTTGCTAACAAGTGACTTTAGTACCCTGGGTTTGCATTCATTATCTCACCTGCCTGCCCAAAGGCCTTCCCCTACTTTTGCTTAATTTGCCTAGCAAACTCTTGCTCCTGCAAATGCCTTCTTCACTTTTGCTTTAAAAGCTCTTCATAGTCATTTGGCCCAACATCTTGACTGCAATCTCATGAGAAACCCTGACCCACAGCTACACAGATAATCTACAGCTAAGTTGCTAAGCCAACAGAAATTGCTGTTGGAAGCCACCAAAGTTGGGAGTAATTTGTTAAAGAGCAATAGATGACTAATCCATGTGGCTTATTTTCCAGGTCAATCTGACAGAAATTCTACACACAAATTCCAAGTTTGGTGTGCTCAATCTTTTCAACCTAGACTTCTGTTTATTTTGTTTTTGTTTTTTTAAAGACTTATTTTTATTTATTTGAAAGGCAGAGTTATAGGGAGGCAGAGGCAGAGAGAGAGAGGGAGAGAGAGAGAGAGAGGTCTTCTACCTGCTGGTTCACTCTCCAAATGGCTGCAACAGGTGGAGCTGAGCTGATCCAAAGCTAGGAAACCTGGAGCTTCTTCAGGGTCACCCATGTGGGTGCAGGGGCCCAAGGACTTTGGGCCATCTTCTACTGCTTTACCAGACCATAGCAGAGAGCTGGATCAGAAGTGGAGCAGCTGGGACCTAAACTGACATGCGTATAGGATGCCAGCACTGCAGGCGCTTTATCCTTGACGCCACAGAACCAGCCCCCTGTTTGTTTTGTTGCAATGATTTATCTATCTATTTTGAGGGTTCAAGTTGGTCCTGGTGTTGTGCCGTAGGGGGTAAATCTGCCACCTGTGATGCCAGCATCACCTTTGGGCAACATTTTGTGGCCCAGTTGCTCTACTCCCGATCCAGCTCCCTGCTAATGACCTGGGAAAAGCAGTGGAAGATGGCCCAAGTTCCTGGGCCCCTGTTACCCATGAGAGACCTATATGAAGTTCCTGGCTCTCCTGGCTTTGGCCTGGCTGAGTCCTGACAATTGCTGCCATCTGGGGAGTGAACCACCAGTTGAAAGATCTCTCTCTCCCTATCTCTCACTTTCTCTGTAACTCTGGTTTTCGAATAAATTTCAAATAAATCTTTAATTTAAAAAAAAAGTCTGTGTTGCAGAGAGAGAAAGAGATCTTCCATCTGCTGGTTCACTCCCCAAATGGCTGCAACAGCTAGCTAGACAGAAGCCAGGAATCAGGAGCTTCATCCAGGTCTCCCACACGGGTAGCAGGGACTCAAACCCTTGGGCCATCTTCCCTCTGCTTTTCCCAGGCCATGAGCAGAGAGCTAGATCAGAAGAGGAGCAGTTGGGACACAAACCGGTGCCCATACATGATGCTGGCTTCGTGGGCGGTGGCTTTACCTGCTAAGCCACAAACTTCTTTTGGGTTTTGAATGATACCTATGACCTGTCTTTTATTTCTCTAGTTTCATTTTGAAACACTATAAAACAATGAAGCACATTTGAGTAGATTATCTAATCAAGGGTCACAGAGTAATATGCAAAAATATGTGTTTGAAATGTTATTAAAATCTTCAATATCTTTTATTTTTAATGTAATCTTGCAAAAACTGATCAAGCAATTAGCATTTCTATGTCCTTTTCTTTATGCTTGGCGCCAACTAGCTCCTCTCCTCTAGTTCTTTGTACAGTACAGATTGCATTATTGTGAGTGGCAGCCACCCCACTGCAGCCGTGGAGCACTAGAACCTATTAACTATGCTTTGGTGCCAGATATCCAACCTCCTCCACCTCCTCTCCTCTATTATTATTTCATATGACTTTAATCTCAGGAGTGCAACTGAGAGCCTGCCAAGACAGTCTCTTTTTACATTCAAATCTCTACCTTTGGGGCCAGCTCTGTGGTATAGCAAATAAAGCCACTGTCTGCAGTGCTGGTATTCCATATGGACACAGGTTTGAGGCCCGGCTGTTCCACTTCCGATGCAGCTCTCTACTAGGGCCTGGGAAAATAGTAGAAGATGGCCCAAGACCTTGGGCCCCTCACTTGCATGGGATACCCGGAAGAAGCTCCTGGCTCCTGGCTTCAGATCAGAGCAGCTCCGGCCTTTGCAGCTAGTTGAAGAGTGAACCAGTGGATAGAAGATCTCTCTCTCTCTCTTTCTCTCTCTCTCTCTGCCTCTCCTCTCTGTGTGTAACTCTTTCAAATAAATCTTTAAAAAAAAAAATTCTCCCTTTCCAGAATCTATCAGAATTTATAGGATACAATCAGAGAATCTAATTTCATTGTTATTGCTAATAAGCTTCACTTAGAAAAGTTCTGAATCTTTCTACACAGTTTACTCACTTTAAAATTAGTTTGCAGGAACAACCAAAGTGGCCATCAGGATAGAAAAGAAAAATAAACTGTGACTTATTCACAAATCGAGTGGTAGCAATAAAAAGAACACAACCTAGAATAATCTCAAAACATCTTGAACAAAAGAAGGAAGAACAAGAAATACATATTCTATTTGAGTCCATTTATATGAAATTCAGGCACAGGAAAAATATGGTATAGTGTAGAAATCAGGATAGTCTGTTTGCTTTTTGGGTTTTCATTTTGGAGGATAAAATTGATGAAAAGCAGGAGTGAGAGAATATTCTGGAGATGATAAAAAATTTAGTAATTTGAGCCGAATGATGACTCAATGATGTGCATATTTTGCATAATACACTAATTAAACACTTATGTTCATTTTGCTTTATGTAAATTTTCTCTCAACCTAAAAGATACAACATAAAAAGGATAGTTTGTAATGCCAAAAGGAGAATCATTCTTTTAGAAGGCATAAACAGGGTTTTCTGAACACAATAGATCTTTCATATCACACAAGTAAAACATAGGCAGTTATTTCCAAATATTTTTCAGAAACTTACATCAAAAGAAGTAAAGCTTAGTCTCTGGGACCGTGGTATATACCCAGAGATTCTTAACCACAGCCGGGCTCTCTCTAAATAGCCTTGGGTAAAAAAATCACCAGGCCACGCCCCTCCCTTCTGAGGCCCTGCAGTTCGAAAGGCCAACCCCCAGGGCACAGGAAGGGGACCCTCCAGGCTGCCGCAAGGCGGGTGGGGCTGAGCTGCAGCGGAGGGTTCCACCTGTGACTCAGTGTCCAGGAATTTCACGAGGCCGGGGAAGGAGGATTTTGGCATAGAAAGGAGACTCGAGGGGAAACAAAATATTGACAAGACCTTCACAGTTGCCATCTGGGACTGCCCGCGTGACATCCGGGCTGCAGCTGGAACAGAAAAGCAGCAATTGATCAGTGCTCTAGCCAAGACTGGGGGAGGGCCAGGGACCTCCGTGACAAAAAGGGAGAGCACTTGGGAAATCACTCCAGTCTGCAAAGAGGAAGTCAGAGAATGCAAAAGCAGTGTGCTCCGGGAGGCCGAAAGACTCAAGTGCGGAAAGCCATTTCATGAAGGATTTGAACATCTGGCAATTACATCTGAGGGAACTTTAAAATGAAAAATCCGAGTTTACTTTTGGTGCACAAAAAATTTTTGGTGGAAAAAACTGAAAGTCTCACATCTGGCAATCTGTCAGGGCCAGGCAAACAGGGAATATCTTTCAACCTAGCTGTAGTCTCTCCTCTCCTGGATCCTATGCTATCTTCTTCATTTCCCTGTTTTGTGCAGACCTTTCTCCAGAATTGTTCTGAAAAAGAAGGAAAGAGAAGTAAAATTTTTTCAAGCTTCCAAGTCTGATCTGTCTTTATTCCACCTTTATTCATATTGGTTAGCAAGTTGGGCAGCAAATAGATTCAGAGCAGTTTCCTGTCTTGAGTTTTCAAGGGATGTTTCCACTGACTCCCAGCATTCCCACGTGGCAGGTGGGATGTCTGGCACCTGTCTGACTCTGGGCCCTCTCATCCCTGGAGGGTTGCAGGATCTTTGTTTTATCTCCAAGATTCTAAAATTTCAAAACAGCATGCCTTAGGGTGAGTTTCTGGGTTTTTATCATGTATTGTTCAAGAAGCTACATGAGCTCTCTCAACTATAGACTCAGCTTTTCTGTTAGGAAATTTTTTTTTGCCTATTTCCTTAAAAATACCCTAACCTATCTTTTTTTCAACTTTTATTTAATAAATATAAATTTCCAAAGTACAACTTTTAGATTATTACAGCTTTTCCCCCCATAACATCCCTCCCACCCACAACCATCCATCTCCCACACCCTCTCCCATCCTATTCTTCATCAAGATTCATTTTCAATTATCTTTATATACAGAAGATCAACTTAGAATATACTAAGTAAAGATTTCAACAGACAGCACCCACACAGACACACAAAGTATAAAGTACTGTTTGAGTAGTAGTTTTATCCTTAATTCACATAGTACAACACATTCAGGACAGAGATCCTACTTGGGGAGCAGGTGCCCAGTGACTTCCGTTGTTGATTTAACAATTGACACTCTTATTTATGATATCAGTAATCACCCGAGACTCTTGTCATGAGCTGCCAAGGCTATGGAAGCCTCTTGAGTTCACCAACTCCAATCTTATCTAGAAAAGGCCATAGTCAAAGTGGAAGTTCTCTCCTCCCTTCAGAGAAAGGTACCTCCTTCTTTGATTAGCCTATCTTTTTGTATTCTCTCTTTCTGGAACACCTTCCTTCTGGAACTCTAATATTTCCTTTTTTTTACTTCCATTTTTTATATTTTTATTTTTAATTGACTTCCTCACATTTATCTTCCAACGTTTCTTCCAAAATTTTCTATTAGATCTACCTTCAAAGACTGATTTTTCCTCGCTGGATAGTTTCATTGTACACCTTTCTCTTATGTTTCCCAAATAGAGTATCTCTTCTTGTCCTCATGAGAAATGTAACCCCAGGGTTGTAGGCTTGTTTTTTAGGGTGTCTTCTGCTTCAAAGCGTGGTTGCCATTTTCTTCAAGTGTTTGCCCTGGCTCTGCCTGCTGTGAAATCAGCTTCTCTTGAACATCTGATGATCCTTGGCCATCAACCCCTACTTAAAATTAAGGCAGAAAAAAAACGAACTGGCACCCAGGGATACATATCCATGTAAGGGGATGTGGCTGTCACTGCTCTTTGTTTCCTTGTTTCTGTTTTTGTTTCCAGCTAACTTCCCAAAGAGCCCTCAACTATACTCTGGCCAGGAAAGCAAAAGTTTGGTGTGTTCCTTTCTTTTACAGACTTTCAAGTAACCGTCCTGTTTCCAGACTACCGTCATCCTCCACTCAAGTCTTCCTGAATATTTCTGAAATCCCATGGTTGAGTCACCCTCCCTCAGCTTTCCTTACTCCAGCCTAGGTGTCAGCTTTTCTCCAGCTTCAGTCGGTTTAATCACTGGCCCATCTGCTTTCAGATTAAAAATCCCACCACTGCTGCCGGCTCTACTTGTAAGTACTCCATGCCAGTATTTCATTTTTGTCCCCTATGTACTTTTGGCAAGAAGGACTAGAGATCGTGTGTTCACCCAGCCATGCTTAGCAACTAGTCTTAAAGTTGCTTCTTTTCTTATCTGCATAGATTTCCTGTTAATATCTGAAGCTGAGGCAAAAGTTATAACTTGCTCATCATGACAATCCAGTGGCTACAGCAAGGCATGTCATATATTAGGGGCTTATTAAGCAGATTTATAGAATGATGATACACATAGAACAATGATGCTTTTGAAATATTAACCAATGTTTGCTTTTGCTCTTCTCTGCAGTATTTTATTCTCCCTTTCCAACTTGGCTAATCAGTTACATTTCAGGGAATGTACAGAATGAGAAAAAGAAAATATTCCTTAAGTTTAAGTTTCCAAAGCTTAAGTCTTTAGTAAAATTGGAAGGACTTGTGGCATAAACAAAATATTAGGGCCAACCATTATTTTTTTAAAGATTTATTTATTTTATTTGAAAGGCAAAGTGGCAGAGAAAGAGGAAGAGACAGAAAGAAAGAGGGAGAGGTGTCTGCTCTCTTCTTTTCTTCCCTGGCCTCTTGCCAGGAGGGGCCTTGTTGTAGCCCTGTGCCTCCAGGGCACATGGCCTTCGGGCCAACCACCCTAGGCTTCCTGGCCTAGATGCTCCTCCACGTGGCTGGTTCCTGGTGCTCGGTATGAACCCAGATTTACCCTTCTCTCTTTTAGATAAAGCTCTCACTCTCCTATGCATCTTTCTGCACTAAATAAAAGCCTAAAATGAAAAAAAGAAAGAAGAAAGAGAAAGAAAGAAAGAAAGAAAGAAAGAAAGAAAGAAAGAAAGAAAGAAAGAAAGAAAGAAAGAAAGAAAGAAAGAATCTTCCATCCACTGGTTCACTTCCCAAATGGCTAAAATAGCCAGTGCTGGGGCCAGGCCAAAGCCAGAAGCCAGGAGACCCTGACTCAGCCTGGCTCAGCCCCAGCCACTGCAGTCATTTAGGTAGTGTTTAGGTAGTGAACCAGTGGATGGAAGCTTGAGCGCTTGCTCTCTCTCTCTCTCTCTCTCTCTGTCACTCTACCTTTCAAATAAATAAATCTTTCTAAAAAATGAAATTAAACTTAGCTATAAAATATTAGATTATTTTTCCCCAAAATGTGTATTAGTTGGTTCGTAAGTTCAATTCCATATACACTGCACAATATGGGAATTACTTAACAAATGACCAAATAGGTCAACGCAGCAACAAGCTAAATTAAAGTACAGATTAATAGTTGTGAATGATGAATCATCCATGAAATCTAACATGTGGTTAGTAGAACAGGTAGATTTGGGGCTCAACTTTTTATATAATTTGTTCATCTTTAGAGACTAAGTGCAGAAATCTATAAACATCCGAGAGTAGTCCAGGTCAGGACCTCTGCTTTCAGCTAAGAAGAGGCCACGGCTCCCAGGAGATGACCAGAAAAACTGGGGAGAACACACAAAACCATGCCAGTTCCAAGGCCCAGAGCAGCTGCTGGGGCAACTCAGACCTGAACTTCAAGATTCTGGAGAAGGAGGAAACTTGGAAAGACAGGTTGACGTTTTGCAATGACGTTTGTTCTTTGGGGCATTTGCTAATTGAGTAATGGATATAAGGCCAAGAATGCGGGCAGATTTGGGCAGGGGGCCACTAAGGGGCAGAGAAGATAGCAGAATTGTTGGCAGGGTAGGAGATGGAAAAACCAGAGTCTGTGAAACCAGGATCTCAACAAGGAGGGTGATTGGAAAATGAAGCCTGACCTTTGACCTGTTGCCCCACGAAGATATTTGCCAAATTCTGATGAGCACACAACAGGCTATTAAGGGGCTAGGAGACAGGCTCTGAAAAGCCTAGAGGGCAGATTTCACAGTCTGCAAAGACTCATCAGTAAGAAGGGGTCACAAGGAACACCTGGGAGACTGAGGTGGAACAGGGATTAAGCAAGAGTAGAAAAGAACATCTGAAAAACAGGAATGTGCAATAGGACATTCTGGAAAGGGCAAACCACAGAGACAGACAAAGGACCAGAAGTTGCCAGTTGCTTGGGGTAGGAAAGTGTCAAAACCTAAATAACAGAGAAGGATGCTCCAGAGGTGAGTAAGGTTATACAGGAAGAGCATTGCACTGGGGGATACGTGGGCCAGACTAAACTCTGTGTGCATTCAAAGAGGTTGAGGCAAGGAGAAGCTTTTCTAAGATAAAAAAAGGGGATTGCCTAACCTTTTTGCATTAATTATCCTTGGCTTTGAGAATCAATAACATGAGTGGCATCGGTCCAAGATTGGATGGGCAATTTTTAGGTAGCAGAAGTTTTTTCTGTGCTAGCATGTGGCAGCCTTTGAGCAAGGTCATGGTTCTTGTTATCAGGCAACTTGTTCATGAGAGCCCCCCCTTCATGGCCTCCTGCACTCAGCCGTGTCGGAGATGGACATCACTGACCATGTCTTTAATACGTTAAGTTCCACAGAGGGATAAATAGATAGAACACAGAATATTTCAGGGCAGCACAAACACTTATGATACTGCGATGGCAGGTGCACATCATTACACAAAACACTTTGAGGGTACAACCCCAAAAGTAACCCCCATGGGCCCTGTAGACTCAGTGATAAGAATGTGTGCCACTGTAGGTTCATCAGTCCTAATAGCTGTACTCCCTCTGGCACGGTGGGGGTGTGTGTAAGGGGAGAGGGTGGCAAGGGATATATGGGAATTCTCTGTACTTTCTCCTCTGTTTTGCGATAAGCCTAAAACTTCTCTGAAAGGCAAGGTCTACTTTTTAAAGGAATACCTGTAATGTAGCCTGGCATGGTTGTGTCTCTGCACTGAAGCAATCAGCTCCCTAAAAGAAGAAGGCAGCAAGCCCTCGGTGAAGGATGACATTGCTGCATCTGTCATATTTAAAGTACAGCTGGCCCTGGGTCAAATTTATTAGGAATTCCAGCAGAGAAAGACTATTACTAAAAACCAAGAGGAAGACAATCAAGATAGGCACATTTGTCATGATATTTTAGTTTTCAAAAAAAAGATCCTAAGAAGTTAAGTGTAAGCCAGTTCCACACAACTGAGATTCTTCCCGATCTACAGCCGTATTGATAATGTTTCAGTGAACTAGATAAAGCGAATTCTAAGAAATTATGTAGATGTAACTTTCAGACATGCAACTTAAAACAACCAATCAGGGCTGGCGCCGCGGCTCACTAGGCTAATCCTCTGCCTTGCGGCACTGGCACACTGGGTTCTAGTCCTGGTTGGGGTGCCGGATTCTGTCCCGGTTGCCCCTCTTCCAGGCCAGCTCTCTGCTGTGGCCCAGGAGTGCAGTGGAGGATGGCCCAAGTCCTTGGGCCCTGCACCCCATGGGAGACCAGGAGAAGTACCTGGCTCCTGCCATTGGATCCGCGTGGTGCGCCGGCCACAGCGCGCTGGCCGCGGCGGCCATTGGAGGGTGAACCAACGGCAAAAGGAAGACCTTTCTCTCTGTCTCTCTCTCTCACTGTCCACTCTGCCTGTCAAAAAAAATTTTTTTTCAATAAAAAAAAAAATAAAACAACCAATCAGTTCTTCACACTGTTGCTTTCTGCTCAGTCCCATACTTAAATGACAATTTTTACAAGTTTTACTTTTTTGGCAACTATGAGATTTTACCATATCTAAGGAAGAAAATGAGAAAGAACTCCTTGGTAGTCAATGAAGTAAACTGATAGAAAACAAACTCTGCTTAGACCTTGGAGATTGCTATTAAAATTATAGATTTACAGGTCATAGGGACTCCAAGCAGAATAGCTTACTCTAGATATCCCATTTCTCCACAAAAATGTATATACTTATATACTCATATTTTAAGAAAACACCTTAAATATCACCAATACATTTTTAAAAAATTAAATTCAAATGTTATTATGAATTTCAAGTTACATTATTTCAAATTTCTAGAATGGAATAGAACCATTTAGAAACTGGAAAAATGGCATGAATGAAAACTGACATCCCTTGAAACTCAATTTTTAAAGAAAGCAATTTCTCTGCAAACAATATCCCCATTACACAAGCTGAAACATTATCTACTTCTTCACTTTGCCAATAGTGAGTTCTTAAAGCTATGAAAAAAAAAATTGTGTGGCCGGCACCGCAGCTCAATAGGCTAATCCTCCGCCTGTGGTGCTGGAAACCCAGGTTCTAGTTCCGGTCGGATCGCTGGATTCTGTCCCGGTTGCTCCTCTTCCAGGCCAGCTCTCTGCTGTGGCCCAGGAGTGCAGTGGAGGATGGCCCAGGCCCTTGGGCCCTGCACCTGCATGGGAGACCAGGAAAAGCACCTGGCTCCTGGCTTCAGATCAGTGCAGTGTGCCGGCCACAGCAGCCATTGCGGGGTGAACCAACGGAAAAAGGAAAACCTTTCTCCCTGTCTCTCACTATCCACTCTGCCTGTCAAAAAAAAAAAAAAAAAAAAAAATGTGACTCACTATTTAAGTCATTAAAAATGGGGTTCTATCATTAGATTAAAATTTTTAAGGTTCAAAATAAGCTATGTTTAAATGAACTGTGTTTACAAAAAATTGCAGAATGTCAATTCAAAGCAACCAAAATCCAAGGGGAAAAATGCCTCAATTGTGTGGAAGTAGCTTATGGAACGGTACTAAGAAAAATGGGATTGTACCTATTTCCTTTTAATAACTCATGTTAACAACCACAAACATGAAAAGGAAACTCGCTTTGGTAGGAACATTTTTGTTTATTCTGTGATCAGATTAATGACAGTGATTGGTAATTGATAAGATTCCAATATAACTGAATTAACAATGTTTATATTACTGCTGCTTGTAAGATAATATCAATTTACAGGTTTATCTGAGTTGTAAGCTGTTCCCTTTATTTCAAATAAAGACAAAACATTAAGGTGTATATGAAAATCTTACTGTGCCATGCAAAAATATAAGCTAATATTCAAATATTCTTTTCATGCTTTGATTTCAGGTCTTGATTTAACATCTGAATCTATTTTTAGTTAGTCTTATAAAAATTTTGGCCTTATATTTTTTGCTTTAAATCAAGCCAGATGTTATTGTAAATGTACAAAACAGATTGCTAGAAACTTTAAAAAAGAGAAATATATGCTAATTCAGTTTTTTTTTTTTTTTTTTTTTTTTTTGACAGGCAGAGTGGACAGTGAGAGAGAGAGAGACAGAGAAAAAGATCTTCCTTTACCATTGGTTTACCCTCCAATGGCCACTGCGGACGGCACACCACGCTGATCCGAAGGCAGGAGCCAGGTGCTTTTCCTGGTCTCCCATGGGGTGCAGGGCCCAAGGACTTGGGCCATCCTCCACTGCACTCCCTGGCCACAGCAGAGAGCTGGACTGGAAAAAGAGCAACCGGGACAGAATCTGGCGCCCCGACCAGGACTAGAACCCGGGTTGCCAGCGCCGCAAGTGGAAGATTAGCCTATTGAGCTGTGGCGCCAGCCACTAATTCAGTTTTAAAAACATCTGCACTGTATATATACTTGATAACTGTGGACTTTTGAAAAAAAGTACTCACAGTTTAGGTAATTTGCTAATAGCACTAAGTCTCCTGATACAGAAAAAGTAAATGTAAGTGATAATGGTGATATGCTGAAATTAACTTGATAGATGTGTACTGGTGATTTTTGTATACTGGTTTAAAAATCCAGATATTATAATATAATTTGGATAAAAAGCCAAGCTCTTGGACTGATTAAGAGTCACATATGTGACTTTAGAAAAATTGAAATATCTTTGTTGGTGTATGGAATTAATGGTGTTTATCAAATTTATCAAATTAAAATAAAGAAATTTTAATTGATGTATTCAATTATATTTTCAAAAATACAATAAAGAAAAAAAAGAGGTAAGTGTTTTGTGCAACCCTCAAGATAATCATTGAGATGCCCGTGTGCCACCCTGGGGTATCTGGCTTCAAAACCCAGCTCTGGCTACTCATTCCACTGTCTGTGTGTGCAGACCCTGAGAAGTAGCAATAATAGGTCAAGAAATTGGGTTTCTGCCACATACCTGGGACACTTGGATTGAGTTCCTGGCTCCTGACTCTGGCCCTGTCCTGACCCCAGACATCCTTGGCATTTGAGGAGCAAACCAGTGGATGGAAACTTGCTCTCTGTCTCTGTGTCTCTCTGTTTCCCAAATAAATAAATTTTAAAGCACTTAAATGTGATTAATATATTCAGGAAAAATAGATGAAAAGAATGAAGGGCATTCTTTAAAACTAAGATTATGAACTGCAGAGTACAACATATACCAAAAAGTTGGGACAGGCATTGAGGCACAATGGACTAAGCTGCTGCTTAGGGTTCTCACATCCCACATGGTAGTGCCTGGGATCAAGTCCCGCCTCTGCTTCTGATCCAGCTCCGTGCTAATGCGCAGCCTGGGAAGTAACAGATGAAGGCTCAAGTACTTGGGTCCCTGCCACCCGTGAGGGAGACCCAGCCAAAGTTCCTGGCTGCTGACTTCTGCCTAGCTGTTGTGAGCATTTGGGGAGTGAACTTGAGGATGGAAGATCTCTCTCTCTCTCTCTCTCTTTCAAATCAATAAAAAATAAGTAAACTGAGAAATAAAAAGCTACAAACTTTACGCTTCCATTTTTTAAGAAGGAAGAGTATATTTACTGAATACTTACTTTATACCAGGAATTGTTCTAAATATATCTTCCATTTCTCATAATAATCCATGAAATAAATATTATTATTCTCTCTTTACAAATGAGGAAACTGGATTACAAGATAGCTAAATGTTAATGCTCAAATGACTGATAAACGGCAAACCTAGAATGAATTCCAACCCTAGACCCCTTGCTTTTTTTTAAAATTTATTTATTTATTTGAAAGTCAGAATTACACATAAAGAGAAGGATACGCAGAGAGAGAGAGAGGTCTTCCATGTGCTGGTTCACTCCCCAGATGGCCACATGGGCCGGAGCTGTGCTGATCTGAAGCCAGGAGCCAGGAGCTTTTTCCGGGTCTCCCATGTGGGTGCAGGGGCCCAAGAACTTGGGCCATCCTCTACTGCTTTCCCAGGCCATAGCAGAGAGCTAGATTGTAGTGGAGCAGCTGGGTCTCAAACTGGCGCTCATATGGGATGCCAGCACTTCAGGCCAGGATGTTAACCCACTGTGCCACAGCGCCAGCCCCGAACCCTTGCTTTTAATTACAGTGCTATATAGCGTATGCCTCTTAAACAATTGCAAGAACCATAGATGGATATTTGGGGGGGTTAAAGAGATGTCAAAAGACGGTCACTCAGCGCTGTGGCTAACTAGGCTAATCCTCTGCCTGTGGCACTGGCACTCCAGGTTCTAGTCCCAGTTGGGGTGCCGGTTCTGTCCTAGTTGCTCCTCTTCCAGTCCAGCTCTCTGCTGTGGCCCAGGAAGGCAGTGGAAGATAGCCCAAGTACTTTGGCCCTGCACCCACATGGAAGACCAGGAAAAAGCACCTGGCTCCTGGCTTCCGATTGGCACCCGTGGCGGCCATAGGGGGGTTAACCAAGGGAAGGAAGACCTTTCTCTCTGTCTCTCTTTCTCATTGTCTAACTCTGCCTGTCAGAAAGAAAGAAAGAAAGAAAGAAAGAAAGAAAGAAAGAAAGAAAGAAAGAAAGAAAGAAAGAAAGAAAGAAAGAAAGAAAGAAAGAAAGAAAGAAAGAAAGAAAGAAAGTCACTAAAACCTTTTTGTTCTTTCAGGGTCCCAAAATGTGAGAATGTAAAAGTTACAACTTAGCCTAAACTGCACAAAGATGTGTTTTGTACTTCATGCTGCCCAATAATGTTTGTCAGGGAGTATGGAAGATTGAGGAGACATATACCTAATTTTAAAATAAGACATAAAAACAGGTATGTGAAATTTACCAAAAGTAGCGCTCGCTATTAATCACCACCTATATGACTTTTGTAAACTTTTGCTTAGACACTCTCTAATTATTATAATTGCCACTGTGGAGTCCGAGCTGCAGAACCACAGTTAGTTCCTTTATCTTACCTGTGGGTACAGAACTTGGACAGAGAATTCCAACACACATGCAGGTCTCTACTCTCCCCAGCAGGACTCCAAGAATAAACAGTGTTCCTTCTGATACACACAGCTAATGTTGACGGGCTCACATACCTGGTCTGCCATGTCACCAGGTAAACATTTCAGAAATGTGTTTGAAAGGACAGTGGACTCCCTGTTCCCCTCCCCACTCCAACTCCCTTTCCCTAACAATGTCCTGTCATTACCAGAAAAATCTTCAGTTGGGCTTGATTTCTCCAACTCTTTTATGTGAATAAGAAATCAAACATTACTCTCACACTAGTACAAATCAATGAATTGACTCAATCTCACGGTCAGAGACTCCACTTATGGTCAGAGGCATGAGGAGTATGGACTTCTGGCTGGGATGAAGCAATTACAACTCAATGCAATTTTTGAATATATATTTCAGAATATTTGTGAGCTATTTTTAATGATTTACTTGAAAGGCAGAGTCACCAAGAGAGGGAGAAACAGAGCAAAAGAGATCTTTCATGTACTGGGTTCACTCTCCAAATGGCTACAACAGCTGGAGCTGGGCCAGGCTGAAGCCAGGAGCCTGGAACTCCATCCAGGTCACCTACATGAATGGCAAAGTACTTAGGCCATTTCTGCTCACTGCTTTCCCAGGAGCATTAGCTCAGAGCTGGATATGAAGTGAAACTAATACCTTGATATGGGCTGCTGGCATCACAGGAGGTGGCTTACCCCACTGTGCCACAATGCTGGTGCCTTGCTTTGTTTTTAATCACAACAATACAAAAATAATGTGAGTTGTGTTGTAGGGCTGTTGTGAGGATTGCATGAGAATAATGATTATAAAAGTGCTTAGATTAAGCACATTTATATGGTCAGTAAGTTATGGCTTTTGTAATTCATTATAATGAGTTTGACCATGACAGAAAAAAAAAATTTTTTTGACAGGCAGAGTGGACAGTGAGAGAGAGACAGAGAGAAAGGTCTTCCTTTGCCGCTGGTTCACCCTCCAATGGCCACTGTGGCCAGCGCGCTGCGGCCTGTGCACCACGCTGATCCGATGGCAGGAGCCAGGTACTTATCCTGGTCTCCCATGGGGTGCTGGGCCCAAGGACTTGGGCCATCCTCCACTGCACTCCTGGGCCACAGCAGAGAGCTGGCCTGGAAGAGAGGCAACCAGGACAGAATCCGGCGCCCCGACCGGGACTAGAACCCGGTGTGCTGGCACCACAAGGCGGAGGATTAGCCTATTGAGCTGCGGCACCGGCAGCTCAATATGTTTGAAATATGTTTCAAAATATATGTTGAAATATGTTTCAAAAGAATTAGTAACATGATGTGATTTGAGTTCGAAATAAAAGAAAAAAATTCATCAACTCAAAGTTTTTGTTGTCCAACATAGCTTTTGCTGCATTAGATGATGTAAAACACCTTCCACAAGACTTGGGAAATATCTAGTGACCCAGTTGTTTAGCATTCAAGCACAAAGATCCATAGATTTGCAAATCTACTGAAGAAATTTTATAAAGTCAGAATGTCAGGTGTATACTTAGTCCCCCCTTTCTCTATTTATTGAGCTATCTATCATCACTTCATATCTACTTATTTGTGAACATAATAATTTTATCACCTAAGATGTCCACCCAGAGTTGTGCTGTTGTTTTTCTGATAGGAAAGTTATCTGCTTGATGCAGTAATGGAAGGATTTGCTCATTGATCTATGCTTCCAGTCACAGCAGTAGTTTGTACACTCTCAGATAACTCCAGTTCCTTTTGTGACCAGAAGCAAGCCTTTCCAAGCTTGTTAAAAGGTTTAATAGCTGCAGTTTGGCTGTGGATCAGAAATAATTTGTCTCCTGAGACGCCAGAACTTAGGAGTTTGCCTCAAGAGCGCTGTGCTCCAACCAGCCTCAGAATGATTTCCCCGGGCTAGCTTTCTGGTTAGTCTTGTGAGTCAAACCAGCTTTTCCTGTCACCTGAGAAGTCTGTATATCTATGTAGTATGATTGGAGAGAGAGAGATATCTGAAAAGGCCAAGTCTCTGCCTTAACTAGGGTGATTTGTGGGGTGCCTGGCTGTAGTTCAGAGTCACTGGTCACTGGAGAGCAGCCCTGTCACTTGTCAGCTATTTGATCTTGAATAGGTCATTCTCCTGCATCTCATCTTTTCTCATGAAATAAACAATATTGCTCAAATGGAGGGTTTCTAAGTTCCCTTTCTCACCCTCATATTATGTTAATCTTGCCTCTGGAAGAGGAGATAGAAGTTGAAAGGTTTTTTGTTTGTTTTTCATTAACAGATACTACTTTCAAAGGCTAAGATGATAGCCACATGTGTAGTGAAAAATTAAATTACACTGGAAAATGGAAATAAAGTGAAAATCTTTCATTATCTCAGGATTCACCTTCAAAATCAAATGAACCAACCCCACAAATAATGTCAACTGATTTTTGACAAAGACAATTCAATGGAGAAAGGATACTCTTTTCAACAAATGGAACTGCAACAACTGTAATATGCAAAAAGAAATGAAACTACACTAGACTGTATAATTTCACCAGAATTGACTCAGAATTGATCATAGGAGGTAGAACATAATCTCTTATTCTGTAAGTGTAAGCTACACATAGTAATTTCCTTCCAAAAGGTACAGATGTTAAGTATGGAAGGGAAAAGTGGAATAACTTCATGGTGGAGAAACCTAACAAACACTATCCCAGCCAGTGGTCAAGATCAACATCAACAGGAATAAGCCCCATGGATAGCATATCCTGCTGGAACAACCTGATGAGAATCACTCTTCACCTCTCTGGTCTTCTTCCATGAACCCCCAAACACAGCCTAATCATAAAACAAAAGTGGAAAAGTCCCAGTTAAAAGAGATTCTACCAAATACTTGGATCTGCTTCTCAAAATTGTCAAGGTTACTCCAAGCAAGGAAAGCTGAGAGACTGTCACAGATAAGAGGAATGATGTGATATTATGTCCTGGATGGACTCCTAGCACAGAAAAAGGACATTAAATAAAAACCATGGAAGGAGCCGGTGTTGTGGCTTAGTGGGTAAAGCCACCACCTGCAGTGCCAGCATCCCATATGGGTGTTGGTTTGAGTCCTGGCTGCTCTTCTTCTGATCCAGCTCTCTGCGATAGCCTAGGAAAGCAGTAGAGGATGGCCTGAGTGCTTGGGCCCTTGCACCCATGTGGAAGACCCAGAGGAAGCTCCTGGCTCCTGGCTTCTGATTGGCCCAATTCCAGCAGTTGCAACTATTTGGGAAGTGAACCAGCAGATGGAAGACCTCTCTCTCTCTCTCTCTCTCTCTGCCTCTCTGTAACTCTCCCTTTCAAATAAATAATATATAATAAATAAATCTTTTTTTAAAATCTTTCAAAAAAGAAAATCTGAATAAATAATGGACTTTGGTTAATAACAATGTATCACTATTAGTTTATTAATGATGGCAATTGTATCAAATTAATGTAAGATGTTAAGGGAAACTGGGTCAGGGTACATGGAACTCTCTGCACTGTAATTGCATTTATTTTCTATAAATATATGACTATTCTTGGGGCCAGCAGGCTAAGCTGCTGCCTACAATGCTGGCATCCTATATTGGAGAGCCAGTTGGAGTCCCAGCTGCTCTGCTTCCAATCCAGCTCCCTCCTAATGTCCCTCAGCAAGCAATGTATGATGACCAAAGTACTTGGGCCTCTGAAATCCACATGGAAGACCCAGATGAAGCTCCTGGCTCCTGGCTTCAGCCTGACCCAGCCCAGCTGTGGCAGCCATTTGGGGAGAGAAGCAACAGATAGAAATCAATCTCCCTCTCTCTCTCGCTCTCTCTCTCTTCTCTCTCTGCTCTCTTCTACTCTCCTTTTCAAAGAAATAAATCTTCCTAAAAATATATAACTATTATAAAATTAAAAGTTTGTGTTTTTTTAAATGAGACTTTTGTATACTTTCAGATAGAATGATCACACCAATACTATTGTTTCGAATTTTCTCTCCCTCCTTCTAGAAATGATACTTACCATATAGCTGCTACATAATATGACCTCATCATTTATTTGGTTCTCTAAAGATCTTTCAATTTTGGAGATAAGTTGCATCCATAAAATTACATCTTTGAAGGTAAAATTCCACCCCAAAAATAAGGGACAAAAACAACTTGCTTTTTGTCTAAGAGCACACCAACAAAACAATGGCAGCAAAACATCACCTTAGTAAGACACAAACATCCTTGGATGCCCTGCTGGTTTTGGCATTTTATTCTGTGAAGTAATATGACAGAGTGTTTGAAATAGACAAGAGGTCCTGCCAGGCAGGATCCTCTTGGGTACTGCTGGTTCACCTGAGTTCCTCTTTGATTTGCTGCCTGTTAAACTGTTTGCTGGAAATGTGGCCTGACCCACACCCTGCTTCATGCAGTATCTAGAGACTTGCATTCTACACCCACTTTGTTCACCCATAAATGTGTGACATGGAACCCCCACTTTTTCCTCTGTGTAGAAATAAGAAATGGGACTGAGCTGAACTCTAAAGTTTTTTTGGTTGCCGACACACAGTAACTTCTTGCCACTGGTTGATACCATATTGAGGATTTGTTCTTCTGATTGGTTGGCCTCATGAGGCACAGAGGGCAGCTATGAGGGGAGGGGTCTTAGGATGGGTAAGAAAAGAACAGCTGAAGTCTAATCTATGGAAAAGAAGCCTTAGGAGGGGGGTCAGCACTGTGGCGTAGCAGGTAAAGCCGCTACCTGCAGTGCTGGCATCCCATATGGGCGGCGGTTCATGTCCCAGCTGCTCTACTTCCAATCCAGCTCTCTGTGTCCTGGGAACACAACAGAAGATGGCCCAAGTCCTTGGGCCTCCGCACCTGCGTGGGAGACCCAGAGGAGGCTCCTGGCTTTGGATTGGTGCAGCTCCGGCCCTTCCAGCCATCTGGGTAGTGAACCAATGGATGGGAGACCTCACCTCTGTCTCTCTTTCTCTCTCTCTCTCTGCCTCTCTGTAACACCACCTTTCAAATAAATAAATAAATCTTAAAAAAAAAAAAAAAAGGAAGAAGCAGCAGCCTTAGGAGAGCCCTGTCCAGATATTTGAAGGACAGTCATATGGGAAGGGACAAGAGACATTCCAGAGAGCAATCCCAGGGCCAACAGTTACGCAGGAGAGACCTAAATCTGAACAGCACCCCTCCCCTATCTTCAGAGGAGCGAGGGCATCAGAGCCAGGCAAGGACTCTATAGCAAGGAAGGCAGATTCCCACCCACCAAATTCATAAATCCTCCCTTCTCTTCCTTCCTCACCACATCTGCTCTGCCACCAACCCTCACCCCAAACTGAATTGCCATGCATTTGGTTTCAGTACAAATATTTTGCTTCTGTCAGGGGTTTTGGGCAGAGAGGGAAAAGTTGATAGGCACTGACGTAGATCACATGACAGCCCCGTGCTAGGCTAAGAGCCTGTAGGCACAACAGGCACTATAGGAAGCCTCAGCTCCGATAGCCCCACCCCTCAGAGTCCTGGCATGCCACCCCCTTCCCAGTCTCATGGTCGCATCCCTCCTTGGAGAACACGAGATGAAATGCAGTTTCACAGAGAAGGCAATTTCTCCAGGCTTGAAATTAGCTCTTTCCGATGCTGGAAACTCATTGTACACATTTTCATCTTTATTTTTACCGAGGAGACCTTTGGAAGAAATCTCGCTTTAAGTCCACAGCACTTTGTGGAGGAGGAAGTCATGTTTTGCCACAACACAACACAGGGATCCCAGCAACCTCCCTTCTTCCCCCTGCTGGAAAACCGCAGGAGCTAAGCAGATACTCCAATTTTCCAACCCCTAAGTGCTTGAAAACCACCATGCATTACAGATGGGCGTTCCTGGAACGACTTGTGGAGCTCTGTCTCAGAGAGCGTGAGTCCCCATTGGGCCATCAATGGGAATGAGAAGAGCACAAACCCATGCCTGGTGGGCAGCCTGCCTAGGAGCAGCCCTACCAACTCCACATTTTCCCTGCCTACTCAGAAAACAAGCGTTAAACACACAAGAGTGGCCCCTCAGGGGAAAGGCCTCACCTAAAATGCTCTAACATCTTCCTGCTCTGGACAAACTTCAAGACCACAGCCTTGAAGGCTCACCCTGCAAACACCTTCTCACCACAGAACACACATGTGTTTCATCTCTACGGGACAAATGGAGTGTGGACTTCACAGTTTAGCAGGTGTCTTGATAAGGAGAACGCAAGCAACCACCTGGCTTCTAAGTCACATGGTATTTTATTATCTTTCTCTTCCCAGATAAAGAACATGAGCCAGGTAGTAGAAGAGTGGACCAAGTGACTAATGATGACCCAAGTCATAAGTAGCTTTCGGACTAAGTTCAGTAGCAGTTATTGCATCTGGCCTGGGTATTCATTTCCACAGCAGGGCCATTCACCTATTCAGTGCATTCCAGGGCCCCTTTATCTCTCAGATAATGCAGAGAATCAAGTACCACCATGTGGGTGCTTCCACCACTCCTAACATCCACCTCTATTGCTGTTCTTATCACAGTGCATGGAAGCCATTTATTTGCACGGCTGTCTCACCTGCTCAACTGTGAACTCTTTAAGGACTGGAAACATATTTTATTCATCTTCAGAGTTTCACTGCCTGAAGTACGACAGCTGCTCAAAAATGAGGAGTCTTCAAAAGGTTCATGGAAAATGCAAATGATAAAAAAATGCATGGGTTTCAAACACTTTTGCACCTTAAAAAACGTAGCTTTTAATTATATTTTCCAAGAACATTTGGAAATGTCTTTATATGTATTTATTGAGTAAAAAAAATAAGTCGTCAGCAGATAGTGAAGCCTAGGAGGTAAGATGTGGTGGCAATGTCTTTGAACGCTGGCTCCCCACTTCCCAACTATGTGAAACTGTGAAATTACAGAACCCATGTACACCGTCACCAATAAGCAGGATGAATGACAGTACTTCCTTCATAGAGTTTTTGAGTTAGTGCATACGAAGCACATATAGGAAACCGCAGGCATGCTACATTAATGTCCAATATATGTACTCTGTGGTTGTTACTTGGAATATGGCCGGCATTGCTAGGCTGTGAATAAACCCCTATGAATAATACAGGGAGAATTTCTACATAAATCCACAGTTCTTCGCACCAGAACATGTGATAGTGAGGCAGCAAGCCAGATGTCTACTAAATGGTGTGTAAAATGCCTCCATCAACTAAAAGATAGGACTTTGGAGGCTGTCACTGTAAAGAAATGTCAAATGCTTGAAAAAATAAATATATTTACCCTGACTAGATATTATAAAACATGTCCATGTAAGGAAACATCACATGATACCCCATAAGTATTTACAATTTCTATGTTAAAAATTTTAAGTAAAAAAGTGAATTTAAAAAAATGCATCCATCATCCCTGAAAAAACACACAGTTAATATTGGGGAAGAACTCACTGAACATTCAATGTTTTATATGTCTACATAAATTTCAAAATTTTCAAGCAATAATAGAGGCTTTTTGTCCCTCTCCTTTTTCTAAAGATGAAGAAAACAAGGCACAGAGAAGTTAAACCATTGCCAACCATAGATCATAAACTAGTAGGTGAATCATCTGAACCTGGAACCAGGATCTTTCTGTTGCAAGTTGTCTCTAATGCAGCATGCAGAGAACACATACATCACAGGAATGTAATTAATTAGCAGTGCCCAATTTAGGAAGGTATAAGCCAGTGTCACCAGGTGCCCTCAGTCTACAGTGCTGGTGAGATACCAAACAGTAAACTTCAATTGATGGTGGTTCCTAGGCCTTCCTCCAGCCCTAAACAAAGCCTCCTAGGCATATTTCTAGAAGGTGAAGTATACAATTTATTTAAAGCAATCCATGATTAAATACTATATACTAGTAGGCCCTTCTATTACTAGAATGAAATACCTGAGGCTGAATACTTTACAAAGAAAACAGCTTTGTTTAGCTTGTGGCTTTTGAGATTGAAAGTACAAACAGCATGGTGCCAGCTTTGGTGAGGGCCCCTTGGCTCATTCATATCATAATGGGAGCATACATGACAGGAAGAGATAACACAGCAAGACAGGAGGTCAGAGAGAGACTTACTGGAATCTATGTAAGGGCATTCCTCAGTGACCTAAGGACCTCTCACTAGTCTCTACCTCTTAAAGATTCAATCGAATTTAATATTATCACATTACAGAACACCCCCAAAACTGGTGGAAGGAATTGATATAGGACCCCCAAAACTGGGTCTCCTCACCCTGACCTGCAAGAAAACCAACCATTGACAACAGGTTGATGCAAGGAGTTTGTTTTTCAATGCACAAAGCAAGGACTCAGACAGCTATTGCTCAATTCCTGAACTCTCCAAGGGATTAAGGGCAGAGAATATTATAGATTGAAGTGAGGTCAAGGGGCTGGCACTGTGGCACAGTGGTTAAAGCCCTGGTCTGAAGCGCCAGCATCCCATATGGACACTGGTTCTAGTCCTGGATGCTCCACTTCTGATCCAGCTCTCTGCTATGGCATGAGAAAGCAGTGGAGGATGGCCCAAGTCCTTGGGCCCCTGCACCCATGTGGGAGACCTGGAAGAAGCTCCTGGCTTCGGATCAGCGCAGCTCCAGCTGTTGCGGCCATCTAGGGAATGAACCAGCAGATGGAAGACCTCTCTCTGTGTCTCTGTAACTCTGTCTTTCAAATAAATAAATCTTTAAAAAAAAGAAAGTGAGGTCAAGTAGTGCATGTTCAGCTCCTGGGTTGGTCTCCTGCTTGGTCCACAGTGCTTGGGGCCTTCCTTTGATGATCAGTGATAGTAGACCAGCATATTTCTTTCGTAAGAGCAAAGTGGCCTCCGGGTCTATAGGTAGATTAGGTATTACTTTGTTTAATCAGGGCCTGTGTGTTCTTGTGACATTCTCAGAAAAGAGCATAGCATTGAGATGTTAACTACTGAATTCTGAATCCTTGTGATTGAGGTCATGCGAGGTTGTTCTTGCCCTTGTGTCACTCCCATAATTTAGTGAGTTATTCGTTAGCATCTTTAGCAAGGAGATAACTTTTAATCATCAAAGGAAACACAGGGGAACTACAAACTGAGCAAGGGATACTGGAACATAATAAAGTCCACATCAAAGGCATTAGAGATAAGGGCTCAGTTTAAACACTAGGGAACAAGTTGACAACACAAGAAGCCTTGGAGGACACACTCAAACCACGTTCAAGCCACAGAATTCCATCCCTAGCCCCCAAGGTTTGTGTCTTTCTGGCAGTGCAAGATGCATTCATTCCACCCCCAATAGTGCCAAAGTCTTTATTTGTTCCAGTATCACTCAAAACTGCACGTCCAAGGTCTCAACTGAGACACAAGTTCCAACTAGATCCTCACTTTTTTTGTTGTTTTTTGTTTGTTTGTTTGTTTTTAAAGATCAATTTACTTATTTGAAAGAGTTATAGAGAGAGGGAGGGAAAGGAAGAGAGACAGATCTTCCATCCACTAGTTCACTCATCAGATGGCTATAACCACCAGGACTTAGGTAGGCCAAAGCCAGGAGCCAGGAGCTTCATCTGAGTCTCTCATGTCATTAACAGAGGCCCGAGCACTTGAGTCATCTTCCACTGCTTTTCCCAGGCCATTAGCAGGGAGCTGTATTGGAAGTGGAGCAGCTGGGACTCTAACCAGCACCCATATATGATGCCGGCATTGCAGGCTGTGGCTTTTACCCACCATGTCACAACATTTACCCCCCGACACTTCTATAAAAAAAGATTTATTTATGTATCTGAAAGGGAGGGTTAGAGAGAGAGAGAGAATCTTCCATCCACTGTTTCACTCCCCAGATGGCCACAAGGAGCCTGGAGTTCCATCTAAGTCTCCATATGGTAGCAGAGGCTCAAGCACTTGGGCCATCTCCACTGTTCTCCCAGGCACATTAGCAGAGAGTTGGATTGGGTATGGAGCAGCCAGGACACAAACCAATGCCCATATGGGATGTTGGTATCACAGGTAGCAACTTAACCCTCGGTGTCACAACACCAGCCCCTGGATCCTCATTTACGTCTGTGACTGGTTCCCTAGGCTCCTTGTCTCCTGGGTCTTCAACAGAAGCCCTGTGCTCATAGCATGTCAGGTTTTTTACAGCCTGCTCCTGCCAACTTTTCCAACCTCTTCCTTTTACCCAATTCCAAAGCTGCTTCCACATTTTCAGGTAGAGCTGTAACACCTGGTACAAATTTCTGCACTAGTCTGTTTTCCATGACTATAACCAGATACCCAAAGCTGGGTACTTTATCAAGTAAATAGGTTTACTTTACTCACAGTTTTGGAGGCTGAGAGTCCCAACAATATGGTGCTGATCCTGGCAGGGGCTCCCTGGCTGCATCACCTCATGGCAGATGGCATCATGCTGGAGCACTGTGAGCAGGAGCCATCACTTGGCATGACAGAAAGCCAGAAAGAGACTGGGCTTCAATGAGAACTAATATAATCCCTTCCCAAGGCATCCTCCAGTCACACTAGGCTCCAACTCTTAAAAGTCCCACTGATGTGGTGTAAAAGGGCATTTAGTGGGGCTGGCGCTGTGGCGTAGAGGGTAAAGCCGCCGCCTTCAGTGCTGGCATCCCTTATGAGCGCCGGTTCAAGTCCCAGCTGCTCCACTTCCAGTCTAGCTTTCTGGTATAACCTGGGGAAGCAGTGGAAGATGACCCAAGTCCTTGGGCCCCTGTGCCCATGTGGGAGACCCAGAAGAAGCTCCTGACTCCTGGCTTCAGATTGGCACAGCTCCAGCTGTTGTGGCCAATTGGGGAGTGAACCAGCAGATACAAGATACCTCTCTCTCTCTCTCTCTCTCTGCCTCTCCTCTCTCTGTGTAACTCTGACTTTCAAATAAATAAATAAATCTAAAAAAAAAAGAGGGCAGTTAGTTTAGGTCTGGGTGAGCTGGGAGTCACTGCAAGCCTCATAATGTCCCTTCACCTGTCAATCAAAACACCCCTCTTCCAGGATGCATCTCTTTCATTCAGGACCTAGAAAGGAGAGATACCATGAAAATATGAAAATTAAACTCCTCCATGAAATTTATGGTGATATAAACCTCTGGCCTCATAACAGTTCACACTCACGCATGAAACATGTGTACACTCTCATATTTTAAATAAATTTTTCTCACTTTGCGCACCTTATAAATGTCTCAACTTAGAATTCTTCTCTTTATATGAGAGGAGAACCTGGAACAGAGATTAGAAGGCCATATCACCATGACCTCTTTACATCACCACACTAGGGACCCTCTGAGGGACACAGTCAAGCCATAGTCATTACCAAATAATTGACAGTGCATACACAACTACTTCTCCAAGAATTCTCTGTCAAAACTACTTCACAATGTCAAAGACAGATGTGATGTATTCTAGCCATCCAGTATCCACAGCTTACCTCCCAAAGAGGCACTAAGATAACTGAGTGTTTTTAAATGACAGCACTGTCTATCAAGTTGGAAATATTACAGGCTTCATTTTATGGGAGAAGACACAATTCCTGAGGCATTAAATGTGTTGCATAAGGTTATACAGTTAATAAGGAGTGGAGCAGGTTTGAAACCCAGATTTTCAACTTCCACACTGGCTCTCTGGCAATCAGCCCTGAGCTGGTTTTTGTGGAAAACCTTTGTGCTGTAGCCCTCTGTTGAGATCTGTAAGTGGAAAAGTGAGTAAGACATAGCTGCCAACCTTAGTGGGAAGAGAGACCTATAACTAATTACAATAAATTACAAACATGGCAATATATATTTTTAAAAATGCCTCCAGACACACAGAATTGTTTCAAAGGGATGTGGCATTTGAGATGGGTGTTGGAGAATGCGTAGGCGTCTGCCCAGGAGAGAAAGTATACTCGAAGCAGAAGGCAATGCCGGCTCACAGCGTATGCAGGAAGCACGAGAGTGACTGCTTCATTCCTGCTGCAATTCATGACTCATGGTACCACAGTAATAAGCCTGGCTTTAAACTCGTCTACCTGATAAGCTCCGAGTCCTGAAGTGACTCAATACTGCTGTATTCTAGGACTGCTGTCTAGACTTCTGGCCTTAACCTATCCCAGCATTTTTTGACTGGGGGCCCTTTGACTCCACGAGACATTTGGCAGGTCTGCTTGCTACAACTGGGGGCGGCGTGGAGGGAAGGTGCTACTGGCACCTAGTGGGCAGGAGCCGGGAATGCTGCCAACAGCCTACGATGAGTGCCCAGGAAAGACCCATCCTGCCCCAACTCTCAGCATCTGCTTATCTGCACGGAGACCCTTGGGTCCCCAGCAGACCACCAGCCAACACATCCCCTGACACACACCCAACCAACCAAAGACGCGGACGCTTCCATTCCAGAGGCATCGGCTTTGAGGTTGTTGACCTCATTCTTGCTTCACAGTGTGGCTATAGCTGACTCCTTTATCTGGGGAAACAGTCACCAAGGAGCTGATGTATACAGCAGGCGGGGTAGGGGTCCTGAGAACTGATGGCATCACTTAAACACGCATTCACTCCTGCTTTTCCTACCACACAGAACCACCATGCTAAGTGTTAGGCCTGCCTTCTACAAAGTGACACAAGGCCAAGAGTTAATCATTTTTCTCCATGGTTCTGTCTTGAAGTGTTCAGTTAATAGTGAGAACAGCAACCAGGGCATTACTGAGCACTTACTGAGTACGGAGCAGGGATCACTGCTTTACGTGCAGCATTTCACTGAGCTTTCCCATTGCAGTATAACCTCCCTGGTGTGCATTTTCTCCCGCAGGAGCTGGGTGTCTTATGACAGGAAATCCAGAAGCAGCCACAAAGGCAGTGCACACGCCACTCATAAAGCAACACACAGGGGTGAGTGCTGTGGCCTAGTGGGTTCAGCCCTTCCCTGCACTGCTGCCATCCCAAATGAACACCCGTTTCAGTCCCCACTACTGTGCTTCCAATCCAGCTCCCTGCTCACAGCCTGAGAAAACAGCAGAAGATGGCCCAAGTGCTAGGGCGCCTGCCACCAACATGGGAGACCCGGATGGAGTTCCAAGGCTTCTGGCTTCAGCCTGGTCCAGCCTTGGCCGTTGCAGCCATTTGGGGAAATGAACCAGCTCGTACTCGTTCTCTCTCTATTTCAAATAAATAAATAAATCTTTAAAAACAATTTTTTAAAAGCACACAGTTATCAGTTCCCACCAAACCAGGCAGGAGAGAAAATAATCCTCAGGCCAGCAGAATCAACAAACACTGAGGGCCTCGCTTGAGGTTTGATGCCATTTTCTTGAAGGTTTTTCCCCTCATAGAGCATACAGAGATGGGAAAATTACACTAGCTTTAAAAAAAAAAAAAAAAGGCAGAGTTACAGAGAGAGAGGGAGAGGCAGAGAGGGATCTTCCATCCAGTAGTTCACACCCCAAAAGGCAAGGAACTTCATCTGGGTCTCGCACGCCAGTGCAGGGGCCCAGGCACTTGGGCCACCTTCCGCTGCTTTCCCAGGTGCATCAGCTGGGAGCTGGATCGGAAGTGGAGCAGCTAGGACTCCAACCTGCGCCCATATGGTTTGTCCCCACTGCAGGCAGCGGCTTATCCCATTACACCATGGCACGGGCCGCATCAGCTTCTTTTTTTTCTTTGACAGGCAGAGTGGACAGTGAGAGAGAGAGAGAGAAAGGTCTTCCTTTTGCCGTTGGTTCACCCTCCAATGGCCACGGCTGGTCGCTGCAGTCGGTGCATCGCGCTGATTTGATGGCAGGAGCCAGGTACTTATCCTGGTCTCCCACGTGGGTGCAGGGCCCACCTCCACTGCACTCCCTGGCCACAGCAGAGAGCTGGCCTGGAAGAGAGGCAACCGGGACAGAATCCGGCGCCCCGACCGGGACTAGAACCCGGTGTGCCAGCGCCACAAGGCGGAGGATTAGCCTAGTGAGCAGCGGCGCCGGCCCAGCTTCTTACATCAAATTCACATTGAGATTCCTGATAATAAATTGAGATAACTTTACTGTCTTCTGTGACTCCAGACAAGAAGAGTATCGTCTGCCCTTTATCGAAGACAATGTGTTCCCGGAACCTAGTTTCACCCAGGCCGGGTGCCAGGGTCCAGGCCCACTAACTGGCAGGGCAGGTGGCTGTCTGGTGAGGAGGGCAGCTTTGTCCTCTGGCTTTGGGCACAGGTGAAAGAAGGCTGGAGTAGGGAAAAACCAGGCCCAGGACAAACAGGGGGATCTTTCCCAGTCCCGGCTCTTGGGCCCAGTCCTGCAGAAACGTGGTTTTCAAGTGCTGGTCCCAACAAAAGTTCCAGAAAACGCCATTTACACCCTTTCCATCTGCTCCATTTTATTCTGTTCGTGCTTTCTGCCGCTCATCTTGAATTCACGAGTGACCTCTTGTCCCGGTTTGCGGGGAACAGTCTCAGCGGAGGTCTGAAGTCACTGGCCTCCCCTTTGCCTCACTGACTTGATTTCATAACCCATCACCATCGGAGTGAAAAATCCTGCTGAGGATAAAAGAAGCTTCCAGCAGCGGGAGAAGGAACTGTTTTCACCAGGGGGCATGAGGCCCGGGCCCACGCAGAGCTGCCTCGGAGCTAAAAGGGCACAAAAGAAACAGCCCGGCGGGGAGCGGCTGGCTCAGTTTCCGAACCACGGTTTGGGGCGAGGTGGGGGCCATGGTACCCGCCCCTGTGTCTGGGCCCCAGGGCCGCAGAGACGGCGGTGCCAGGTCGCCCCCGAGTGGTGGCTCTGGAGATCGGCATGGGACAGAGCCCATTGCTTCAACACAGAGATGACTGAGACATCAGGGCGATAATGCGGTAACACGGAGTTCCTTCTGCTAATGTTTAAACCTAGAGTTTGAAGAAATTACTTGTAATTCATTTTCACAAATATCTGTCTCTCCAAAATATGCTAGAAATCAATAATGGATTAACAAAGTTGCTGATTGATAATAAGCAATTCAAAAGTAAACCAAAGCTTTAGCTTTCGCTCACCTTCAAAAATATGTTCAGAGGTACAAATATGGTCAGAGGTAGCTTTCCTGTGAGTAACACTTAAATTTGAAATGGACACCATTACATATTTTTTCTTATGGAAAAGGAAAAATTTAGGGGGCTGCCTTGTGGCGCAGCGGGTTAGGCCAACACCTGCAACATCAGCATCCCACATAGGTGCTAGTCCCGGCTGCTTCACTTCCTTTTTCTTTTTTTAACTTTTATTTAATGAATATAAATTTCCAAAGTATGGCTTATGGATTACAATGGCTTCCCCCCAATAACATCCCTCCCACCTGCAACCCTCCCCTTTCCCACTCCCTCTCCCCTTCCATTCACATCAAGATTCATTTTCAATTCTCTTTATATACAGATCAGTTTAGTATATATTAAGTAAAGATTTCAACAGTCTCCGGCTGCTTCACTTCCAATCCAGCTCCCTGCTGATGCACCTGGGAAAGCAGAAGAAGATGCCCCAAGTGGCTGGGCCCCTGCGCCTGTGGGAGAGATGCGGATAGAATCCCAGGTTCCTGGCTGCAGCCTAGCCTGGCCCTGGCCATTGCAGTCATTTGGGGAGTGAATCAGTGGGTGGAAGATCTCTCTCTCTCTCTCTCTCTCTCTCTCTCTCTCTCTCTCATTTGGTCTTGCTGTTGTTCTCTGTGTCTAAATAAGGAAATAAATTTTAATCCATTTGAAATAGGTGAAATCATATAGACTCTTTTAAATGTGCTGCCATTTCAGGAAGAAGTATTTGGGAAGAGAACCAACACATATTCTCTTCCAATATTTTATTTTTCTCAAGAAAACGGAAGTTTTTCATTTTATCTTTTTTTTAATATTTTATTTATACATTTGAGAGGTAGAATTACAGACAGTGAGAGGGAGAGACAGAGAGAAAGGTCTTCCAACCGCTGTTTCACTCCCCAAATGACTGCAACAGCCGGAGCTGAGCCAAACCAAAGCCAGGAGCCAGGAGCTTCTTCCAGGTTTACCATGCAGGTGCAGGGGCCCAAGGACTTGGGCCATCTTCCACTGCTTTCCCAGGCCATAGCAGAGAGCTGGACAGGAAGAGGAGCAGCTAGGAGCAGAACAGGCACCCATAAGGGATGCCAGCACCACAGGCCAAGAATCAACCTACTGTGCCACAGTGTTGGCCCCTCATTTCATTTTTTTTTTTTTTTTTTGACAGTCAGAGTGGACAGTGAGGAGAGAGACAGAGAGAAAGGTCTTCCTTTGCCGCTGGTTCACCCTCCAATGGCTGCCGCGGCTGGTGCGCTGCAGCGGGCGTACCACGCTGATCTGATGGCAGGAGCCAGGTACTTATCCTGGTCTCCCACGTGGGTGCAGGGCCCAAGGACTTGGGCTATCCTCCACTGCACTCCCTGGCCACAGCAGAGAGCTGGCCTGGAAGAGGGGCAACCGGGACAGAATCCGGCGCCCCGACTGGGACTAGAACCCGGTGTGCCGGCGCCACAAGGCGGAGGATTAGCCTAGTGAGCCGCGGTGCCAGCCCCCTCATTTCATTTTTAAAAATTGATTTCCAGGGCCAGCAATGTGGTATAGCAGGTAAAGCCACTGTCCACAGTGCTGGCATCAATATGGGTGCTGGTTCAAGTCCCAGCTGCTCCACTTCCATTCAGCTTCCTGCTAATGCACCTGAAAAAGTAGTGGAAGATGGCCCAAGTGCTTGGGCCCCTGCACCCACGTGGGAGACCCAAAGGAAGCTCCTGGCTCCTGGCTTCAGATCAGCCCAGTTCCGGCCATTGCAGCCATCTGGGGAGTGACCCAGCAGATGGAAGATTCTCGTGCGCTCTCTCTCTCTCTCTCCCTCCCTCCCTTTCTTTGTGTAACTCTGACTTTCAAATAAATAAATAAATCTTTAAAAAAAGAAAATAGAGGAACAGTGTTTTTTTCTTCCCACTATTTGTTGAACTATTCGTTGAAATTAACCTTACAATCATTAAGTAAACTGAAAGTAGGTCTCTGTAAAAATTAAGAGTGGGAATGGGAGAAGCAAGAGGAGAAAGGATTGGAGTGTGGGCAGGAGGAAGAGGGGGGAGTATCACTATGTTCCTAAATCTGTATATATGAAATACATGAAACTTGTATAACTTAAATAAAAATTTTTAAATGTCTTTTTAAAAAGAAGAAAATAGAGATGTGTTCTCAAAGTCACTCAGTAATAAACAGTGCATCCAAGTTATTTTTGCAGCTGCTGCTTCTGAATGCGGTGTTAGCAGGGCCACAACATGAATCCGGCAATGTGTGTTCACAGGTTCTTCTTGTGTGTTGTGCAAGGCTGTGAGCTTGAAGCAACCGCCAGCTCCTGGCTGTTTTTAGCTTTCCAGGCAAGGCGCCAGAACAACTTGTTAAAATCGGTGTTTAAGGAGAGATGGGAGCAAGGGAGCCACAGTTGTGGTAGAATGCTTTGAAATGTCTTCTATGGCACCAGGGAAGGCCAGACTTAAGTGATGAGCTGGACCTTCCTTGTCCAAGTTCAAGGGGGCCAAGGGACAGTGTTCTCTAGTTGCAGCAGCCGCAGTGCTGGCACTTCCATGGCTCTGTGGCTCTGATCTATACCGTCCAGACAGCCATCGTCTCCAGAAAAATTGCCAACACCCCTTGCCTAGGTCTTCATTTCTTTTGCATTTTTTCATTCCTTTTTTCCTGCATTTCTTTTTTTTTTAAGATTTATTTTTACTTATTTATTTGAAAGGCAGAGCATGAGAGAGAGAAAAAGAGAGAGAGAGATCTCCTGGTTCACTACCCAAGTGGCCTCAAAAGCCAGCGCTGGGCCAGGCCAAAGCCAGGAGCCAGGAGCCAGGACCTGCATCCTGATCTCCCACAGGGTGGCATGGGACCAAGTACCTGGGCCATCTTCCACTGCCTTCCCAGAGTCTGGTACTTCCAATGTGGGATGCCAGTGTCACCAATAGCAGCCTAACCTGCTGTGCCACGCCAGCCCCTGCATCTCTTCTTCCAAGGTTCTCTTCACTCGGCTCCCAAGAGAGCTCGCTGGTCTGCCTTCCTCACACCTCTCTGGCTGTTCCTGCTCCCTCCCTTTTTCTGGATCCTTTCCATTTGCCCTTTTTTTGTTTTGTTTTAAGATGTATTTATTAATTGAAAGGTAGAGACAGAGACAGGAGAGATTTGCTATCCACTTGCTTGGGACTCCTCAGATATTCGCAACAGATGTGGCTGGGCAAGGCCAAAGCCAGGAGCCTGGAATTCTATCCAGGTCTCCCACGTGGGTGGCAGAGACTCAAGTACTTGAACCATTGTCTGCTACCTTGTCAGGCTGTAATATGAGGAGGAAGCTGGATTGGAAATGCAGAGTGGCTGGGACTGACACCAGCCCTGCTCTATGGGATGCAGGTGTCCCAAGTGGCAGTTCAACCTGCTGTACCACAATGCACGACCCCAAACTCTTATTTTATTTTAAAGGCAGAAAGAGAGAGAGAGAAACAGAGATCTTCTGCCTGCTGATTCACTCCCCAAATGCCCACAACAGCAAGGGCTGAACCAGGCTGAAGCCAAGAGTTGGGAATTCAACCCGTGTCTCCCAAGCAGGTGACAGGGATCCAGGTAATTCAGCCATCATCTGCTGCCTCCCAGGATGTGCCCCAATAGGAAGCGAGATCAGAAGCACGGGACCTGGAACATGAACCAGATATTTCAATACGGAATGTAGGCATCCCAGCTGGTGACACCTGCTGCACCACAATGCCTGCCCCATTTCCTCCCTCTCTCTCTCTCTCTCTCTCTCTCTCTCTCTATCTCCCCCCCCCTTTTTCCTTCCTACACTTATCCTTAGGTGATCTCACTCATACCACACTCACTTGCTAAGTGATCTCATTCATTCCCAGGGCTTCAGATGCCATCTACATATTAATGACTTCATAATGCATAATTCTGATCACAAGCTTAATCTGTGTACAATGGAGATCCTATTAACCCACTCCTCCCATTGTTTTCTGCATCTGAATGAATGGTAACTCCAACTTCCCAGCTTCTCAGGCCAAAACCTTGGAGCCATCCTGCCTGTCCTTGGCTGTATCTCTTCCTCTCACATCCTGTAACGGCAAATCTGGTTGCCTCTGACTCAAAATACAGACTCCAGAATTAAACTCTCCAAGCAAGCCTTGGCACATTATGCAATTCTCAGAGGTTCCACTAACATCAAGTATTTGTGAACGGTGCCTATGGAAGCTCTGGGTCTGTGACTCGCAACACCTCCACTGCCACCACCCTGGTCTACCCATTATCATCTCCTGCCCACATGTACAATAGCCTTGTAACTGGTATCTCTGCTTTCACCTTGTCCATTTGGTCTATCCTCAGCATGATGCTGCAAGGATTCTGTTAAAACACAAGGCATAGCCTTAGCACTTCTCAAAACCTTCCAGTGGTTTCTCAATTCGTGTAGAGTAAATGCAAAACCTGTACCACTTTGTCCAAAAGCATACATGATATTGTTGCTTATCACCACGCTGATCTCATCTCCAACTAATACTCTTGTCTTTTTCTTGCTCTGCTCTTGGCATTCTGAACACTTGCCTACTCACGGAGCACGCCAGGATCATCCCTATACAGGGCAACTGCACTTTCTGCTCCCCCAGCCTAGACCCATTTTCCTCCAGATTGCTCTCTTCCGTTTGATCTTTACTCAGACGTGGTCTTGCAAGTGAGGCCTGCCCTGACAACTCTATCTGAAACTTTCCCCCTCCCATCCGTACTTCCCATGCCCTTCACTGCTGTATGATATGTATGTACTCCCCATGCTCTTCACTGCTGTATGCTGTATGTAGCTAAAGTGATGTGAGGGTGGCTCAGCAGCCCACTGGGTCCAGGAAACTCCACAACCAATGACTTTACACAGTGGCTGTGTTCCCAACAGGTACAACGCCTGTGTTTGGGAATCAAGGAGTGAAACAGAAGGGTCCCTGTTTACTGTCACTCCAAATGAGCCAAATGGAGGATTTGTGGATGTGCCCTCAGCCCTGGGATCAAGAAACCGCTCAGGGGCCAGCGCTGTGGCGTAGAGGGCAAAGCCGCCACTTGCAGTGCCACATCCCATATGGGCGTTGGTTCCAGACCCAGCTGCTCCACTTCCCATCCAGCTCCCTGCTATGACCTGGGAAAGCAGCGGAAGATGGTCCAAGTCCTTGGGCCCCTGCACCCACATGGGAGACCTGGAAGAAGCTCCTGGCTCCTGGCTTTGGATCGACGCAGCTCCGGCCATTGCAGCTAATTGGTGAGTGAATCAGTGGAGAATCTCTCTCTCTGCCTCTCCTTCACTCTCTGTGTAACTCTGACTTTCAAATAAAATAAATAAATCTTTAAAAAAAGAAAGAATCGCTCACACATTCTTTTACGAGAGGTTCAGCTTCACAAGTGCCCTGGGCAGAGGAGGATCCTGTGCTCACAGTCACTCTGGTAGGACCTCTGGAAAATTCTTTTCAATCCCAACACTCCCACCTGGTGGCCGCAGGAGCGCATATGATGAGCAGAGAGTTTAGATCAGGTTGCTAGCACATTGCCCACATTAAGGCTGCAGAGTCCTCTGGTCACAGCAGTTGATGTGCTGTGAATGTAAAGGTGTGAGAAGAAAGGGAGGTGTGGGGAGATGGCACAGGTCTGAGAGCACCCCTCCTGGGGCTGTGGTCAGGATCGAAGGGTGCTAAGGGCGCCTGCGCACAGGGCCTGCCACAGGTTAAATGCCCAGCACGAGCAGACACTTCTCACCACTGCTCATGGATGAAGCCACGTGGAAGGCAGAGCAGTAGAACAATCTAGACATCCAAACCTCCGCTTTTGAATGGAACTGTGATTTTTTGAGGGCAAATCCGAGAGGTGAGGGAAATATTAAAGGCGGACTCCCACTGCCGGCACGGTGCTTCAGTGGAGACTGGGAATTTGATGCCAGTGTGGAAGAGAAGCTCACATCTGCGGTCTGAGCTCACATCTTGTTAAACATCATACAGTCTCCATGGGAGCAAGGACCCAGTAACGATGGTACATGCAAAATGGTTTCTGTTACAATTCAGACTCTCAATGTGGAAGAGAATGGGTGACGATAATGAAGATGGAAAACCCTTCAAAACCAATCCGTTTCCCCTTAATTTTTTTTTTTTTGACAGGCAGAGTGGACAGTGAGAGAGAGAGAGAGAGACAGAGAGAAAGGTCTTCCTTTTTCCGTTGGTTCACCCTCCAATGGCCGCCACGGCTGGCGCGCTGCGGCCGGCGCACCGCACTGATCCGAAGGCAGGAGCCAGGTACTTATTCTGGTCTCCCATGGGGTGCAGGGCCCAAGGACTTGGGCCATCCTCCACTGCACTCCCTGGCCACAGCAGAGAGCTGGCCTGGAAGAGGGGCAACCGGGACAGAATCCGGCGCCCCGACTGGGACTAGAACCCGGTGTGCTGGAGCCGCAAGGCGGAGGATTAGCCTAGTGAGCCACGGCGCCGGCCCCCTTAATCTTCATCACAGAACGTACGCTGTCGAGGGAAGGTATGCAGTGACTCTGGGCAAGTGTTCACCTGAGCCCTGCTTTGCTGCACATCAGCAGCCTCGCTGGGCAGACACCTCACAAACACAATGGTGTGGCCCCTTCAGACCCCACTGAACATCAGACAGCCCGTGCCACAAATGTCTAGAGCTCAACCCTGCCTCTTCCTTCTCCCTGCCTACTCTGATTCTCATCATCAGTGTGTCCATTTATTTTTGGCTCTTGATTGTGTTTTAGATGGGTCCAAAAGGCTGCTGATACTAATAAAATCCCATTACTACTATTAAAGCTAATGGTCCACCTGAGCATGCAGAATGTGGTTGGGACACTCGAGAAAGTCTCTTGGTGCATTTTGGAGTTGGGCAGGAGGCTGAAGGAACCCACGGCACAGGTGTTTTCATCTTTCCTTCCAGGAGAAAACTGCAATTTTGGGAAATAAAGGAGAATATCAGAAGCAACCAGGTGGCTTTCTTCATGGGCGGGGATGAATTTGGGTTTCTGGAACACTGAACTCTTGCAGAGGAAAACTGTGTTTTGCATGTGCTAGAAAGAGTATGTTTGGCTTTAAAAAGCACAGCTGAAATTTGTAGGGAAGGAAAAATGCCCAGATACAACTATTCACACACCAAGAATACCAGGTATCACATAAGAACAATAGCATGGGAACAGACTAGCAAGTCTTGGCAGGAATCAAGGAAGTAGACCTGGAAAAATACCATGACTTCAGATGTCGATGTCAAAATTAACACATTTTGTAAATCAAGTGAATTTAAACTTTTATAAAAAAAAAGGTTTTTATTTAGTATTTATTTGATAGGCAGAGGGAGAGAGAGAGAGACAAAGGGAGATAGAGATAGATGATTGACTAATAAATAGATATAGATGGATGATAGATAGATAGAAAGATGAGCTTCCGTCTACCAATTCACTCCCCAATTGCCTACAACAGCCAGAGCTAGGCCAAGGCTGAAGTTGAGAGCCAGGAATTCAATCCAGCTCTTCCACATGCATGGCAGGGACCCAAGTACTTGAGTCATCACTGCTCACTGTTGCCTCCCTTCCTGCATTAGCAGGAGGCTGGAGTCAGGAGGTAGAGGCAGGTGCCCAACCCAGTCACACCAAAGTAAGATACAGGCATCTTAACCACAAGGCCAACACCTGCCCTGGAATTTTGATGTTTTTAAAAGGAGATGGATGTTATATTAGCTAAAAGAAGGTACTATCAGATGAGACAAAGAGTTAAGAATGTAGTGTTGGAAGAATCTACATTATCTTTTCGAAACACTAGCGAACAGCTAGTAGTATATGTCACATATGGTAGCATATACATTTTACAACCATTATTATTTACATTTTTCAGACAGGGAAAGTAAGGTGCAGAGAGGCAAAGGAAATAGGATTTAAATGCAACAGTCTGGCTCCAGTGTCAACATTTTAAAGCATTGTCTCGCTCTCAAAGTAGGCAATAAAGGGAAGAGAATTTCATAAGCTTAGCGAGTGGAATCATCCTGAGGTCATTTCAATTGGAAATAAAATGAGAACAGAAAAGTGAGATTCTTACAAGACAGGCATCTGGTACGGCAGCACAGTCTAATTCAGGGGAGTAGCTGATGCAGACAAAGCGTGGTAGTGACTGGCGATTCTAGTCATCAGCAAAGCTGTGAAGCAAGCAGCCTCCATTCCACCGCTTGGATCCTGAGAAGCCAAGGCTGGCAGAGGCAGTTCCTGGCCAAAGCTGCAAGTTATCTGGAAGAATCATGGAGAAGAGCCTGGAAACCACACAGTTAGGGGCAGGCCAAAAGCAGGCAGGGAGGACAGGAATGGGAAGAGTCTAAAAATGATAAAAGAATAAGTTTAAGGTCAATCCACGACAAAATGCAATGTATGAAAATGTTTGTGAGCATTGAGAAAGGAAGTCATCTGAAAATCAGTAAGTCCCATGTCCCATATTTTGCAGAAATAGAATCTTCTAGGTGTGAGTCCCTGGTTCTGCTTCCTTCAACTCCAGTCTCCCCCAGGCTGGGTTCTTTGCCCATCAGGTTAGAAAGCGCAGCAGCCATCTGAGCACGCCAGGTAGTGAAGGCAGTGGGAATCTGGGATCTGTCCTGGGGCCACAGACCAGACATCCAGGGAGCCTGGAGTAAAATTCTGGCTCACAGCTCATTTCCACAGAAAGGCTTGGACTGCATGACTGGGTTTCTGACTCTGTTTCTTTGCCTAGCTCTCCAGCCCCACTTTGTTCTGGAGGTTTACCCAGAGCTCTAGTTCCCTGACCCATTGTAAACAGACTGATTACTCGGGTGCACTATGTTGCCCATTATATGGACACCTCACATCACACCTCACTACATGTGCCTGCCTAACGTGTATGCTAGTCCAATCAACTCCCATCTTTTTGAACCCTGCGTATGGCAGAGCTGGACTACAGTCAAACTTGCGCTTCCTGTGCCCCATCCTCAGGGGGATGCAATTCTTCTTCCTCCCTCGTAGGCATCACTGTCTTCCTGCATCCTAAATCACGTCTCTTGAGTTATTCAAGGAAATGCCACGCCCCAGCATGCACACAGCAGAATATGTGTGCATCACGACTCGTTAACGATGAGACGGGGAGGTGTGATCTGCATGACAGGAGAGTTAGGCGACTTTGCAGCTGACTGAAAGCTTAACTCAAAGCATCTGCAATAATCTCAGGCTGACCGGAGGGAGGTCTTAGCATCCTGTGAGGTTATACTTGACCCTACCTTGAACAACAGTTCCACCAAGGCCCAGATAAAGACACAAAAGGCAAAAACTCTAGCCAAGTTTCAGATAATGTCAACCTAGGAGAGTTACATATTGAATCAAGAGGTTCTAACACCTCCTGACTTGTCCATTATGCTTCAATAAAACTTAAGAAATAAAGAATTTAAATCTCTTTACAAACTGGAAAACTCAGCTTCCTTGAAAAGCAAATAGTCAACGAACAAAAACGAAAATGCCTTGACTATGAGAAATCAAGGAAAAGTGAAAACTCAAGGTGTACTTCGAGCACCTTGTAAGGAAATAAGGAAACCCTGAAAATGCAGAAGAAGGGGCCTGTCTACCCCAAAGAACTCCACCTGCTCTGCATTACCCTGGCCCCACAGATAATACACATGGCCTGAGTTACTGCAGTGAATCCTAACCCATTCCCTGGATTCCACTCGTGTCTCCTTAAGTCTCCTCTCAACACAGCAGAGCATCTTTTTTAAAATAGAAGGCCGATCACAACCTTCCTCTGCTTGAAACCCTCCAGTGAATGTCTCCACATTTCTTTTTTTTTAAAGATTTATTTATTTTATTTGAAAGTCAGAGTTACACAGAGAGAGAAGGAGAAACAGACAGAGAGGTCTTCCATACACTGGTTCTCTCCCCAGTTGGCCTCAATGGCCAGAGCTGCGCCGATCCGACGCCAGGAGATTCCTCTGGGTCTCCCACGTGGGTGCAGGAGCCCAAGGACTTGGGCCACCTTCCACTGCTTTCCCAGGCCACAATAGAGAGCTGGATCAGAAGTGGAGGGTCTTGAACCGGCGTCCATATGGGATGCTGGCGCTTCAGGCCATGGCATTAACCCGCTGCGCCACAGGGCCGGTCCCCTCTGCATTTCATACACAAGGAAAACCGTAACACCACAGTCCACCCAGCCTCTGCAATCTGCCCTCTCCTTAAGCCTCCCAGCCCAGTCCCCCTGGCTCACCCCGCTCACCTAATCACGGTGGCTGCAGCATCTGGCCTGCTCCTGTCTTACTCTCTGTTTTCTATTCCCTCTCCTAAACAGTGCCAACCCCCCTCACCTCCACTAAGTTTTTCCCCAAATCTCATCTTGTTGAGGCCCATGCTGACCATCACAAAGCTCTCTTCCCCTTTCTGCCTTAAAAAAGTTCCTACTCGGGGCTGGTGCTGTGGCGTAGAAGGTAAAGCCTCCACCTGCAGCGCCAGCATCCCATATGGGCACCAGGTTGCAGCTGCTCCACTGCCAGTATAGCTCCCTGCTAATGCTCTTTGGAAAGCAGAGGAAGATGGCCCAAGTCCTTGGACTCCTGCACCCACATGGGAGACCCAGATGAAGTTCCTGGCTCCTGGCTTTGGCCTGACCTAGCCCCTATCGTCTCAGGGAGTGAACCAGCAGATGGAAGATCTCTGTCTCTCTCTCTGTCTCTGTATCTCTGCTTTTCAAATAAATAAATAAATAAATCTTTTTTAAAAAGCTCTTACTCTTCTCTGCTTTCTCTTCTCTGTATAGCTCTGTTTCCTTCTAACATGCACAATAATTCAAAAAACTTTTCCTGTGTCCCTGCTCTAGACTGTAAGTGCCATGGTGGCAGGAATGTTTGTCTATTTTGCTCACCAATGTACACCGTAACCCAGAACAGTGATGGACACACTCCAGGGACTCAGTGAATATTTGCTAAATAAATTAATGGATTTAACCATTAATTAGCAATTAATTAATTTAAAGGAAGGCCTTTTAGGTAGTTTCCATTCCTTTGCCAGTGATGCAGTAAACATAGATACCCTTCTCCATGTCTCTGTATGTGCATGTGTGTGTGTGTGTGCGTGTGTGTCTGTGTTGTGTGTATGTTTCTTATGAGCAATAGGAAAGTGTGGAGGAATTGGTTCTGTGCAATTTAAGTGTAAAGAGACACTAGCAAATCGCCCTCCAATGAGTCTATTCAGAGTCACACTCCCTCCCCCAGCGGGAGGAGAGGACTTGTTTACCCACACCCACACCAACAGCATCAGTTTCTAAGTGGACTGTTATCACACTGAAGGGCTTCCAGAGGAGAGTGAACAGCATGTGGAATCTGGCATCCCCTGAGAAAAATGTTCCTATGTTTAACCCAGGAAAGAGAACATTTGAAGAGCTCTCATGTGAAAGAATTCAAATTCTTCCTCGTTATCCCTAGTGCTGGCAAAGCCCTACAGGCCCATGCCTATCTCCAGGGAAAGCTTTGTTTGTTTTTAATTTGAAAAGCATAGATACAGAGAGAGAGGAGAGACAGAGAGATAGCCCATCTGCTGCTTCACTCCCCCAAATGGGCACATCGGCCAGGGTTAGACCAGACTGAAGCCAGGAGCCAGGAGCTTCTGCTGAGTCTCTCACGTGGGTGCAGGAGCCCAAGAACTTGGGCCATCTTCCACTGTTCTCCCAGGTGTATTAGCAGGGAGCAGGATCAGAAGTGGAGCAGCTGAGACTCAAACTTGTGCCCTTATGGAATGCCAGCACTGCAGAGGGGAACCTTAACCTGCTATGCCACAGTGCTGGGTACACTTCCCCAACCCCCTCAGAGCAAGTTGAATCACACTTGGTTCTGAATCCCTGGCTTTCCTTATTCCTAAAGTGGTTGATGACTTAAATTACTATGTGATGACCAAAGGGCCAAATTACAACTGAATAATCTTACCTTTTTATGTCATGTTTGCAAAAGAACTGACTCCATCTCCATAAGGTAATTGTGGCAATGTCACAATTTCTCAGTTGTCATTTTTTGCCTTTGTTATTGGACTATAATATTAAGATGGCATGTACTAGACAAAAATTGCCTAGTAGCTAATTAACTCATCAAAAGATGTTCAATTTCATCAATAATAAACTACAAAAATTGCTTTTAATCTAGCACATTGGAAAAGATTTATATTAAAAACTCACAAAAGCTTTTTATGAAACTGAAAGAAAGTTAATACTGTTATGCACTGTTGGGTAGCTAATTACTATCATCTTTCTGTAACTCAATCTATCAATGATTAGAAAATACAAAATGTTCATATGCTTTAAGTCATGGTTTCTAGTCTAGGAATTTATCCTAGGAAAAATAATTAGGGACAATCACTTAGCTAATGAAGATTTTCAGTCATTCATTTATACTAATGAAAACCCATCTGTGAAGGTCAATCATAGGAGTCAGATTGATTGAATTAAGGTATACATAGAGGACTGGTGGAGCATTGTTTTGCGATGTGTCTGTGAGGTGTCTCCAGAGAGATTAGTGTGTGAGCCTGAGGGCACTAAGTGGAGAAGATCCACTCTCTACGTGGGTAGGTACCATCCAGAAGCCTGGATAGAACAAAGATGGAGAAAAGAAAATCAGCCTCCTCTCCTAGAACTGGGATACACTCTCCTCTTCCTATCTTTGGACATCAGAACTCCAGACTCTCCAACCCTGGGACTCTAGGATTTACAGGAGTGCTTCCCCAATCCCTGTTGGGCTTCTCAGACCCTCAGCTTCAGACTGAGAGTGACATCATTGGCTGCCCTGGGTGTGAGGCCTCAAGGCTTGTACTGAGCCACACTGTAGGCATCCCAGGGTCTCCAGTTTGTACACAGCCTGTTATAAGGAGTCAGATGGTTAATAGGTAGTCAGGGTAGTCCCAGTGGAAATTTGGGGTGTAGAGTGCTTATTTTATCCTAAAGCTTGTCTTTAACAAGGTCAAAAGTGCCTGCCTGCCCACTTCATGAAAACTTCCAAATTTACCATGAGAATATCAAAGGAATGGTGATTCCATCCTCCTGAGTTCACAATTTATTATAAAAACAAGGTACCTATCCCACCCTTTTGGATGGTTTTTGTTTTATCTTGGGCATATTGGGGTTTTTTTCCCTCTCTTGGAAGCCCCCCTCCATGCTGCTTTGGCTGGAGGTCTTTTATTCTAATAAATCTTGCTTTTAAATCTCTCTGCTTGTCTGCTTGGAAATTCTTCTTCCATGTGAGACAAAAAATAGTGGTAATAATATTCTCTCCACTATCATTTCCCCATAACACTGTCATGAGACATCTCAGTATCCACTAATCACAAGAGCCAAATTTACTAATAAATCCCCACTCATCTGTCCATTTGTCTATCCATCTGTCTAATCATGTTGATCTGTTTCTCTGGTCAACCCTGACTAGCACGTTATCCAGGCAAGGCTTGTCATGTACATTACATGACTCAGCATAATGGAATACAGGCAGCCGTTAATTCTTTTTTAAAAAATATTTATTTATTTATTTGAAAGTCAGAGTTACACAGAGAGGGGAGAGGCACAGAGAGAGAGGTCTTCCATCCACTGGTTCACTCCCCAATTGACCGCAACAGCTGGAGCTGCACGCATCCAAAGCCAAGAGCCAGGAGTTTCCTCCTGGGCATCCCACATGGGTGCAAGGACCCAAGGATTTGGGCCATGTTGTACTGCTGAGTGCTGGATTGGAAGTGGAACAGCCGGGACTTGAACTAGCGCCCGTACGGGATGCTGGCACTGCAGACGGCAGCTTTACCCATTACACCACAGTGCCGGCCCCAGCATTAAATTCTCGAAGTGAATCCATGAGCTGAGAATGTTCCACTTGACCTTCCAGATCTGCACTTCACTGTCCTCCACCCTGCCTTGAGGCACAGAGATGGCACTAATGGGCTCCCTTATTCTCCGGCTTCTGGCTGGGCTTGGCCACGGGTAGGCGTTGGGAGGGCATGAACAGGTGGAACGAAAGTGGGCTCTGAGTGCTTCTTCCTTCTTTCTCCTCCCTGCTGAGTCACCATGGGTTGGCTGTGGGCCTCTTCCACCTCTACTCTCCAGAGCCTGGGGATCTCCCCTCAGACCTAGTGGTGGTTAGAGTCCCCACTCGCCACTGTGGCTGTTCCTGAAGTACCTCGCCAGTCTTGGTCAGCTTCCTGGACACTGCCCTCAGCCCTGGGTCACAGGCTTCAAAAAATCTTTTTACTTGAAAGACAGAGAGAAAGGGAGAATCTTCCAGTCACTGTTTCACTCCCCAAAATGCTCACAACAGCCAGGGCAGGGTCAGGCAGAAGCCAGGAGCCTGGAATTCCATCCAGGTCTCCTGTGTGCATGGCAGGGACCCAAGTACTTAAGCCATCACCTTCTGCCTCCCAAGGTACACATTTGCACAAAGCTAGATCAGAAACAGAGGAGGCAAGACTCGGACCAGGCACTCTGACATGGGTGTCCCAAGGGGAATCTCAACTGCTGTGCCAATGCTCAACCCCGGGTTTAACTTCTGCCATTCTTTACCAGAAGTTCAAATACAAAAGACTGAAGAAACAAATGAGAGAATACAACAATTTTGGTTCTGCATTTTCATCATCACCACTCCAAAACTGCATATCAAAATACACATTGGGTAAGGACACAAGTAAGTCAGTTGCATGCAGAATTTAAAATGAACAAAAATTTGCACCTTTCTATATGAGTTATTATTATACTTTGTTTTGACAGTGTTATTTAAAAAGAAAGCATATCAAGCTGAGAGTTGAAGAACAAAGAGTAATCCCCCACAAAACACTCTTATAATTGAACAGGCACATGTCCTGATGTGTAGGGATAATGCCAAGAACAACCACAGATTTAAATTCAGCAGGAAGAATTTCACTGACAGAAGAATTGCCAGCTATCTGAGCAATCACATAACTATTTCCTCTGATATATGTTAAAAATATAAAAATAAAATATATAGGATGGTCAAGTATAATATTTTAAAGATTTTTATTTATATACTTGAAAGTCAGAGTTATATACAGAGAGAAGGAGAGGCAGAGAGAGAGAGTTCTTCTATCCACTGGCTCACTCCCCAGTTGGACATAATGGCCAGAGGTGTGCCAATGCAAAGGCAGGAGCCAGGAGCTTCCTCCAGGTTCCTCATGTGAGTACAGGGGCCCACGGACTTGGGCCATCTTCCACTGCTTTCCTAGGCCATAGTAGAGAGCTAGATTAGAAGTGGAACAGCCAAGACTTGAACCAGCGCCAAATGGGATGCCGGCACTGCAAGCAGTGGTTTTACCTGCTACACCACAGCACCGGCCCCATGTGTAATTTTAAAACTTGAGATATTTTAAAATAATGGGAACAGCATTTGTCTCAGATCATGACAAGATTTAGGGGCCTGTGCTGTGGCCTAGAAGACTAAGCCATATGAGTGGTTGTTCTTGTCCTGGCTGCTCCACTTCCAATTTACCTCCCCGCTAATGTGCCTGGGAAAAGCAGCAGAAGATGGCCCAAATACTTGGGTCCCTGCACCCATGTGGGATACTCAGAAGAAAGAAGCTCCTGGCTCCTGGCTCCTGGCTCCTGGCGCCTGGCTCCTGGCTTTGGCCTGGCCCAGCCCTAGCTATTGAGGCCATTTGGGAAGTGAACCAGCAGATAGAAGATCTGTCTCTCTGCTCTCTTTCTATCTCTGAATTTCAAGTAAATAAATAAATCCTTTAAAAAATACATGTTGTGGTACATGTTATCTTAAATGTCAATAAAAATTTTCTAACTATGTAATATCATATTCGGATGAGCTTGTGCATATTAATTTAGATGCTATCTAGAACAATTTCTTTTTTTAAAAAGTTTTATTTATTTATCTGAAAGTCAAAATTACAAAGAGAGAGGAAGATAGAGAAAGAGAGAGAGCTCTTCCATCCGCTGGTTCATTCCCTAAATGGCTGTAATGGCCAGAGCTGGGCCATGCCAAAGCCCAGAGCCTAGGAGCTTCAACTAGGTCTCCCACATGGGTGCAGGGGCCCAGCCATGTGGGTCATCTTCCACTGCTTTCCCAGGCCCAATAGCAGGGAGTTGGATCAGAAGTGGAGCAGCCAGGACTCAAACCAGCGCCCATGTGGGATGCCGGTGCTGCAGATGGAGGCTCAACTCATTAAGCCACAATGCTGGTCCCTAGAACAATCTCTAAGCAGCAATGGGTTTTGTTTTCACAGGTCGTGGGGATTTCCTCTAGCTCCAAGACTGAAGTTTTCTCCCAAATTTGTTTTATAAAAGGTAGATCAAGGCCCATGAATGGGTCCTGAAATCAATTTAGTGGATTATGTGGGAAGGAGCAAGCAGTATTTTTTTGTGGCACAAAATAGATTAGAATTGAATTATAGTAAAACAGAAAATATCAGAATATATTTCCCATAAGTGTACCATGTAAAGAAATCTGTATTTCCTTTCTTTTTGGATATACAAACACATCTGTGTACTGGATCACAAGGCAAAACGCATTTCTACTATGAGTCTTGGTGAAAACCTTTCAAAATTGTCTCTTCCAGTCAGTGTTAGCTTCTGGCAGCAACTTACTGACTTCAGTCAAGGTTATAGTAAGACAATAAAAGCAGCTGATAGAAGTAAAGGTGAAGATCAAGGCAGAATGAATTTACAACCAAGTGTGTTCCAGTAGAGAACATTTAATGTTATTGTTCTACAAGGAATCTTCAAGTTGATAAAAAGCCATGACATTAACTGCCATGGCTAAAATGACATTAGTTATAATTTCTGAATCAGAGTGAAATGGTAGAGGAACAGCCGTATTGGACAACTAGTATCTTAACCTTTCCTGCTATTTCTCCAAGAGAGGCCTTCATTAAGTTCTTTTCAAGAAAAGTTTGATGTGATCACAATCAAAATGACTCAAATTAAACAGGAATGTGGGGGCAGGCATTTGGCCTAACAGTTAAGATGCCTGTGTCTCATATCAGAGTACTTGGGTTCCCATATCAGAATGTCTGGGTTCAATACCTGGCTCTGGTTCCTCACTTCTGCTTCTGCTATTACAGACCCTGGGAGAGAGCAGTCAGGGCTCAAGTATTTGGATTCCTGCCACACACACTGGAGATGTGGATTGTGTTTCCTGCTTCTGGCTTCGTCTCAGCCCAGATCTGGCCATTGTGGACATTTAGAGTGAACTGATAAATAGAAGATCTCTGTCTGTCTCTTTGTGACTCTCAAATAATAATAAAAGTAATAGGAATAAAAACCATCAAAGATAGGAGAGAGAAAAAGCGGAGGGAAGGAGGGAAAAAGGAAGGGAATATCATTATGTTCTTAGAATTATAACTACAAACCATATTGAATCTGTTAAAAACAAATTTAAAATGTTTAAAAAAAATTAAAGACACACTGGGGCCGACTCTATAGTGTAGCGGGTAAGACTGCAGCCTGCAGTGCCGGCATTCTATATGGGTGCTAGTTCTAGTCCCAGCGGCTCCACTTTCAATCCAGCTCTCTGCTATGGCCTGGGAAAGCAGCAGTGGATGACCCAAGTCCTTGGGCCCCTGCACCCACGAGGAAGACCCAAAAGAAGCTCCTGACTCCAGCCTTCAGATCGGCGCAGCTCCGGCCGTTGTGGCCATCTGGGGAGTGAACCAGCGGATGGAAGACCTCTCTCTCTCTTTCTCTCTCTCTCTCTGTGCCTCTTCCTCTCTGAAATTCTGCCTTTCAAGTAAGTAAATAGATCTTTTTAAAAAATTAAAGACCCATTGCTATGTGAAAATGGAGCACATAGAGTAGGTTCTCTAAAAATAAATACATGTCTCTAAAAAATTACCTGTTAATATGCGTATGAGGAAATACAAGAATATATTAAGGAGTAAAGACAATGAATTTTTTAAAGATTTATTTGACAGGCAGAGAGAGAGAGATGGATAGACAGACAGAGAGAAATAGATCTTTCATCTGATGGTTCACTCCCCAAATGGCTGTAATGGCTGCAACTGGCCAGGCCAAATCCAGGAGCCTGGGCTCCATCCGAGTTTCCCACATGGCGGTCCAGGCACTTGATCCATCTTTAGATGCTTCCCCAGGCATATCAACAGGGAGCTGGATCAGAAGTAGAACAGCTGGGACTTGAACTGGTGTCCATATGAGATGTCAGCATCACAGGTGACAGCTTAACCAGCTGTGCCACAATGCCAGCCCCACGATGAATATTTATATCAAGTATGCATCGCTTTTATTTTCAGAAAAGTGAACTATTTGAAATATCTTTCAGAAAAGGAAGTGCAAAGTCTTAGATTGGGCTCTATCTCAAGAGTCACTGAGACCCAGTCAGGCAGGTGGCCAGGCAAGTTCTTCCCTTGAGCATTGCACCTGCACCAAGCTGGTAAGGCCTCATCCCACGAAACATCACAGAGGCGGGGATATTAAGTACAAAGACAATGCACAATGTGACTTTCCTAAATCTTAATAAATTTACTTTTCAATTAAACTTGCAGTAAAACATTTTTATTTAATTTTTAAGGATTTATTTATTTGAATGGTAGAGTTACAGAGACAGAGAGCAAAACAGGCAGAGAGAGAGAGATCTTCCATATGGTAGTTCATTCCCTAAACGGCCACATCAGCCATGGCTAGGCCATACTGAAGCCAGGAATTAGGAGCCAAGAGCCTCTTCTGGGTCTTCCACTGCTTTCCCAGGCACATTAGCAGGGAGCTGGATATGAAGTGGAGCAGCCAGGACTGGAACCAACACCCATATGGGATACGGTGTTGTAGGTGGTGGCTTTACCCACTATACCACAACATGGGTCCCCAAAACATTTTTAAAAGTCTAGAAAATAGATGTGAGAGTCTCATTTCCCACTCTTATAACACAATCATTCTCATTTTATGTATTGTTTACAGGTGTGTGTGTGTGTGTTATGTGGCTAAAACCATGGTGAATATAAAATGCTATGGTCGGATTTTTTTTTTTTTTTTTGCAGAATATTGGTACATTGTTCTTGCTGATATACAAAACTCTTATGTACCACTTTTATTTTTAAAATTTTTTTTTGCTTACTTGAAAGAGTAACAGACAGAGGGAGAGACACAGAAAGAAAGATCTTCTGTCTGCTGGGTCACTCCCCAAATGGCTACAATGGACAGGAGCCAGGAACTCCATTTGGGTCTCCCATGTGGGTGGTAGGGGCCCAAGTACTTGGTCCATTACTTGTTGCTTTCCCAGATGCATTAGCAGGAAGCTGGATAGGAAGCAGAACAGCCAAGACTCCAACTAGCACTTAGATATGGAATGCCAACATCATAAGCAGCAGCACCGCACCACAACACCAACCTCTTTTGTCACATTTTTAAATGACTTTATATTATTACATTAAGTATACAACATAATTTACTTAATCATTCCTCAATTGCTGGAATGAACTTGTTAAATAGTTATTAAATATTTCTATAAGGCCTGCAATAAAGTGTAGAGAATATACAAAGACTTGATGAATTTCTCCTCTTATGATATTCCATAAATTTGTGGAAAAGAACACCTAAAGGTTGAGCAGGTACCACCTCCTGTGCATGAGTGTGTACCTGCACCCTCACACACACCAAAATAAACACACACAACTACACACAAATACAACATTTACAAACACACACATATATAGACACATCAACACACACAAACATGCACACATGCATACACACAACTACAACACACACACACACACATCATTATGCCTTTCTTTTACCTGCCTGGCCTTTGATGGTATCTGAGTTTGTGTCCCTTTTGTTAGAATTTCAACCAGAAAGGCCATGATAGAGCTGTTAAAAAACTAGGAAGCAGCCAACGAAAATCTATTGTTCACACAAAATTAGTAAGCTGAGGAGCTAATGTATTCTGCAGCAGAAGAGGGGTGATTGCAGGGATTATTCAATTAACTCACATATAATTAAATATACATATTTGGGGTATGTCAAATTCATATTTTCTTCATGTAGCTTTGAAAATTATGCCCTTCTGATATTACCTCAGATTTAAAAAAAACAGCAGGATAACAATATAGTTATGACATCAATAATGTAGATTTGTGAGGATAATTTTAACTTTTAAATGTTTTCACATCTGTGATGAGGCTCTAGAAAAGAAATGAGCAGTTCAAATAATGTATAAGGCTAGCAAAATGGAAATGATGATATAATCAAATAATATATTTTAAAGCTCATGGTGAAACATCAAAGGAAATACATTTTTAAAAGGAGATTTCATTCTATTGTCCTTTTGTATTCCCAGAAACCTTTTGCAGTTATTGGCTAATCCTAAAGGATTTCACCTCACTGATCATTTAATTCCTTATTCTTCTGGGATGATGTCAAAGTTTTTACCCTTGAGGAACTGATACATTTCCCAGAAACTTAAGGACATAAAGAGGTCCTTGAGTTGTCCAGATCCTAATTATGTTTACCATGCAGCATTTGGAATTCAGTAAATATAATGACTAAGAAAACCACTTAAGGATATTATGATATGTGAATTTAGACAATTCTTATCAAAACCCAAAGTTTAGTATGGTTTTATGGATAATTATGAGTGATTTATTTAAAAAGCCTACTTTCCCATTATGCTTTATATAAAAATGAGCACTATGGTAATATAATCTTAGCATAAATGGGTACCCAATCAGCATCCTTTTGATTAAAAGTTCATCTTTTCCAAATCTTGAATTAGTAAGCACTCAGAAATGCCTATATATAGTCATACATAGGAGAAACAAATATGTTGACTAATTTAAGCATTTGTTACCTGAGATATCAGAAGTGAAGAGACTTTGCCCACAAGTTAGACCCACAAGAGTGGACATGAGAAACACTTCTCACATCCAGCTTATGGGCACTCCATATACACAGGCCTTCTGACACTGGTCACAGTAACTAAAGTCCTGTTTTCTGTTTATTCTAAAACAGTCTTCTGTATGTCAGAAGAGCTGAGTCTACAAAGCAATTGGGCTCTTGTATCCGCTTGCTGGGACTGCCAAGACAGAGCACCATGGACTGGGTACTTACAGAATTAAAGTCTATTTCCTCACCATTCTGAGGGCTGGCAGTCTGAGAGCAAAGTGCCAGTAGTGTTGATTTCTACTGAGGACTGTCCTTGGCTTCCAGGTAGCTATTGTGATAGCCAATTTCATGTGCAACTTGACTGAGTTGCAGGTTGCCCAGGTAATATTATGTCTGTGTGTGACTATGAGGGTGCTTCTGGAAGAGATCAGCATTTGATTTGGCGAAATGAGTAGAACAACTGACTCTTCCCAAGGTGGGAGGGACTCATGGGGGCCTGAATAGAACAAAAAGTGGAAAAAGGAGGAAGTCATGCCTTTGTTTCTGACCCACTGATGGAGTTGAGGCGTCTTATCCCATCTCCTCAGTGCTCTCAGACTAGGACTTGTGCCCTGTGTCTCCTATACCTCAGACCTCTGGATTGGACGGAATTCCACCATCCACTACATTGGGTCTCTGGCCTGCAGTCACAGGACTTTTTGGCCTCTGGATTCATGTGAGTCATGTGGCAAATATGCATTTTTAGTTCTACTTTTCCATGAACTTTTGAAGTACTCTCCTATATGTGCACATACATGATTTTGTTTTCTCCAGCAAGCCCTGTTAAAAACATACCCTTTCTTTGTCTTCACAGTCTGTCCTCTGTGCATGTCTGTGTCCTAACCTCCTCCTCCTACAAGGCTACCATACATAACAGATTATTTCCCTCTTTAAACATCCTTTCTCCAAGTACAGTCACATTCTGAAGTACTGGGGGTTAGGAATTTAACATATGAATTTTAGGGTACACAGTTCAGCCAGCAAAGGATTCTTTTCCTATATTTCATAACAGTGAAGCAAATAACTGTTACCTTTGTAGAGTTGGGAAGGAAGGAAGGAATGAAGGAAAGAAGGAAGGAAGGGAAGGAGGGAGAGAGAAAACAAGCCATATTCTTCACAAACTCAATCAAAGGCAGCTGGGGCCACAGAGAGATGCTTTATATCCTGAAGAGGCACATCCTGGTACATTATAAGAAAAAAAGCACATGATCAAATGATTCTGCTCCTCTATTAATAATCCTATTGATCCCATTGATCTGTAAAGCCAAAATTATAGATATTAGGATGGTGGTCCTCAAACAACTAGGCCAAGACCACATCTCATCCAGGAAGCATTTTCAATAAGTTCTACTGTCCACTCTCATCCTCAAACATAACAGAATATACAGGTGAAGAGATGAAGCAGGGAGGACTAAACTCAACTATTTACAACATGGAAGTGAAATTCAGCCAAGGGGGTTCAGAGAAAAGTGGCCCAGAGCAGCTGGGGCTGCACCCAGGTATTCAGAGAGCAGTCTCACCTCTCTCTGGCTGCCCTTCTCAGCATGAGTCCACAGCACCAGAGTACCAAGGAGGCTGATGGAGCTGAAGCCATCACGGCCATGTCATTTCAGGCAGTAGAAAGGAAAAACAGAAAACCTCTTTGCCTTTTTTAAGAATATTTTTCACAATTTTCAGTTGACATAGTAATTGTATATATTTATGGGGTACAGACTGACAGTTTAACACATGTATACCTTGTATAATGAGCAGATCAGACAATTAGCATACCCATCATCCCAGACATTTATTATTTCTTTGCTTAGGCAACATTCAGAATCTTCTCTACTAGATATTTTGAAATATATAAAATAATTGTTATGAACCATGGTTATCCTACTGTGCTGTAAAGTATTAGCAGTTATTCCACCTATCCAACAGCACCCCTATAACCCATTAACCATTGTCTCTCCATCCCACCTCCATTATACCCTTTTTAGATCCTGCTAACCACTATCCTATTTTCTACTTCTATGAGATCAACTTTTTTTAAAAGATTTATTTATTTATTTGAAAGTTAGAGTTACAGAGAGGCAGAGGTAGAGAGAGAAGCTTCCATCCACTGGTTCACTCCCCAAATGGCCGCAACAGCTGGAGCTGGGCCAGTCAAAAGCCAGGAGCTTCTTCTGGGTCTCCCACGTGGGTACCAGGCCCAAGGACTTGGGCATCTTCTACTGCTTTCCCAGGTTATAGCAGAGAGCTGGATTGGAAGTGGAGCAGCCAGGTCTCAAAGCAGTGCCCATATGGGATGCCAGCACTGTAGGTGGCAGCTTTACCCACTGTGCCACAGCACTGGCCCCAAGATCAACTTTTTTAACTTCTAGATATAAGTGAGAGCATGCAGCATTTGTCTTTCTGTGCCTAACTTATTTCACTTAACACAGCATCTTCCAGTTCCAACCATCTTGCTGCAAATGACTGATTTTCACTATGGTTGAACACATTTTCTTTATCCATTCTTCCATTGATGGATTTCTAGATTGACTCCAAATCTTGGCTATCATGAATTGCATTGCAATGGACATTTGATTGCAGATGTCTCTTCTACATACTGATTTTACTTCCTTTTGATATATATATATATATATATATATATATATATATATATATATAAAACCACTAATGAGAGTGCTGTGTTATCAGTTTTTTTTTAAAGAAACTCCATACTGTTTTCCATGATGTCTGTGTTAATTACATTTTCACCAACAATGTAGGAGAGATCCTTTTTCTCCACATCTTTGTCAGCATTTGTTATTTTGTCTTTTAGATAATATACATTCTAAATGGGATGAAATGATACCTCACATAGCTTTCATTTGCATTTCCTTGAATGATAGCGTTTTTTCATATGCTTGTTAGTCATTTGTATTTCTTCTTTTGAGAAATGTCTCTTTGGATATGTTACATCTTGAACAGAATTTGGGTCCACAAACCCATGCAGAAATTTCATCCCCAAAGTCTTTTGTTGAAGATTAATGGATTGAGGGCTGGCGCTATGGCACAGCGGGTTTAAACCCTATCCTGAAGTGCCGGCATCCCGTATGGGCGCTGGTTCTAGTCCTGGCTGCTCCTCTTCCGATCCAGCCCTCTGCTATTGCCTGGGAAAGCAGTAGAAGATGGCCCAAGTTCTTGGGCCCCTGCACCCATGTAGGAGATGTGTAGAAAGCTCCTGGCTCCTGGCTTCGGATCAGTGTAGCTCTGGCTGTTGTGGTCATCTGGGGAGTGAACTGGCAGATGGAAGACTTCTCTCTGTGTTTCTACTTCTCTCTGTAACTCTGTCTTTCAAATAAATAAATCTTTAAAAAAAAAAGATTAATGGATTGGGGCCGGCGCTATGGCGCAGAGGGTTAATGCCTTGGCCTGAAGTGCCAACATCCCATATGGGTGCTGGTTTGAGACCCGGCTGCTCCACTTCCGATTCAGCTCTCTGCTATAACCTGGGAAAGCAGTAGAAGATGACCCAAGTCCTTGGGCCCCTGCACCTACGTGGGAGACGTGTAGGAAGCTCCTGGCTCCTGGCTTTGGATCAGCCCAGCTCCAGTCATTGCGGCCATTTGGGGAGTGAACCATCAGATGGAAGACCTTTCTTTCTCTCTCTTTCTCTCCCTCTCCTCTCTCTGTGTAACTCTTTCAAATAAATAAATAAAACTTTTCTAAAAAGATTAATGGATTAATGGTTGATGGAGTAGGAAGGAGGCTTGAATCAATTATAGTCTCTGAAGGCGGAGCCTTTGGGAAGTTAGTGGGTTGGATCAAGCTGCTATGGTAGAGCCTGTGATTGAATCACAGATGGCTATAAAGAGAGACCATACAGAAGGTAGATGAAGAGTGCACTCCCTGTGTCTCTCTGCTTCCTGACTCACCATGGGACTGTTCCTTTACATACAGTCTGCCACTGCCAGTCTCCATTAGATGCCAAATGGGGCCACCTAATCTTGGACTGTGAACCTCCATACCATGAGCCAGAATAAAACTTCCTCAGATGCTTCTCTCAAGTTTTAGTTAAAGTAATAAAAAGCTGATTAATGCAAGATCATTTCCCATTTTTAATTGGCTTGTTTTTGTTGTTGATTTGTTTGAACTCCTTATATATTCTAGCTATTAATTCCTTGCCAGATGAATAGTTTGCAAATATTTTCTCCCATTCTGTAGACTGTCTCTTTACTCTATTGATGTTTCATTTGCTTTATAGAAGCTTTTTAGTTTGATATAATCCAATTTGTCAACTTTTGCCTTTGTTGCTGAGCTTTTGGGATAATATCCAAAAAAAAATCTTTGCTCAGACCAATGTCATGAAATGATCTGTAAGATTTTTAGCTCTTTGGGCCAGCACTGTGGCACAGCAGGTTAATGTCCTGGCCTGAAGCACTGGCATCTCATATGGCACCAGTTCAAGACCCAGCTGCTCCACTTTTGACCCAGCTCTCTGCTATGGCCTGGGAAAGCAGTACAAGATGGCCCCAGTTCTTGAGCCCCTGCACCCATGCTGGGGACCCGGAAGAAGCTCCTAGCTCCTGGCTTTGGATCAGCACAGCTCTGGCCATTGGCAGCCAACTGGGGAGTGAACCATCAGATGGAAAACCTCTGTCTGTCTGTCTCTCTCTCTCTCTCTCTCTCTCTGCCTATCCTCTCTCTGTGTAACTGACTTTCAAATAATAAATAAATCTTTAAAAAACGATTTTTAGCTCTCACATTTAACTCTTTGGCTCACTTCAAGTTGATTGTTTGTATATAGTGAGAGATAGGGGTCTAGTTTCATTCTTCTCTATACGGATATCCAGTTTCTCCACCAGCAATTATTGAAGAAACTGTCCTTTCTCTTTCGTATATATTCTTGCTGTCTTTGTTGAAAATCAGTTGGCTGTAAAAACATGGATTATTTCTGGTTTCCATCCATCTGTCTTTATGCCAGTACCGAGCTGCTTTGGTTGCTATAGATTTGTAGTATATTTTAGAGTCAGGTATTACATTGTCTCCAGTGTTGTTCTTCTTGTGCAAGTTTGCTTTGGCTAGACAAGGTCCTTCGTGGTTCCATACAAATTTTAGGAGTGCGTTTTCATTTTTCTGGGAGGAATGACACTATTTTGGTAGTAATTGCATTGAATTTATAGATAACTTAAAGTGGTATGGGCACATTTGCCTTTTAATTAGTCTTCCCAGAGGTCCTGTCTGGTAGCTTCAGTGTTCAGTTTATTGGCCAGGGCATATAGGAAAAGTAGTGTCTCAGATGTGCCATTCTGGATAACATTAAGTTTGTTGCATAAAGGCCGAGGGTATGTGTATGTTGTAAGAGCTTGTCAGGTAATCTTAACACATCCCAACCCTTGTAAATTATTGTTAAAGAAATGGTTTCTTGGAGAATTTTCTGAATCATTCAATGCAAAGAAATTAACTGATGAGAACATATCTCATTTGTCTCCCAGCAGCCACCCTGTCTTTTCTCAACAACAGCCCATATTTTCACTTGGACAGGTAGTCCAGATGGTCCAGAGGGAAGCCAATCCCCTGTCCTAGGGATGGAGCTCATGACCCAGACCTAAACCAATCAACACATTGCATCCTGCCAGCCAAGTGACTGGTTCAAGGGCAAACAAGTGACTGAACCAGCCCAATCATAGTGAATCTCAAAGACTTTTGTTGGGATGAATGAGCAATAAAGCTAACCTTACCTGTCTTATTTCCACTGTTTCCCCAGCAATTAACACAGTGCTAGGACAAAGTGGATGATTAACAACTATGATTGAATGTTAAATATCTAAAAATTTAGCTAAAAGATTTAAAAAATGGATTTTTGATGTTTCGATGATATTTTTTGAATCTCTATCTCTGTGTACCTCTCCTAAATCTATACCTGGGCCATTCAGTTAGTAAGTCAATAAATTCTTTTTGTTTGCTTATGCCATGTTTGAGTTTGAATTTCTCTTGTTTGCAATCAAAAATAATAGAGAAGTAAAAAGGACCAGTAGCCTAAGTCAGTAAGGGCTTTAAAATTTATTAGGCTCAGAATATGCCGATCATTTTTATTGAGCAAAGAAACTAAAAACAGACAAGACTATTTAATAAGCAGGACACTGAAGTATGAACAGATGACAACAGAGTTCACCCTGTTAAATAAAAATTACAAGAGGTCTTTGTTTAAACCACCAACAGATCACACTAAAAGTTATCAATGAGTCACTCATGCCAAATTTTAATGTCACCACACTGAAACTAAGGTGCTTGTATGAACTTCTGAAAACACAGGATGAACCAGCTAACAGCCAGATTCCCAAACAGACCAGTTTGAATTGGTCTGTCTTACTCCTTTCCAGAAAGGTAACCAGAAGAAAGCTGCTGTTAACCAGTTATTTTTCTATTGTTCCATCTCTCTGATTCCACATTACAATGAAAGTAACTTTGAAATGACCAATCCAATGTTTGTCTTTGTCTCCGTTCTTTCCATGCTTTCTCTGTCTACAAAACAAATCTCTTCCACTGGGCCCATTGGAAACTTATTCTATTTTATGAATTGAAATGTTATGCCATTCTAGAATTGAAAATAAAGCCAATTAACATCACTAAACTGAAGTGTAATTTGTCTTTCACAAGCTTCTGATGACATATTGTATTTTAGTATTAAAATTCAGGGAGTCTTTGCAACAAATGATATTGGAAAAACTGAATATCTACATGCAGAAAACAATGAACTTATAAATAAAATTTCACTTTCCACAAAAATTAATTCAAAATAAATAACAGACCTAAATGAGGAATTCAAAACTGTAAAAACCCCTAAAAGATACCTTATGAGAAAATTTATGTACCTTGGGTTATGTAATAATTTAGATACAACCCCAAAGTCAAGATCCACGAGAAGAAAAATATTGGTATAACTGAATTTCTTTAAAATTACATTGTTATGAAAGTAAAAAGACAACTCACAAACTCAGAATATCTACAAAACACCCATGATAAAGGACTAATATCCAAAATACACAATGAACTCTTAAAACTCATAATAAGAGGCCGGCGCCGTGGCCCAATAGGCTAATCCTCTGCCTTGCGGCACTGGCACACCAGGTTCTAGTCCCGGTCAGGGCGCCTGATTCTGTCCCGGTTGCCCCTCTTCCAGGCCAGCTCTCTGCTATGATCCGGGAGTGCAGTGGAGGATGGCCCAAGTCCTTGGGCCCTGCACCCACATGAGAGACCAGGAGAAGCACTGGCTCCTGGCTTCGGATCAGCGCGATGTGCCAGCCGCAGCGCGGCGGCCGCGGCGGCCATTGGAGAGTGAACCAACGGCAAAAGGAAGACCTTTCTCTCTCTCTCTCTCTCACTGTCTACTCTGCCTGTCAAAAATTAAAAAAAAAAAAAAAAAACATAATAAGAAAGCAAACAACTCAATTTTAAAATGGGCAAAAGGTCTAAAGAGACACCTCACCAACAAAGATACACACATGGCAAATAGGTATATGAAAGGATGCAACATCGTACGTCCTTAGAGAATTATGAATAAAAACAATGAGGTACAACCACACATCTACTAGAAATACTGAGAACACCAAATGCTGGTGAGAAAAGGCAGGGCAATAGGAACTCTCATTCATTACTGATGTGAATGCAGATTGTCCAGCCACTCTGGAAAACAGCTTAGCAGTTTCTTATAAAACAAAACATACAGGGGATATTTGGTGCAGTGGCCAAATCCCATTTTGAAAAGGCCAGATCCTATATTAGAATGCTTCATCTAAGTCCCAGTTCCTCTGCTTCCAATCCAGTTTCCTGCTAGTATATACCTTGGGAGGTAGCAAATGAGGGGTCAGTTGCTTGGGTCTTGGCCATCCACATGGCAGACGCAGATTGAGTTCTGTGCTCCTGGTTTTGGCCTGGCCCAACCTTTTTGTTGTGGGAATTTTGAGAGTGAATCAATAGACAGAAGATCTCTCTCTCTCTCTCTCTCTCTCTCGGTGTGTGTGTGTGTGTCTGTCTGTGTGTCTGTGTGTGTCTGTGTTTCAAAAATAAAATTAAAGTTTTTTTTTAAATTAATAATCACTTTAAGTGTGAGAAAGAATACATTGAAAAAAAACTAAACATCCTCTTACCATATGATTCAGCAATCATACTCTTGTTTTTTACCCAAATGAGTCAAACAATTCTATCTGTACAAAAACCTGCATGAGAAGGTTTACAGCAGCTTTCTTCATAATTTCCAAAACTTAGGTGCAGGGAAGAGGATGGTTATATACTGACAGATGGATAAATACTAACATAGTCATTTAGGAAAAAGATTGTTGGCATCTACCAGTTCTTGAGCTTTCTAAACCAGCAATAATACTTCTATGAATACAACTCGTAAAAAAAGACAATAAACTTAGTGCCCATCAAGAATATACACTTGTTAAATAAATGCCTGAGGGCACTTTACAATAGTTTAATAAAAATGATTCTTTTATCATTACTTTTAGGGACATATACTCCAGTTACTATTGTTATAACAAACAATCTCAAATTTAGTGACAAAACAAAAACCTGGATTCAGAGAGGCCAAAGTGAGACTAGCTTCATGGCTTCACTATGTCTGGACCTGGGTCTAGGACAACTCCTCAGCTGGAGGTGGGCTCTGCCAGCTCTGGCCTCCACTGGGGCTCCTAGCTGAGTACCTCCATGAGGCCTTTTCCTCTGCCTAGACTTCCTCAGAGGAATGAAAACAGCCTCAGGATCTTAACAGTCTTCCATGATGAGTATTCCACCCAACCGTGAAGAAACGCATTCCCTTTCCTGATGCAGCCTCATATGTCATACATTGTCACTGGTGCCTCATTCTATTGTGAGCCTGTCCAGATGCAAGGGGAGAAGATGGAGACCTCACTTCTAATTGTCAAAATGTCAAGGTCACACTGCAAGAGCATGTAATATGGGAGATATTGCTGTGGACATCTTTTGTAAAATAAAACAACGTATTAGAGAAGAAAGCTGTATAACAATTATAGCTCAGTGGCATCCATATTAAAAAGAAAAAAATAATTTGCATATGTACTTGCAAATTCAAATAAATGAGACTATGCAACTAGGCATGGTAAATGCACAGAACCTCCCATCAGAAGATATCTACCAAACTGCTGCAGCAGTTAACTCTGAGGACAAAATGAGGTTACAAGAGTGGGTGATGGAGGAGACCCCTAACTTTTCCACTATGGGACAAGACTTGAGTTCCAAGCTAAGATGTGTAAAGGATAAGAATCAGTATGTTTAGGAAGCTGCATGCAAGTAAAAATGAGGCTCAAGACATGATTTGGTGACAATCAAACCACTTTCAGATACACTTCTGAAAAACGTGATCCAGTATCCATCCACTCAAGTGAGATGAAGGGGAATAGTCAAAATGTCCAGTCTTGGAGCCAGGCAGTCCAATCTGTAGCTAGACTCACACTGGTAAAGAGTCTGAGATTAGTGGGCCTCATGCAGTTTTTGTTTTGTTTTGTATCACTTCAGCTTTCTAGTAACATGTCCCTTTTAAAAAGTAGAGATTTCCTCCAACTTTAGTAACAGAAAAGGACATTTCCTCCTTGTCATGGAGGAACATGAAATAGTCCCTCCTGACCAAATGCTATTATATCCCAAATCTGGACACAGACTATGGACAGAGCACTAATAAAAGAGATATCTTGTGAAATGAGATTTTCTTGTTGAATTTAATCATTTCCAGCTGAAATTACCAAAATTCTCAGTGAGTGTGGACTCAGTCTTTGAAGAGTTTACTATGGGGCTGGCGCCATGGCTCACTTGGCTAATCCTCCACCTGCGGTGCCGGCACGCTGGGTTCTAGTCCTGGTTGGGGTGCCAGGTACCAGTCCCGGTTGCCCTTCTTCCAGTCCAGCTCTCTGCTGTGGCCCAGGAAGGCAGTGGAGGACGGCCCAAGTCCTTGGGCCCTGAACCCGCATAGGAGACCAGGAGGAAGCGTCTGGCTCTTGGCTTTGGATTGGCGCAGCATGCTGGCCATAGCGGCCATTTGGGGGGGTGAACTAACAGAAGAAAGACCTTTCTCTCTGTTTCTCTCTCTCTCTCTAATTCTGCCTGTCAAAAAAATAGTTTATTATAAAAGTTTCGATTCATAGCATCTTATAAGACTTGATATAAAACTACACTCACCAGGACAGTGTGGGAATGGCATAAAGACGCCCTCTATCCCTCTGGAACAGAATAGAGAACTTAGAAATTGATCCACACTTGTAAAGTCATTTGACTTTGACAGAAATGCCAAAGTGATCCAACGGAAAGTCTTCTCAACAAATGGGGAAAAATTACATAAAACCTTCTATCTTTATTCCAGGTGGTACATAAAATTTAATTCAAGATGTATAACAGATCTAGTAAAAGTTAACCATAAAGCTGCTAGTTTAGAAGAAAGCACAGCAGAATATTTTTGATGACCTATGGGAAGTAAAAACCTCTTACTGAGGATACAGAAAACCATGAACACGAAATAAAGAAGTTGATAAATCAAGCTTCAAAGGTAAAGACATTGTTAAGAAAATGAATGAACTATCCACACACTGGGAGAAAATACTTGCAAAGTATATATCTGAGAAAGAAATGGTATCTAGGGGATAGCCAGAATTCCTACAACTCCATAATAAAAGACAAATAACTCAGAACAGGGAATTCAGGACTGAAGTCATGGCACAGTGGGTTAAGTCACAATCTGCCACACCAGCATTCCATATCAGAGCTCAAGTTCAAGTCCTAGCTGCTTGGTTTCCAACCCAGTTCCCTGCTAATGCATCTGGGAAGGCATCAGGAGATGGCCCAAATCTTGGGCCCCTGCTACCCACGGTCAAGACCCAAATGGAGTTCCAGGCTCCTGGCTTCAGCCTGACCCGGTCCTTGCCATTGTAGCCATTTGGGGATTGAATCAGTGAATGCAAGATCTTTTCTCTCTCTGTCTCCCTCTTTGTCACTGTCTCTCATGTAAATAAAATAAAACTTTAAAAGAAAAAAAGAGAATTTGTATAGAAACAAAGCTCACATGACGCTCAGAGTGGAAAACCCAGTTACCTGAGAGGAGAGCTAATCCAATACCACTAACACCCTCACACTTTACCCCAATTCTGAATCTAATGGAAGAATCATTTAATAGACTTTAAAAGATACTGCTAATTGGCACATAGATTTTCCCATTAAAAATGAAGTATGATATAAAAATAAATATTTCCTCCTATACATTAATCTTATCTTCACTAACTCTTACCAAAGTTTGAGTAATAATAGTTCACCAAAGCACACACACACACACCTGAGTTACATATAACTGCTTTTTATTTCATAGCCTTTCAAAAATATAAATCACTAAATATTTTGAAAAACATACTCACAGTTATTATTTAGCAGCCACAGTCTTACAAAAATACAATAATACAGGATGAACCAATCACACAACAGAATGAAAGCATCCATGCCAAATCACTCTGAATGGGAACACATAATGGACATAGGAAGGTGACATGAACCAGCACTCCACTTTTCCATTATCAACTACAGGCAGCTTTCAACTTATGATTCAATGTATGATTTTTTTCATTTCACGAGGGTGCAAAAGTGCTTCACATTCAGTAAAAACCATACTTTGAATTTCAAATTTTGATCTTACCCCTGGCTGGCAATGTGTTGATATGATGCTTTCTCATGACACCAGGTAGCCCTGTGCACAGTCAACCACACCATCAATAAGGTATACAACCCCGGTTGTATCATGTACTCCGGTTGTACTGTGTTGCTGTGCTATGATGTATAGTAGGTAAGTGCAGAAAATGTATTTGTAACTAATGATATTTTCAACTTACTGTGAGTTTATCCAGATATTACCCTTTATGACATACAGGAGCACGTGTATCACTAAAATCAATCACAAAACTTATACCCAGGAGACTATTCCATTTATTACAGCAATATGTGCAAAGTGTTATGTATATATGGATAGATATCAAGCTAACACCTTGGATATCAATGTTCCCGTTTGTCTAAGAGGTAAGTTCAATAATAAGGTAGACTAGCAAAGACCATAGGAAATTAAGCACGTGACTTGTCCATATCTCTCCTAATGGTTCTAAAACCCAAGAAGGAGAAGGACGCATACTGTAGTACTGTACTTTCTGATACAATAGCCACTTGCCTCATGTGGCTACTTAAACTCAAATGAGTTAAAATTAAATAAAACTCAAGTTTCACTTCCACACTAGCTACATTTCAAGGGTTCACTAGTCACATGTGACTAGTAGCTACTGTATTGCATACTGCAGATAAAGAAAATTTCTACCATCACAGAAATTTCTTTTGGATAGCTCTAGATGTGGGAAGTGTTTCTTCTGCCTTTGCTTAGCCAGGATGTAGGCTGCTTGTGGAAGCAGCTTTGAGAGGCAATTCTCCTCCCAGGATATTCCTGGGTTGGTGGTGGAGTCACAGAAGGCAGTAACATAGCCTTTCTTTGCATAGATTACCTTCCTCTATAGGAAAGGGCTGGTCTTTTACAAGAATCAAATATCCAAACCTAGATTCCACCAAAATTGAATTGTCAAGAAGGTTAAGGAGAAGACAAATGAAGCAACAAAGTGGAACAACGTTTACCCTACACCAAACCTCCATAAAGAGATGATGTCCAACAAGAAGGTATGCAGGTTCCCAGGGCCTCCTGTAGGAAATCTTGTTGTAGGGTGCATAGACTGATAGAGAGAGATGTCAGATCTGTCAAGTGTTTCACGAGAAAATCTGGTACGTGTTTCACTGAGCAGCACTGATTGGAGTTTTGCCAGTGGAGAAAGAGCTACAAAGCCGATCTGTTTCATGATACTATCACTGTATTTTCTAACCAGGACGCAAACTGCTGTTCATCCACCCAAAATCCACCACCATCTTCCTCCTTATCATGAGCACTTGGATTTTGGTCAAAGGCAGTTGTATGTCCTGCTACATAAACCACATTTCGCAGACAATCTTGCAGATGGCAGTAGTCAATGACAGTATTCTGGCCAATGAGATCTAAGCAAAGGCTGTTGGGCTGCTGAGAACACTCTTGGAAAGGAAGCATAATCACACTGGCATGTCTTGTTTTCCCTTTGGGCTTCTTCCTTCTGGTAGGGAGCTTCAAGGACCACCCTGGAATCTAGAGGAAAAAGCCAAGGGGAGCTTCCAGACACTCAGAGTCTGACATCTGTGAACAGCTAGGCCAACCCCAGCAGTTGTTATGTCCACCTCCCTGTTTGATGAGAAAAGAACAAAACCTCTAATTTGCTTAAGCCGCTGTTCAGTCCAGTAACTTCCTACTCTGTTATCAAGATAGCAATCCATTTTGATTCCCAACTGGAAACTGAGATTTCCATCTGAAAGGAAAAAAAAAAAGATCTTGTCTGAAGAACCTGTACCTATTCAATAAATTCAACTGAATTCATACAGCCATAGAGGTAAAACAAAGATTGAGTATAAAGATTTTTAACTTGAATCCACCCATGCTTTCAGAATCCCTTTATACAGACCAGAAATGGCATAAATGATTGGGCTCATTATATAAAGTAGCTGCTATTAGGGAAAATAGAGGCTTTTTTTAGCTTAATTCATCAGGAAGTTTTTTCTGAGTGCTTATTATGTCCTGATTACTGTTCTAAACACAGGTTTGCCTTTCCTAATTACCCAACTCACTCCCTGTATTGTAAGATGCTCACAACTTAGATAATTAATTCAAACATTATTTAATCTATAACTCTAATTTGTGTAGCCAAAATAGGAAATGGAGAATTAATAAATTTATTTTTTGATTCAAACAAAAGTATCTACATCAAAGTGCTATAACTCTATTCTTAACTTTCCCTTTTATGGAGCAGGCACCTGACAGTGATATCTTAATGATACTAGAGTTTTAATTGTGGATTTAGCTTAAATAAGCATAAATATTTCACAGTGGCTATAAAACTTAAAAAGAAAGTACAGGAGTCTGAAGATACTTTTCTTGTACTTCGTTATTATTATTCTAAAAGGCTCTAGATTGGTAAGTGTGATTTAGGGGAAAAAAGAAACCTTTTCCCACTATCTTCGATGGTTTAACCAATAACCAGGTCTAAAATTTGGGCCATTTAAAATTTAACTCTATTGTACTTTGAGACTATAGGCAAAATTGGAAACATGGAATGTCAAACTAAAAATGGGGTATTATGTATATTTTACTCACCTAGATCCAAGTCTCCACCCCTGCAAGTGAACCAAAAACATCCTGGCACCCTGTCATTCCCAGAAAAGCCAGTGCATGGCACATTGTGGGTAAATTTTATCTCTTTTCTGTAGAATCACACCAGATGGCATCAGTCCTGCCTCTACAGCTGTGCCCTAAAATCGAAGTTCAGACACAGGAATCCACTTTATTAGACACTTTAAACTTTGCAGGTGTGCATGTGACACCATTCTCATCCAACTGAAGATGATTATCATGCCAACTAGAACTGTGTTGCACTGATAAGTTAGGCAATCAGTCAGTCAAGATTGTTCTAATAATATTTGAAGTCACTTATAACAGCTGAAATTTAGAAACAATAATAAAATAGGAACATTTGGAATAAAATATTCACATTACATTAGAGAATTATGGCTCATTTCCTTATAGCAAAGAAATTCAATTTGGCTTCAAACATTACTGAAGAATCACTGAAAGTGCTTTATTAAAAATAAAACACGGGAATCTTCTATAATTAACTTAAACTTATACAAAAAGCAGTTATTTTAAATGTTCCTGACTTTTCCAATGCTTTAACGTCTAATTCAACTTATTTATCTCATCTGTAAAAACAGACTTGATGTAGTGGTTGTCTATGATCAGTGGATGGAGTGACCAATATGTAGAAGCCTGGAAATTAGAGCATTGTGGGTGGATTAGATCTAAGCCAAGAATTTATATGGGTAGCCAAAAATGTGAATTCAAAAGAAGTTCTGATTTGGAAGGTCAATCTATGCTGGGTCTTGAAAAAAAATGATGACTACATAAATGAACAGAAAAAGAAAGCTCATGTACAGGTGTCAAAAGCAGAGTCTCTGACATGCAAAGGCAAGGTGGGAGACCACCAGCAGATTGTTCTGAGAACAAATGTGAGGAGTCTTGGTTCCCAGAGTGTAGAGCCAAGTTCCAAGCAGAGACTGAGTAATAAGAATAAATATTCTCTTATTTTTCTCTAGATAAATGGGAACCTAGCAATTAATGAGTTAGTTTACAAAGAGGTTACAAAATGTCCCTGGACACAAGATAGAAAGGGCAGGTAGGAACTCCTTTCTTAGGATCCTGAGTCTGTAGAACCAGAAAGACCAGCATAGTACTGAGATGGCAATAAACTGCTCACCATGAGTTGTCTATAGTTCTTATCTACAAAGGACTAAACTTCTGGATGTACCCCAGGGGCACTGCTAGGAAGGTTAAAAAATTGCAAATCAAGAAGCCAAGTAGGTGGTTAAAATAATGCACATTCTGATTGTTCACAAAATATGAAACAGCTGAAATGGCTATTTCTCATCCTTATAAATAGCTATAATACTTAATTACTCCCACATTCCTTTTCAATGTCCTTATTAGCCATACAATCCTACAGCAGAATGCCACTGCAAAGATACCAACCAATTAGAGGACTATTGTTCACAGCCATAAAAACCAAGGCAGTGGATTCTGGGAATTCAAATCCAATCTTACTATAGCTCTTATAAGAAGTGAGAAAGAGGTGAGAATTTGTTCATGATAAAATAATTAAACTACTTACTCCAGTAAAAATAGGTCTGTTTTGATAAAATGAAATAGAAAATGTGGGAAATTATCTACCACAAGCCAAACACTTTCTCCATAATTATTCACCTGAGAATAATTTTTCCTTCCTTTGAATTATCAAAACAATTGTCTTCCACTTAACTTTTTACATTATCAACTAGGCAAAATGATATATTTTCCTTTTTAGCCGCCGTGATTTTTGTTGTGTCTAAAATTAGTATTTCCTATACCACAGTTATGGCACAGGCAACTAATTCCACCCTAACAAGACTAAACTCTTATTGAAGACAATGATTTGGGTATCACTATTGATTGCATTTCAAGAACCCCTGGACTATCTTTCAAAAGAGCAGAATTATGACTAAAAGTGCAAACACTGTTTATATCTCACCTTCATTTCCAGAGTCTTCTGCCTGGACACTGATTCTTGAAATAAGTTAGGAATCAGTTTGGCTTTTTGGTTCCAGTAGAAGGACGCTGGTTCTAAGTGGGAGAGAGCCTCTGCTTCATTGTACTGGTTGCCCCCACCCTGACCCTTCACTTTCAGAAATTTAGCCATAATGAGAGCAACATGAAACTAGGAGTGACCTCAATTTACCCTTGGTCAGAAGCTCGCATCTCCCACTGTCGTGGCCTTCTTGCAGCATCCGCGGGCTGTGACTGCAGCCAGGGTCCTAGGCGCAGCAGCCAAGCGTAGCAGCTGGGCTCCAGACAGCAGAAGCCTAGGAGAAAGCATCTAGAGGATGCACTTGTTATCTCCCAAAGGAACACTGCTGGGAGGATGCTGAGAGCCCACGGGTGAGTGTACTCATGCCCATCAATCTTCCTGCAGAAGCTCTAATCATTCAATCTGAAAACACCTCCCCCTTTTTCCTACACTTTGCATCAACACTCCTTTCCTCCAGCCCTTCATGTCATCACCCAGAAGGTCACAGCTAGCCAGTCTATAAGCATTTTCCAAATGACTCACTCTAAAGATGTTAAACCCACCCACCACAGTACCCCCACAGGCACGATCAGGGATGGTGACCACAACTGGATCAAAGGGAAGAAGAGATTTCCCCCCAAAATGGGCCACTGGTCTCCCCCAGCACAGCTAGTTGGACTCTGTTTACATCTCCCAAAGCCCAAAGACATCTAAAGCAAGCTGAAGGTACTTCAAAAAGTTCGTGGAAATGGAATTAAAAGATGTTTATTTGGGTACAAAAAAAAAAAAAAAAAAAAAAAAAAAAAAAACCTTAAAATCCTTGCATTAAAAGGGTCTTCAAAAAGTTCATGGAAATGTACAACATGAAAAAACTGTAGATTTTAATGTCACTCTCTGCGAACTTTTTAATACTTCAAGTGTGCCCTGTTTCTTCTGCTATGCATCCCGAAGCCCACACTCTGTCCAATCACTTATATATTTAGGCTGACATCAATGTTTTTGGAGGTGGCTGGATTGCATTATCCGAATACATCGGTTTTCCACCCAAAATATGCAAGCTAACATGCAGCTGGACGCGAAGGAGAGCTTTGGGGCGTGGAAGCCCAAAGCCACTCTAGTTCCAAGGGCTGAGCTCTCTTTTCTGCATCCATGTCCCTCCCCGCCCCCAGAGAAACTCGGGGTCAACTGTGGGGCACACAGCCAGCCCAGAGCCGGTGTCCATGCGGTCCCTGACCACCCCTTCCCTCTCCCCCGCCCTCACCGAGCGTGCACAAGCCCCGAGCCTCTGGTAGGCGTGCAGACCCTGGTCCCTCCGCGGGTGCCTCTCATCCGAACCCACCTGCCAGCGCCGCCAAGCCCTGCACCTGGACGGCCGCACGGAGGGAGAATCAAGGCCGGGACTGGTGCTCGAGCGGCGGGTCACACCGCTTGCTCGTGAGAGAAGCCCCAAGGCTCGCGGTGTAGCGAGAGGCGCCCGGGCTGGAGCGCCCCGGCGGTGCTGGCCACGGAATTCTTCAGCTGCTTGATGACCACGAAGAGAAGGAGAAAAAGTAGGAAGAGCAGGAAGAAGAAGAGCGCCAGGTAGAGCAGCAAGTTGAGCTCCCACTCCATGCTGGAGGCGCCGGCCAAGGGCGCCGCCCGCCCGCCCCCTTCCCTCTCCCCCACGGCCCCGCGTGAGGGCGTCGCGCTTTGGGCGTCGACTCCGGGTCAGCGCTTTGCCTCCCCGGCTCGGAGGAAGCACGCCTAAGAGCTGGTGCGGTGCTGGCTCCAACTCCCGGAGCAGACACGAGAGCCGCCGCTTCACCGAGATCCTCTCCTGCACTGGGCGGGCGCGAGAGGGTTTTTCTAGCAGGGAACTTCAGCGGGCGGGGACATCGGAGAAAGGTATCCGGACAGGCTCCCAGGGGGCTTCAAATGATCTTCAGGTTTCTACTCCCAACCTCCAGTAAGGTCCCTAACTCCCTCCCTTCCTGATTAGTTTCTTTTGTTATTTCTCCCTTGCCCCGGCTTTCTGAAAGAGCAGGTGACACAGTGACCTAGAGATCCGAAAGAATTAAAGATGACCCTGACTACGGGGCCTGAAGGGCTGTGCCTGCGGTGACTGATTGGTGCCTGTACTCCAGTTCAAGCTGCAGAGGCGCTGGGGCCACAGGTCAGTAAGAAAAGCATTAAGACGAAAAGGCATTTCAAAAGTTATATTGTACAAAGTTTTCCAACGCTGGCTTGAAATTCAATTTCCTTGATGAAAAGAAAACAAAATCCACTCAACCTGTTCCTTGAAGCCCCTAACATTCTTTATTGTATTGACATCACCCATAGCCCATATGGCGCAGCTTGGAAAGACATGCAGTTATGGATTGCTGTGGAACAAATTTTCCCAAAACTCAGTGGCTGAACCCAGCATGAACATTATTTCTTGAAGTGTATGTGAGTCGAGAATTTGGGGGCACTTCGCTGGGTTCTTGTTGCGTGATATTTCTCAAGAGGGTAGGTCAGATGTCAGCCGGGACACAGTCTCTGCAGGTTTGTCTGGTACTGAAGAAGCCGCTTGTTTCTACTTTCTCTGTTTTTTTTTTTTTTTTTTTTCTCTTCCCTGAAAGTTGGCAACGGAGTGACTTCTCATCTGGCAGTTCCCTCCCCAAATTCCAGGCTGAAGCCAGGAGCTAAGAACACAAACCAAGTCTCCCATGTGGGTGGCAGGAATCCGAGTACTTGAGACATCACTTTCTGCCTCCCAGAGGTGCACATTAGCAGGAAGCTGGAATTCAGAGTGGATCCAGGGACTCTGACCCAGGCATTCCAGCATGGCAGGCAGACATCACGCTCAGCACCTAACCGCTGGGGTGAACGCCAGCTCCTGGAGGGTCCGCCTCTAAGAAGGAATACTCACACTGGTTAGTAGTGCTGGTTGTCAGTAGGAGGCCTCGGTTCTTTTTGGTGGGAGCTTTCCACAGGGCCACTTGGGTGCTCACAACACAGCAGCTGGCTTCCCTTAGGAAGAGTTTCAAGAGCACCTGGCAGATACGGCAGTGCCCTTTCCAACTAACTTCAGAAGTCACATACCATCTCTCTCCCTCTCTTTTTGTTAAGATTTACTTTATTTATTTGAAAGACACAGTTATAGAGAGAGGTAGAGCCAGAGAGAGGTTGTTGTTGTCCGGGTTGTGAGCCTCTGGCTAGATGTCACTCTGTGTGTGAAGATACATGAGAGCGTCCTGGGCTGAATTTGGGGATGATGCCTGAAAAACACATCCCAGATAATGTAATGGGCTGCCTGCTCTAAGTGGTAGTGCCCGTGAGGCAGGGAGCCCAAAGAGACAGGAGGGCATGAGAAAAGTGGGGAGCTGCAAGGTGCGAGGACTCAGTTCTAGTCTCAGCTCCACCTGCCATAGTCACTTTTTCTCGGTGAGTGTCCCCTCACCTGTAACATGCCTCATTTATCCTTCCCCTGGATTTGTTGGAAGGACCAAACATGAGTCAGAATAAGAATGTGTTTTTGTACATAAATGTGAGATAATATTTTTTATTCTATCACTAAGGGTCCCTAATATTACAGCCACCACACATCTTCACTGTATAAGGAATACTTCTCAAGGGCTGGCACTGTGGTATAGAAAGTTAAGCCTCCACCTGCTGTGCCAGCATCCCATATGGGCACCAATTCAAGTCCCAGCTGCTCCATTTCCCATTTAGCTCCCTGCTAATGTGCCTGGGAGACCAGAGGAAGATGAGCCACTGCACCCACGTGGGAGACCCAGAAGAAACTCCTGGCTCCTGGCTTCTGCTGGCACAGCCTTGGCCATTGAGCCATTTGAGAAGTGAACCAGCAGGTAGAAAAATCATGCTCTCACTTTCTCTCTATTTCTCTCTCTTTCCCCTTCTCTGTCTCTGTAACTCTGCCTTTCAAATAAATAAATAAATCTTTATAGAAAGGGAATACTTCTGTCTCTCTCTAACATATTGATCCACTGGCAGTGGTTTTGCTGGAATTGGCTCATCCTAACTCAAAGAGCTGATTGTCAAATTTTGCAAGGTGGTTGTTAAAGTACAGTTGTTATTTAAAATTAAATTCTACAAATGTACAATAAAATAATGTGAACAACAAAGGTAATACATACTCAACACCTATCATGTCCCAATTGTTTTCCTATATTTCTCTGTATCTTCACCCTTGAGTTCATATAGGCCTGCTGTCCTGGGTAGTGGCAATGTTATCTAATGGCATGTTGCTGCACAGCTCTTCCCTACTGGCTTCAGTGATGTACTGGTGTGAGCTGGAAATTGGCCAGGGACAAGTGTTTGCCAGAGCAAATGGACAACTGTTACAACTCAGGACCAGAGAGCTAATTGCTAAGCACTGACCAGTGCTCCACTGCTGCAGGAAAGGCTATTGAGGAAAATTTGAAGTCTTCAAGTTCAGCAGAGATTTGTGATTCTTTTCTTCTTCTTCTTCTTCGTCGTCGTCGTCGTCGTCGTCGTTGTTGGACTGTCCAAAGTCCACACATCTCCATGCTGAGCATCACAATCTCCTACTGGTAGAACTCTCCATTTTAGGTAATTGTGGCAACAGGACAGATCCCAGTACCTGCATTCCATTGCCACCTCCTGTTATGGAAACCTAGGGGGTAAGATACATTTGTACCCACCCTGATACAATGTGGAGAGGAAAGCAGGAAGAACTATGCCAGAAAAGTCCTTGACTGCAAGACTCTGGGGCTTGGGAGCTGACAGAATAGAAGGGAATGTTTGCAGGGGTCAAGTGCATCCCAGTTGCAGGCAATGGTGAGGACCAGAATAGTTCCCTGGTGGGAGAAAGTGACCTGGGCCTAGCCCCTGCTGCCTGCTTCCACAGCATCCCCAACTCAGGCCCCTTTCCCAAGCTGGGCAAGCTCCAACCTCCTTTCCATTCTGGAAGCAGCTGCTGGTTTCCTAGAGAATGATATGGAGACCAGGCAGAGTGGTTGAGGCTGGTTTGCAGATAAGAATTTTGATTTAAAAAAAAATGCCCTGCTTCCACACTTTGCACGTTATGCACTCATAATCAACAACATGGTTGGTATAAAATATGCATGCTGTTTGGCACATTGCCATACAGATTCCCAAGCCACTAAAGGATGGAAACAAAGCACAGAGAGGTTAAGTGACCCGCTGAAGACCTCACCCCCGCTACCCACCCCCCACCGCTGGCAAGTGGCAGAACCGGAATACCAAAACAGGGAATCTGGCTGCAGAACCTTCACTCCCAACCCCAGCATCCCACCTCCTAAGGAAAAGTACACACTTCTTTGCATGGCCATCAAGTAAATGGCCATATTTTTTGTGTGTGTTTTGGGTGTTAAGTTAAAGAAAAATTTTAAGAGACGTGTACCTCCTGCTCACATTCATCTCAGTTTCTTCCTTTGAAATCTTGAAGGTCAAAATTTCAGATGAGCTGGTGTTTGCTGGCAGAATATTGAGGAAAAAGCCAAAGGATGTAGGTTTTATGTCTCTAAGCTTCAAGTTTGTTCCATCTTCCTAACCGTAACTATTTAGATTATCCATTTATCTGAACAGCTTAAATGGATTTATAGATATTAACTAATAAATCCTCATATTCACTCTCCATAGAATTTGTATTTAAAATAATATTGCTGCCATGAAAAGTAACATAGTACATTTATTAGAAGGTCCTGAAGCATTTTAGCCTCTGGTCGTATTTATACTCCTCACAAGTTTACAGTTTATAAATGACTCTTTGAAAATAAGGCACAATGGGTCTGTTCCTTAATACACATACTGATGACCATCCACAGAAAGAAAACCCAAGCATGTTAAAAGGCAGAAAGGACACCCACTAAAGACAAGAGTTTAGCTTGTCTAAGCAGCTAGAGAGGAGCCCTCATGATACAAAGATGAAGAACGGAGGATGCTGCCCATACCCTGCCCACAGAGCAGAGCCCACACATGCTGCCACTTCACACAGCAGGTCTCAGCACCTCTCATAGACTTCCTGTACGTGTCAGCCCCTCTATCTCTGCCCCCACAGGTCTCAAAACAACTGGATACTGCCCCAAGGCTGCCCAGGGTTCAGGCCCATGGACCTCTATGGCATGTGGCAAGACAGGGTTCCCCATCCCATTGCCTGCCTTGTTCTTCCCTACCTTTCATTTCTGATATTGAGGGAGACTTGCATCATAACAAGTATCATAGGTATACACAAGTGTGTGCATATATATACACATACACATACAAGTTTGAAAAAGTTCTATATTCTATCAAAGTCCATTTCTATTTTAACTGACACACAGTAATTGCACATATTTATGGGGTACAGTGTGACATATCAATATGTGTATGCAATGTGTGATGATCGATGATCAAGTTAACTGGCCTATTTTCTCAGACTGTTGTTGTTTCCTTGTGTTGGATACATTCAGGATCTCTACTAGGCCAAAAAAAAAAAAAAAAAAAAAAAAAAAAAAAAAAACAACTCTGCCAGTTCTTTGAAATGTTTAATTGTTGCCGACCATAGTTATCCTACTGTGCTGTAGAATGTTAGCAGACATTCCTCATTCCCAACAGGGCCCCTGTACCCAATAACCATCCTCTCCCCAGCCTGTTTCCTCCACATCCTTCCCAGGTTCTGGTACACATCCCAGGCATTTATGATGTTATTAATAGTAGCAATGGAAGGGTTTATTAATTGTGTAAATTTGTTTCCTTAAAGAGTCAAAATGCCTAAAGAGATACATAGAAAGGGCTATAAAAATCTTCTGTCACAATCCCAGGATGAAACCTCCCTGGATTTACCCACTGGGGGCACCTGCAGGAGGGAAGCAGTTACAAGGATGGCAAGGTTAAGGGTAGAAAATGAGAGAAAGAGAGATTTCTAAACATCTTTGTAAGACTGACTCAATTTGGCCCAAAATGAACTCAAAAGAAATGAAAGACATATTTTGTATCATGCTCTGCACTTCAACTGTGTCATGGATCCCAAGCAGTAAGACTGAGGTTTTAGGTAACTACACAGCTTCCCAGGCACTGTGGGTCATAAAAACTGAGTTACCCATAGGTGGCTTCACTTAAAAAGGATGTCCCGGAAAGCACCCCTTGTGTTCTGGCAATGAGGTCCATGCTCTATGGAAGTTTCCAGGCCCTAGGACACCCTCACCTATAGCTCCTCGGAGCCCAGATCAGCCCCAGTGATCCTAGTGACCCAACAATGGCCTAGCAGCAGTTTCCCAAACATACTATCCATGTCTCTCTGACACTCCACCTCCCTCCCTCCTGCCCCATAAGCAGATACACCGCTGGCTTCATTTTTAGGAGGTACAAACTGGGTTTCCTTGGAACGACTCCTTATTTATACTCTTAACACCCCCTGAAACCCTTTAGATCAGAATTAGAAAATCTGTTTAGGAGATCAAAAAAGCAAATTTTTCTACCTGAGGGAGTTGTGCAAAGTGAATCAGCAACAACAACAACAAAATCTCAACAACAGGATCTGCTGTCTACTTGGCTACTTTTCCCCTCACCCCATTCCAAAAAAATAAAAAGACTTCAGCAGTTATGCAATGCTTAGGAAACAAGATACTTCTCAGAAAATAAGTAAAATATATGTGATAAGCTACTTAAATCTCATGTAACCATTTCGGAATTCCAGCGAGAAGGTAGAGAGGGAGAAGGGGAGGGAGGGAGAGAGGAAAAGCTAAGGAAGAAATGTATTTGAGGGGTATGTGGGAGATCATCCTATGTGGGTAGCCTTTGAAATGCAGAACTCACACTAAGAATAGTTCTATGAGAAACACTTTAGATTCTGTCCTCGGTTTAGAATATCCTTAAACACAACAGAAGAGCACAAGTATATCCATTACAAAAAAAAAAAAAAAAAAAAAGAATTAAGTGACAGATTGCGATCATGGCCAAACACTATTTCTTTAATTTAGACTCTTGCCAGTAAGTTAGCAGCAACATTAGAGAAAGTCAATGCAACTGTGGCTGACAATATCTGTGATCAATATTATGTCATGCAGCAAATTAAAAAACCTGAGTTTTACCGAGTAATGGAGCCTTCATTCAGCACAACTTTCCACAATGACAGTGGTGAGACAGCCACCCCTAATGGAAGATCTGCAAGCTTCTCTGTGAGCTGATACTGCTTAGGAGCTGTGGCTTCTACACACAAGTGCACACACAAAGCTGAAACTGGACTGCCCCAAGGGGAAAAGGAATGAGGAAAAAGTAGACTTTGTCTGTAACCCTTGGTTCCTCAGTGAAACACCAGCTGATGACTCAAGGTGCCCTTTAGATGTACGAGGTCGACACTGCGATACAGGCTGGTCACTAGCAGCCTTGGACCCTAGCCCCAGCCCCAGCCCCAACCACTGCACTTGGTACTGTGCCATATAATGCTGTGAGTTGCAGAAAGATATCTTGAGTCCTGTGGATGTGTACATGTGTCCTGACTACATCTCTTGCTAGCAGGATAATGTTGCATACATTTTGTTGCCCACCAAGTACCTTAGCCCTCTTTCTTCCTTGCTAATAGGCTCTGGAAGTGTGTAACTCATTCATGGAGTGTGTGTGTGTGTGTTCGTATGTGTGTGTTATTCTTGTTGTTTTGGAGGGGGTGGTCCAGGAGGGAGTATGTGGCCTAAACTGACTTAATCTAACAAAAGTCTATTAGTCAGTATCCAAAAATGAAAACAAAATTACTAACCATATCTAAAGCAAGGAAATTTTATACTGCTTAGACTGGCAAAATGTGTTACAAGGTGGTTGAATAGGTAGTAGTAAAAAGATTACCACAAGGTCATAGCTGCTCCCCCTTCCCTCTTGGCTAGAGGAGCAAAAGAGGTTTCACACAGAACCATGGCAGCTGTTCCCCAGAACACACAATCACTGCATCAGGAAGGCCACAGAAGCACCCAAAGGACCAAAGGACCCACTGGGGACACATTCTGCTCTCCTTCCTCCTTGGTCCCCACTCCACCAACCCAAGTGGCTCACCCCACTGCTTGCCAGTGCCTCCCATGGGTGGAACCTGATGGGAAGCTGGGTGGTAGGGAATACAGGCTCTCAGCAAGATGGTGGAGACAGCAGGAATGAAGCTGAAAGGCCAAAGACACTATCTGGCCAGAATGCACTCATGATCCACATCTAGAGCGAGGGTTCTCTCTCCTGCATGGCAAATATAAATAACTGAGAATGGGAACAGAATCCCAGTTTCTGATGGACACCATTTTATCTCCAGAGGGGAACTAGCCACCAAGTGAAGCTGACTTGGTAAATAGCAAAACAGAAAAGACTTCCATCTCAGGTAACATTATTGGGTCAGCAAATCAACCAATCCAGAAGCCCTGCCTACCTCCTGGACACCTATTTTGGGGAAAAATACATGTCATTATTGTAAAATTCATTTGAGTCTGATTGTTGTTGATTCTGGAAGCATGCTACCTATTCATTCTAAAGCCTTAGCTTTCTTAACTGGCAAATAAGGCTACTAGCATGATAATGGCATCCAGTACTTGAATAAGGATGTTGTAACTATGAGACATCTTCAAAAAAGTTCATAGAAATGATGTACTACCAAAAAATCTATGCATGGATTTCAAAAGTTTTTGAACCACAATAAACCTAGCTTTTAATTCCATTTTCTACAATGTTTTGAAGTCCTCTTATACTAAAGGCAACCATGCATGCAAAGCACTTGGCATGTAGTACACACACAACAGGTGACTTGTGTTGTTATTATTATCCTTTTTTTTAATGCAGGTAATGATATCTCTAACAGTATTGCCTTGAAAATATGAACAGCTTAATAAAAAATGCAGTCATCTGCTCAGGCCAGCCCTCCATCTCGAACACAAACAGATCTCCAGTCCCCTGAGATTCTTACTCCATCAACTACACATAGCTGCCACCTCCCATGGGCCCCCTCAAAGGAACCCCAGAACCACCACCATGACTTGGAGAGCTGATCCATCCAGTCTACCTTCCACTTCTTGCTCTGAAAGAACTAGCATGCTGGGGAGAGGAACCAGGCTGAGAAATTAGCAAAACAGAAAGACCAATGAGGTGCCCAATCTTCAGCTCATCAGGAAACCAGACCATGGAAAATGGCAGAGTAGTCTGAATACAATGACATGTGTTCACCCCCATCTGCTACCATTCACCCCAGTAAAATAGGTTGGTACAAGAAGGAAGGAAGGAAGAGAGGGAGAAAGGATTCCCAAATGATGCTGACATCATTGAAATGTGGGAATCACACTTCTAGTCCAGCTCTGTATTTTGGATAAAGACCGAAATTCAGTAACCATGAGTGACTTACCCAAAGTCAGACACAGAGGAAGTACAAAAGCAAAAACTGCAATTCAAGTTGACTAGTGGTTCAGTGTTCATCCCACCAAACCACACTGGGGATTTCCTCTCTTTACATAAAACAGTCTTACCACAGTTAGAACTGTTTTCATAGCAGTAATTTTGCCTCCAAGTTAGAACTAGCTAAAACCCACACTAAGCTAAAAGGAAAAAAAAAACTATCATTAACTCAAAATATAATAGGTCACAATGTTTTATCTGAGAGACCTCAAATAAAAGGATTCTTCAAAAATGAAAGCAAAGCACAATTATGATTTGTCAATCAAAAATGTTAGCAATAAAAATTTTTAATGAAAATAATACATCCTACCACAGTACCTAGAAGTTCTGCAAAAAATCATCCACTTCAAAAATCTGAAATCTGGAGCTTGGTCTCTTAGGCCTGAGTGAGACATTCTGCTTTTGCCTTTTAGGGCCACGCTCCACCTTGCCCTGAGCCCCAGAGGCTCCAGTTGATGAGTCATCGCTTGCCCCTGCCTCCCTATAGGACATGGTGGAAGCAGAGAGGGGTTTCAGAATTTATCCTCGGCTCCTCTCTGCCAGGCTGCCTGTTGGCAATAGCTAAGTTCCTCCCCTAGAACTCCTCCCAATAGGTGCTGATCTCAACAGGTTCCAGCACCCACCTTCTCCTGTGGCCTCTTCAAGATCACACGTGGAAATAGTTTCCCACAGCTGCTATCTGCTTACCCATCCTCATGTCTGGAATCATCCCTTCAGTACCACCTGCTATAGAGTATCTACTATGGTTTGAGTGTGTGCCCTCTGTAATCCAGGTGTTGCCAATGAGAAAGGTGAGGTGAAGCCTTTAAGAGGTAAGCCATGAGGACTGCACCCTCAGGAATGGGATGAAGGGCCCCCCTTAAAAAGGCTTCCCTCAGTGTTTGGCCTGCTTGCATTCTTGCCCTTCCACCTCTACCGTGGAAAGTCTCCATGTCCCATTCCTTCTGAGGATACTACCCTCACCAGGCAGGAAGCCTGTCAGCACTGTGATCTCGGCCTTCTCTGAGGCTGTAAGAACTATATGCCTATCTGTCTAAATTACTCAGTCTCAGGTGTTCCGTCCTCACAGTACGCAAACTAAAGTGAAATCTGTGTCTTCCCAAAAAATTCATGTGTTAGATCCTAACCCACAATACACAGAAGATGGAGGTCTTTGGGAGGCGATTAGAGCATGCTGGTGGAACCCTCATGAATGGGACAAGTGCACTCTTAAAAGAAACCATGAACATATCCTCACTCCTTTTCCCATGTGAGGACACAGTGAGAGGACGGCTATGTATGAGACAGGAAGCAGACCCTCACCACACACCTAAAATAAGGGAGCTTTGATCTTGTACTGCCCAGCCTCCAGAACTCAGAGAATTAATGCAAAGCCACCCATGTAGGGTATTTCTCTTAAACTAGTCTAAAGAGATTAAGGCATCATCTCTTTTATCATGCCTTCTTTAAAAACAAAAAAGTTTTATTTTTTAATTATTATTTATTTGAAAGTCAGAGAGAGAGAGAAATCTTCATTCCCCAAGTGCCTGCCATAACTGATATTGAGCCAAGCCCAAGCAAGAAGCCCAAAATTCCATCTAGGTTTCCCACGTGGGTGGCAGAGACCCAGGTACTTGACCCATCACCTGCTGCCTCCCATGGGTGCACATTAGCAGGAAGATGGACGGGAAGTGGAGCCAAGACTTGACTGCAGGCACTCTGATATGGAATGCAGACATTCCAACCTGAGCTTAACTATTGCACCACAACACCCAACCCTGATCATGCCTTTTGATCATGCCTGTCTCCTACCACGCCTCTGATCGATACTCCACCCAGATAATTCTCTTCTGTTTCTTGTAGGCAGGCAGGCAGACAGACAGACAGCTTGCTCTTATTTGAGGGTTGAGAGTTCTAAGTCTATTCCACTGTCCATTAGCTATGTGTCTTCAGGAAAATTATTTAACTTCTCTGACACTGATTTCATAAACAGTAACAATAAAACAAATGAAAAAGGATTGTTTCAAGAATCAAATGACAGGGGCAGGTGTTTGGCACAGTGGTTAAAATCTACTTAAACACCCACATCCCATATGGGAAGATACTCCCAGCTCCACTTCCAATTGTATCTTCCAGCTAACGGGATGCAGCAGTGATGCATTAAGAACTTGGGTCCCTGCCACCCAGCTGGGAGACCCAGATTTAGTCCCAGTGTCCTGGTTTTAGCCTGGCCCAGTACTGGCTGTTGTGGGCACTTGGGGGCAGGCCAACAGATAGAAGAATTCTTGCTCTCACTCTCTCTGCCTTTAAAATAAAGAATCATATGACATATATAATAGCATTTTATGTTATGCTCTAACACATTAGAGGTAAAACCAATGATAAAGGTGTTCTTAATTTTCTTAATTTTTATATACAAAAATTTTGCATATGTCTGTGAGAGTGTTTCTGGATGAGGTGAACACTGGAATGAGTAGGCAGATTATAGTAGCTTGCCCTTCCTAATCTAATCCCTCCAGACCTCAGCTGCACAGGAAGACTGATGCACCTGCTGGTAAAAGGGAATTCTGCCTGCATGCCTTCATGCTGAGTGCTGGGGTACCTGGTTTTCCCAAGCCTTCAGACTCAGACCCAAACTTCAGCTCTTCCTGGTGGGTCTCCAGCCAGCTGACTTTTGGACCGGGACACACCATTGGCTCTCTTGGGCTTTCAGCTTGCTTAAATGCACATCCTGGGACCACCCAGCCTCCATCAGCATGTAAGCCAATTTCTTCTCTCTCTCTCTCTCTCTCTCTCTCTCTCTCTCTCTCTTTCTCTCTCTAGCTTCTTTCAAGAAGCCTAGTAAATATCCCATTGAATGTATACACCTCTCTTGTAGATATATTTTGAGTAAAATTGCAGTTTTCCCACATGATCTAAAACATGAAAATAACCTATTAGACTAAAGGTTATGGGAAAGCATAGACATGTCCCTTCTGAAGAATGCACTTCATACAGAAAGCCACAATGCTGTTTTGCTCACTTGAACAATATTACTACTTAGGGTATATAAGTCTCATCTTCCCTTACTATAACAAAATAAAGCTGAAGCTGGATAACTTTATGAAGAAAAGATGTTTATTTAGCTCCCAGATCCGGAGGTTCAAAGACATGACGTCGGCATCAGTTTGGCCCTGGCAAAGGTGTCAGAGTGGCTGGGATTGCAATGGTGGGAGCAAGTGCAGAAGGAGGGGATCACAGCACCAGTTGGGAAGCCAAAGCATAATTCAGGGACCAGGCTCGGGTTTAATAACAACTGGCTCTTGTGAGAACTAAGGGCTCTCACGAGGACTACCTTAGTCCCTTTGGAAGGCAGCACCTACCAATGGCCTCAAAGACCTCCCACCACTAGACCCCACCACCTCTCACAACCCCACACTGAGAACCAAGCCTTCAATACATGAGCCCTTGCTGATCACATCACATCCCAATTCTAGCACGGGGTTTTCTATATTTAGAGAGGCAAACCCCAACAATGGTTAAGCTGTAGCCTTGGTGTTACTGCCTCTGTATGTGTCACATCAGAAAGCCTGTTGTTATGAGTACCCCTGCTGCGACACCCTCAGGCCTCTAGTTGGAAATCTATCTGGATATTCATTTTGCTATCCCCACATAAACCAGCCAACAAACAACCGCTCACACCCGCCTCCCCTTGGCTTTTGCATCAGCCATCTGGAAGCCACTGTGAATCCATCCAAGGAAACTTCTACCCCTCCCTCACTAAAGTCATCACTCTAGACCAGAGGCTGCTGGCATGGGGGAGAGATGTAAGGGCTCTTTCATCATTTCACTCATATGTGCTTTATTTTAGCTTAGTGGATCTGAGTACCCACACACCGAGATGCCAGCACCATAGAGATCACAGACTTTAAAGCAATTATTCAAGAATTTAAAAAAAGGTTGGTTATAAAGTCCACAATAAAAAGGCAGTCTTATCAGTTTCTTTATAACCTGCAAAACATTGTAAAAAGATGTTCAGGGTGTCCACGAAACTAGTGTCCTGAGGTGTCTTTTGCTCCATCACAGATACAAGTGATGATATTATAGCAATCACTCAATAATGAAAACCAGGCCTGGTGGCAGCTGAAGAAAATTGCCAGCGGGCACACATCTGGCTCCTGTGTGCAGCCCCCCATGATCACGATCCCTTCCCTGAGTCAGTGGACCATGATTTTCACTACACATCACCAAGAATTATTTCTCTCCACCCACCCCAGCTGGAGTTGAACCATCTCTCACCTAGGCAGAGATGAACACACAAAGCTCATTCTACAAAACTCAGCACCTGCTACCAACACATTTTTCAGTTCTTCACATTTTCTTTTATCTTGCATATTTTGTCAGATGAAGAAGTCTTTTGCAAGAGGAAAACAGCTATGTATCAATTTAAACATTTTGCTGATGCCTTAGTTTTGTTTACCGGCATGCATTGTTTCCTCCGACTCCAAATTTCTTCAGATTTTCTGGTGTTGTGAAAAAAGCACTGGTTGGAAACCTAAGAGGCCTGGTTTCTCACCATCTCCAGCCACCACAGGCTTTTCTTTGACTTCTCTATGCTTCTGTTCTGTCAACTAGGGGATCAAACATAATTATCCTCATATCCTTTCTAGGTCCGAATTTCAAATAGCTTATCTTTTTAAAAATTAATTCATTTGAGGGCTGGCGCCGTGGCTCACTAGGCTAATCCTCCGCCTTGCGGCGCCGGCACACAGGGTTCTAGTCCCGGTTGGGGCACCGGATTCTGTCCCGGTTGCCCCTCTTCCAGGCCAGCTCTCTGCTGTGGCCAGGGAGTGCAGTGGAGGATGGCCCAAGTCCTTGGGCCCTGCACCCCATGGGAGACCAGAATAAGTACCTGGCTCCTGCCTTCGGATCAGTGCGGTGTGCCGGCCGCAGCGCGCTGGCCGCGGCGGCCACTGGAGGGTGAATCAACGGCAAAAGGAAGACCTTTCTCTCTGTCTCTCTCTCACTGTCCACTCTGCCTGTCAAAAAAAAAAAAAAATTTAATTCATTTGAAAGTCAGAGTTACATAGACAGAGGAAGAGACAGAGAGAGAGAGGCCTTCCATTCACTGGTTCACTCTCCAAATGGCCACAACAGACAGGCTGGGCCAGGCTGAAGCCAGGAGCCAGGAATTTCTTTTGGGTCTCCCACGTGAATGTCAGGGGCCCTAGCACTTGGGCCATTTTCCATTGCTTTTCCCAAGCCAGTAGCAGAGAGCTGGATCAGAAGTGGAGGAACCAGGACTCAAACTGGCACCCATTTGGGATGCTGTCATCATAGGTGGCGGCTTTACCTGCCACACCGCAACACCAGCCCCTGGCTTATATTTATTGCCAAACACAGGGGTGATGAAAAAGTGAATTGCTGCCAGCTTCCATGATAACACAGTAAGCTTGCAGCCCAAAGTGCCTTTTTCCAGGAGGGGAATTAACTCCAGGAGAGGTTTCTGATGGGGTTCCTTAACCACTACTCACACTTAGCCACTGACAGTACTGCTTCTACTTTCAGCAAGTGGAGTTGCTCACACGTAACCTACATATCGGCTGCTCCCCAGATCAGCCGCTTTCTCACTAAATCAAGAAGCAGGAATCAGCACAACACGGCATTTCCCTAAACAAGAAAATCACTCCACTGGCATGTCTGATCAATGTGAAAAGCTCCTGTGGCTGCTCTCCTTTTAACATGTCCTTCCCTGACAAAGTGGTTACTTCTCCTACTTTTGCTTTCTTTACTATGCAACCAACCTGGGCACTAACCTGAGAGAGTTTCTACCGGCAGGTTTATCAAATTATCTTTCAGATAAAATGGCCTCAGCCCACAAGGACTTCTCCCACAATCATCAAAGAAGGTATTTCTCCCTAAAATGTTACACAATGTCTCTGATCAAAGCCAAGTCATTTCTAAGTAGGAAAGCGAGTGAGAAAGATAGCTGTGCATCGGACCCCAGCAAGGTTGCTCTGGACAGTGCTTCATCTTATCACATGCAGTTTGTAGGCTCTTCCAGATTAGGCTCAATAAAAATGCTTTATGCAGGCTTAATTCTGAAGCTTTCTGCTTCTCCACCACTCTATGAGCTTATTTTTCAAACACTAAAGAATATTAGCAAAGTATTTTTTATTCTAAAGCAAATTGACAATCCATTATTTGATGCCTCCTTTAACATTACAGTAATCATTTCATTTCAGTATTATAAAGTTATAATCATTTCAGTATTAGAAAGTTAGCATATTTGATATGCTGTTTGGTTTATGCATTTCTAATGAGATTTGCAGATTTGCTCTGCCAAGAGAGAATAATGTCACAACATTTGCTCTCAGCTTCAATACAAGTGGAATATTAATGTAAAGGACAATTGCTTTGTTCATTCTTCTGTGATAAACTATTGATAATCATATTTGTAAAATAATTCATGCATAATGGCATTGTGTTTATAAAACTGCTCTGCACCCTGTGATTTTTTTTAACACCATGAAATTAAATTGTGAAATAAACCTTGAAAAGATGTCAAAATTATATTCTCCATTTAGTGAAATATATAAAGGATAAAATAATAATACTTTGTTTTTTCAGTGAACTGTTAAATGAAGATGGAATTTCTCTATAGTTGTCTGAAGATAATACACAAGTTGCTTAAAGTTGTCACTGCAGATGCAACTTTGTCAAATTTTAATATGTATTAATCTATGATTATCATTTTTGAAAAGCTCATGGCAGGGGATTTGTTTGGCTCAGCAGTTAAGACACCTGCATCCTGGATTCAAGTCCTTGCTCTCCTTTCAATCCATCTTCCTGCTAATGTGCACCCTGTGAGTCAGCAGTTAATGGCTCAAGTACCTGAGTCCCTACTCCAACTTGGGAGACTCAAATTGAGTTCCTGGCTCCTGGTTTCATCCTGGCCCAGCCCTGGAAGTTGAGAGCATTTTGGGGATTGAACCAACAGATGGAAGATATATCTCTCTCCACTTCTTCCCACTTCTTTCTGTCTCTCTTGCTCTGCCTTTTAAATAAATAAAAATAAATAAAATTTTGTAAAAGTCCATGGGTTAAACATTGCTTCACTGCACAGTATGGGCTGTGGAACCAGACTGCCTAAATGAAAGCTCTTGACCTAACTTCTAACTAGCAAGTGACCTCAACTCTGTGGGACTCAGTTGCCTTGGCTATAAAACGGAAGTATAACAATGCCCTCCTCAATGGGTTGTTGTAAAGATGAAATGTTTTAATATGTGTAAAGTTCTTAGGACATTGTCCAGAACATAGCAAATGCTCAATAAAGGTTAACTGCTATTCTTCTTATTTAACAAGTCAAGATATTAACACATTGTAGTATTAAATAATGCTTTAGACATTCATTTATTTATTTATTTATTTATTTTGAAAGTCAGAGTTCAGAGAGAGAGGAGAGAAACAGAGATCTTGCATCCCCTAGTTCACTCCCTAGATGGCCCTAATGACCAGTGCTAGGCAAGATCAAAGTCAGGATTTAAGAGCTTCAACCGTGTCTCCCACATGGGTGACAGAGGCACAAACACTTGAGCTGTCCTCTGCTGCTTTTCCCAAGCCATCAGCAGGGAGCTGGATCAGAAGTGGAGCAGCTGGGACACATATTGGTGCCCATATTACATGCCAGCATCTCAAACAGCTTAACCCGTTGCACCACAACACCAGCCCCTCAGCTTTAATAATATTTCAATATTAATCATACCTACCCACAATCCAAGGAGATTATTACTAAAAAATACAGATGTAGCACTGTGCTGAGAAGCCATCTGCAAATTTAAACAATACAAAATCAAAGGCTGTTACTCTCCTTAATAATAATCATGTGGCCACCTGTAAGTTCTGATCAGAGTGACTACTAAATACTGAGTGACTGGTTTATAGTACTGTAATAGGGCAGTATGGGCCTGCGCCGTGGCTCACTAGGCTAATCCTCCGCCTGCAGCGCCAGCACCCCGGGTTCTAGTCCCAGTTGGGGTGCCGGTTCTGTCCCAGTTGCTCCTCTTCCAGTCCAGCTCTCTGCTGTGGCCCGGGAAGGCAGTGGAGGATGGCCCAAGTGCTTGGGCCCTGCACCCACATGGGAGACCGGGAGGAAGCACCTGGCTCCTGGCTTCAGATCAGCGCAGCGCGCCAGCCATAGTGGCCATTTGGGGGGTGAACCAACAGAAAAAGGAAGACCTTTCTCTCTGTCTCTCTCTCTCACTGTCTAACTCTACCTGTCAAAAAAAAAAAAAAGTCAATCTAATGTAATAGGGTAGTATCTACATCCCTCAGTTACAACTCCTAAATCACTTTGTAAAAAATTGCAGGTTACATTGGGATATATGACATTATAATGTGGCCCATTGGGAAGGAGAGACTGCATTAATATGAAAACCAAGCTCTCAACTCTTCGGCTCAGCAAGAGCTTCCACTGGCTCACTACCTAATGTCTGCAACTGCTGGGACCAGCCAGAAGCCAGGAACTCAGGCCAGACCTCCCACATGGATAGAAGGGTCTCAACTACTTGAGCCATCTCCACTCCCCTCCTGGGTGCCCATAAGCAGGGAGCTGAAGCCAGGTGCCAGAGCTGGGATTTGAACCCAGGCACTCTGATATGAGATGCTAGCATCTCAACCCCTAGGCCAAATGTCTATCCATCTTTGAAGTACAGAATGAGTCCTTTCCAGATACTATATTTGCTGGCACCTTGATCTTAATCTCCCCAGCCTCCAGCATTGTAAGCAACATATTTCACTTATTTATAAATTACCTAGTCCAAGGTATTTTGTTATAGCAGCCTGAACAGGTTAAGGCAGCTGGAAAAGCAGATCAGCATTGGTGTAAGAGAATGTGTGATGGTTAAGAGGATCTTTATGCAAATTACTTGATACTGAAATCGAAAAGCAGCAACTTTACATTTTTTTAAAAGATTTATTTATTTGAAAGGCAGAGTTACAGAAAGAAAGGGGAAGACAAAGAGAGATCTTCTATCCACTGGTTCACTCCCCCAATGGCCACAATGTGGACCCCAAATTTACATTTTATATGCATCAAAATATCTTCCTGAGGCTGGCACTGTGGCATAGTAGGTTAAGCATCTATCTGTTGTGCCAGCATCCAATATGAGCACCAGCTGCTCCACTTCTGATCCAGCTCCCTGCTAATGGCCTGGGAAAGCAGTGCAAGATGGCCCAAATGCTTGGGCCCCTGCTCCAGCATGGGAAACCTAGAAAAAGCTCCTTGCTCCTGGCTTTGGATTGACCCAGCTCTGGTTGATGAGGCCATTTGGACAGTGAACCAGTGGATGGAAGACCTCTCGCACGCACGCTCTGCCTCTGCCTCTCTATAACTCAGCCTTTCAAATAAATAAATTTTTTAAAAATGAAATTTGGCTTAATTTCCAGAATTAAAAAAAAGAATCCTCTTTTGCAACCCAGAACTCATTGATCAGTATGAGTTTTGATATATACAAGCAGGAATAGGATAAGAAAAAAAAATCTAATTTACATGTCATAAGGTACACTCCTTTTTTTTAAATTTTTTTTTAAAGAGTAACTCATGGAAGCTTGGTTTGGGCCCCCCGGGCCACAGCAGAGAGCTGGACTGGAAGAGGGGCAACCAGGACAGAATCCAGCACCCCGACAGGGACTAGAACCCGGTGTGCCGGCGCTGCAAGCAGAGGATTAGCCTATTGAGCCATGGCGCCGGCCAGGTACACTTCTTTAAAGCATATAGTTCAGTAGTTTTAGTATATTACAGACTTTTGCAACATCATAATAGCCTAATTTTTGAAGATTTTCACTCCCCCTAAAAGAAACCTTGTACCCATTATGAGTCACTCTCCACTCCCCTTCCTCCTCATCACCCCGTTTAGCCCTAGAACACCAATACACTTCCTGTCTTGACAGGCTTCTTCTCTGGACTTGTCATATCAATGGGATCATTCTTTTATGGTTACTTTCACTTAGTGTGGTTTTGAGGTCCAGCCATGTTGTGACATGTCACATGTATCAGTACTTCATTCCTTTGTATTGCTAAACAGCATTCTTTTGTATGACAATAGTATATTTTGTCTATTTATTCTCAGCCAATGGCCTTTTTGACTTAGAAATAATGTTTCTGGGAACATTCATGTACAAGTTTTTATGTGAACATGTTTTTATTTCTCTTGAGAGATGTGCAGAAGTGGCATTTCTATTAAGTAATTGGCCTCTTGTTATCCACGTGCGAGACTTGATTTGAGCTCCTGGCTTCCACCTTGTCTTAGTCCTGTCCAATTGCTGGTATTTGGGGAGTAAAACATCGACTCAAGCTTTCCCTTTCTCTCTCTCTCTCAGTAAATAGCAAATAAACAAAAGGGGATAAGACAGAGCTCTTTCCTTCTCTGCCACGTAAGGACACATTGAGAGAACAGTCATTTACAACCAGAGAGAGGCGCTCACTGAGAACCAAATGTGCCAGCATTTTGATTTCAAAGTTCCACTCTCAACACAGTGAGAAATAAATGTTTGGTAGAAGGCATGGGGTCCATGGTATTTTGTGGCAGCAGCTCAACCTGACTAATATGCATTCTCATCTTTAAGAAACTTTTATTTTCTGTTTAGAAGGAGGCCAAATTCAGATAAAATAAATGATAAAATTTACACAGCAAAATAGGGGAAAACATGGTAAGGTTTACTACTGTGTGAACCAAAGTGATACAAACAAGCAGAATGAGATGGAATTTGCAAGGAAAGACTGAAATAAACACTTAACTTGAAGAGTTTCTAGCTGGGCCCTGTCTGTTTCTTTTGGGTCCTTGCTTTTCTTCTGGCAGCCATGACAGGAAGACTATGGGTAGGTGGTGAGTAGAACAAAAAGGCAAAAGGATAAAACAATGCCCTCAGATATTGGGTCAAAGCAGTAAACATTAATGTGTTACTGCTCCAACCAGCTAACTGCTCACTTATATTTAGACTTTCTACTTGCAAAGGATTCTACCTGGCATTTTAGACTACTTCACCTGTTTTGGACAGCCTGGCGGATCCCTGGGGAGCACCAACTTGTTCCCCTGAAGCTTGGGATGTTGTTTCCTGGGCAAGAGGTCACACTGCACCTAGGGTTCCACTGAGTTGTTTCTTGTGCCAAGACTGTGCTGGGGAAGAGACGGAGGAGCCCGAAGTCCTCACTGAACCTCCTACGTGGGGTCTGAGCAAGTTCACAAAGCCCACTTTGGCTCCCTGGGAAGTTTATCACTGAGTGGCTTTATCCATGGCTCCTTGAGCAAGCCCTTGACCTGCCTGCATCTGCAGTTCACCTCACTCTATTGTGGCACCCCCCAGGACAGCTGGGAACATGCCACATGCCTGAGGGCATCTACTCCATTGCTGATTTTCTGCCCTTCCTTGGATTGGGCTTGCGTTGTTCCCTTTGCCTCTTTGTTCTACCCACCCACCCTCCCACAGTCACTCTCTTGGCAGCTCAAACAGTCCTGGCACTCCTGATGTAACTACCAACCGGTGCTCTTCGCCACGTGGATTCTGACACCACACTTTGCTGCTAACGTCTCTGCCTTGCCACAGCTGTTTCCCCTATTTCTTTCTGAGCAGGGTGACACCCACGGAGAGTCTGGGAGGGAGACTCAGTCCCAGGGAACAAACATCACTTTTCCTGGCCCTGGACGCCCTGGAGGCTCTTAAACACTCAATATGCATACCCCAGTATGTACATGTGACTGTGTGCTTTCAAAGAGTATAGATTAATCAAATGATCACAGTTTGATATGTGCCTTGGTACAGAATGAGGTCTTGTTAATTGGTGCCAAAACAAATCTCAAGTGAAAATAGACATCAAAGCCTGATGAGAGTGGCCACTGGGTGAATCTGCCTACTCAGAATCCTCAGGAATGCCCTCACTTAGTTCACCTTGGCATAACCAGGTGCTTGAGCCTGCCCCAGCACAAGTTGCAAAGCAGACCTCAAATTTCTTGTAATTTCTTTGTAATTTTTATTTATTTATTTATTTAAACTTGAAAGGCAGAGAGGCAGACAGATAGAGAGAAATTTCCCATCTGCTGGTTTACTTCCCAAATGCCTATAACAAGCAGGACTGGGTCAAAACAAAGCCAAGAGTTGGGAACTCCAGGTCTCCTATATTAGTGGCAGGGGCCCAAGTCCTTGGGCCATCAACTGCTGCCCCACCCCGGGGTGTGCATTAGCAGGAAGTTGGAAACAGAAGTGAACCCAAACCTAGCACTCTGATATGGGTTGAGACATCCCAAGCAGTGTCTTAACCACTGTGCCAAACATCCACTCCAATTTATATCTACAGCATGTACTCATACAACATCTGCACTAAATTAAGGGGGAAGGGAGAAGGTATCTCGCTACTCTAACATATTCACTAGTTTAAGTTAAATATAATTCTTTCCAGCAATTACTGCTATGAATTAATTGAATATTAATCAACCAGCATGTATTTCCTTCCAGATAAGGCTCAGAATGTTGCCATTTTAAATCACTCCATTGACAAATACACATTGATCACTTTCTCTGTGAAAAGTAGAGTTTAAATTGCCTTCCAAAAGCCTAATTACAAAAATCTTGATTAATGTCTTGAATAAAAATCAAGTGCACTGAGAAGCTTGTGAAATACATATTGAGTGACTAGACGTGTGGGGGTATTTTGGACTCCATAAAGTCCCCTAATTTGGAATCCACTTCTTCACGCCTCTGACATTGTTAGTTCAGCCCTGCAGGACCTGGGACTTTGCTTCCCCTTGACTGCTTCACCATCCTTCATGTACTGCAGATGATGGAAGCACCACCTCTCTCAAGGAGGCTTTGAAGCAGTTTTGAATAAAGGCAGGTGGTTTTATTGAAATGTTCCATAACTTACTATGTTGACTAAAATTTGGAAAATCTTGTTCAACATTTTTTGAATAATAAATATATATGGTTATTTCAAATAAAATGATATTTTCTAATTTAAAGATGTAATGTCAGGGTCGGCGCTGTGGCGTAGCTGGTAAAGCCGCCACCTACAGTGCGCATCCCATATGGGCACTGGTTTGAGTCTCTGCTGCTCCACTTCTGATCCAGCTCTCTGCCATGGCCTGGGAAAGCAGAAGATGGCCCAATCCCTTGGGCCCCTGCAACCTCGTGAGAGACCTGGAAGAAGTTCCTGGCTCCTGGCTTCAAATCAGTGCAGCTCCAGCCATTGTGGCCAATTGGGGGAGTGAACCAGCAGATGGAAGACCTCTCTCTCTCTCTCTCTCTCTCTTTCTCTGCCTCTCCTCTATCTTTGTGTAACTCTGACTTTCAAATAAATAAATAAATCTTTAAAAAAAAAAAAAAAGATGCAATGTCTTTTTCTATGTATGTGTCCCAGGAAGACTAAAGCCTCAAGTTTGAAGTTTGTCATAATCATGTTAGCACTTTATGTAAAATCTGATGTGGAATCTTCTCTTTTTTTTTAAGATGTACTTTACTTATTTTAAAGGCAGAATTACAGAGAGAGGGAGAGGGAGAAGGAAAGAGAAAGAGTGATCTTCTATCCACTGGTTCACTCCCCAAATGGCTACCAGAGCCAGGACTGATTCAAGCCAAAGCCAGGAGTCAGGAGCTTAATCCAGGTCTCCCATGTGGGTGCAGGGGTCCAAGTACTTGGGCCATCCTCTGCTGCCCTCCCAGGCACATCAGCAGGGAGCTGGATCAGAAGTGGAGCAGTCGGGATTCAAACTGGTGACTCTACAGGAGGCTGGCATTTCAGGAAGTGGCTTAATATGCCACAACTACAGGCCCCACAGAATCCATCTTGTTAGAAAAGCACTTGTTAGAATCTATGTGTTAGTAAACTTTCCCAACTCCAAGGAAAAAAGGAAAAAGCACCAGATTAATAGATGTCTAACCTTTGGCAAGTTAACCTGATATATCTAACATGATATAGAATTTACTGTGAATGGCTCCCGGGACACAGAGGAATGCAAAGGTGGCAATGCCAGTGACCCCTCTGGGTAGCACAATGTATGCTGTGGCTCCAGGTGAGTATGTTCTCATCCTCATCCTTTCCCCACTCTTTCTCATTCATTCCATTTATCCACTCACTCATCTGATATCTTCTAAGTTCCTTCTATATTCCAACCCAGACATTGTGGATAGGAAAGTGAGTATAACAGATGCTCCTCATGGAGCTCACTGGGACACAGCCAGGCAAGCAGTTCCTTTGAGGCCCGTGCCATAAATATGAAGGTGGAGGAAGTGAGATATGCTTGAGGCACACAAAGAGGGGGTTGTAACCCAGCTGGGGGATAAGGAGGCAATTCAGGAAAGGTTTCTTGCTTTCTCTGAGCTGATCCAGAAGAATAGTCAAAAGTCAGCCAGGCAGGAAATCCGGTGGAAACTGTTTCAGGCAAGGAGTCCTAACACAAATGACTGGAGGTAAGAGAGAAGTTGGTGCCTTTGAGCAATTGAAAATAATTCAGTAAAGCTGAAGATTCAAAAGACAAAGAGGTAGTTACAGGCAGGGCTGGGGAAATAAACAGGGACAGGATCTTAAAAGGCACTGTAAACCATGGAATACACTTTGGAATTCAATTTAAAATCAATGGAAAGTCATGAAAGAGTTCTATGGAAAAGATCATGATTAGATTTATATTTTTAAAGCATCATACATAATGTAGAAAAGGAGGCACTAGAGCTGTGGCTTAGTAGGTTAAGCCTCTGCCTTTGGTGCTGACATCCCATATGGGCACCGATTTGAGTCCTGGCTGCTTCACTTCCAATCCAGCTCTTTGCTATGGCTTGGTAAAGCAGTAGGAGACGGTCTAAGTGCTTGAGCCCTCGTACCCATGTGGGAGACCCAGAAGAAGCACTTGGCTCCTGGCTTCAGATCAGCCCAGCTTTGGCTGTTGAGGCCATTTGAGGAGTGAACCAGCAGATGGAAGACATCTCTCTGTTTTTCCCTCTCTGTGTATGTAACTTTGCCTCTCAGGTAAATAAATAAATCTAGGAAGGAAGGAAGAGAGGGAGGGAGGCAGGGAGAGAAGGAAAGGGAGGGAGAAAGAAAGGAAGAAAGAAAAAGGAAGGAAGGAAGAAAACTGTGAGAGGGCAAGACTGGGGGTTGGGAGGCTATATCAGAGAATGATAAAATAATTAAATAATTTAAGTCAAAAATGATAGTGATTTGAATGATACAGTGGTGATAGGACTGGAGAAAACATATGGGTTAAGTATTCGGCAGGTGACCTAACTACACTTCATGATTTCTGAGAAGCAGTGGATGTAGTGAGTGAGGAATAAAGAACGATACCTTGATTCATCTACTGGTACTGGGAAGTTGCCATTCACTAGAGGGAATGCAAGGAAGAATGTGCTTGAGAATGAAAAAAATGAGTACAGTTGTGGACATAGAAAATTCGCAACGTCCCTGGGGCATCTGGAGGCATCCAGAGTCCCGAAGAGAGCTCTGGACTGGCACAATAAATTTGGGAATAATCAGCATTTTGGTGGTATTTGAAGCCATGGAAGCAGAAAACCTGGGAGACTGACACAGGGAGAAATTTTCTAGGACAGAAACCCATGAAACTCTGACACTTAAGAGGTGAACCAAGCAAGAATCCCAGAAATGGATTGACGTGAACGTCCAGAGAGGTTAAAAAAAAAAAATGCAGGAAAGTTACAAACCCCTGAAGTCAAAAGGAAAAAGTACTTCGAGGAGGTCACTAAAATCACAAACTATTTACAGAACACAAATGATATTAAATGACACTGAAAATCAAGTAAGAGATCCAGTTTTCATTAGTTGTGACAAGAAGGTATAAGTCAACTTGAATTCCATAAACATTCACACAGACACTTAAACCCATAGGAATATACTCATAAACTTTAAATTCTCCAGTAATGGGTAGTGTCCCTCTAAAATGCATCAAGGCCTGCTCTCCTGTTTCTCACCTCCCACCGCCCCCATCCTTTGTACTTGCTCTGTGACTCATCAACAGCCCTCAGCACTCCAAAGCAAAAGAGGAAAGAGAACAGAGGTGGGATGCAACTTGAAAAGCCCTGTGACCAAAGCTGAATGTGTTTCAGAGGTTTCCTAGCTGTTCAACTGAAACTGCCCAGTGGAACCTTTTAAAGGTCAACTGTAGAGATGAAATGCTAGCAAATCCAATCAAAATTATGAAGTTTAATTCTCTTCCATTAACAATTCAACTGACCCTTGGAAACTTAAGAAGGGAGACCATGGACTACACATTTTAACATCTAATTACTTTTCCTATGAGCTCTTGTATCAGACAATACTCTCTCTCTCTCTCTCTCTCTCTCTCTCTCTCACACACACACACACACATACCCACACAAAAATAACAACTTCCAGAATGTTTTCATTAGTAATTTTAAGGAAAAATCTTACAGGAATAGGAGTTTCATGAAACCTCTATTGACAAGAAGACATGAGCAGCCCTCCTTCACTAAAAGACTCTTATTTTGCATGTGTGTATCTATTGTTGATCTAGTTTTTCACATGACAAAAAGGTATCTGACAGGAATAAAAAACAGTAAATATATGCACAGCTCAATATCTTTTACTATATTTAAATGATCACAAGTTATTTATTTAGGAAACATGCAGTTGGAAAGGTTTGCTGCAAAGAAAATGACTGACATTTCCAAAGTCCAATTATAACTTTGAGAAATTCAAATGTATAAAAAATCTAATTGATCAAAGGGTAGATATACAAAATTTTTATATTTTCGTTTTCTTAGTTCTGTTAAAACATATGGTTTAGTTAAATAGGATATATTTACAGGGCAGAAGAATGTCACATCATATGACTCACATCCTACCTAAATTTTCCTGTTGGAACTCTGCCTCTCACAGATGAGTAATCTAATTTCATGTTGGATCAGCCCCATGATTTGATACAGAGTTATGGTTTGAAATAGAAGTCAGTTGCTAGTTGTATAATTCAAATGCTCCTCAAGGAGAATGTAGTCATTTCATTCCTTTCATAAAAAATTCAGATGATGTAGAAAATTTCTAATGGTCTTCATCACTAATAAAATATGCTAGTAGTGTGAGCCAGATTTTCCACTCAAAGAGAACCAGAACTTCTCCAAGTTCCAGAGTGCAAAGAAGGCAAATACTGTAAACCAAATGAAATGAAGAGCACTACTCTACAGGCAAATTCTGAAACTGATTCTCAGATGGTTTGTGAGCATTTAGAAATGTAAGAGGTAACCATTAGGAGTCAGCATGGGCTCAGTACAAATTTTGCCAGATAATCTAATGTTCTATCAAAATAGGGTTATTTTCCAAAAATGGATTTATAAAGCTATATAATACACACAAAAGAACGTAAAAAGATGAAAAATAATTGAATTATTTAGCCATAATAGAATATTTTATTATGCTATAGAGTATTTAACATTCTATTTTATGATATAATTTACTCTGACTTTTCTTAATAATTCAACAAATGTGTTTTGAGCTTTACTTTGTGTCTTGCATTGTTCTCTGTGCTTAAACATCATCTCTTTTGAAACTATCCTATCTACGGATATCTATCTAGCCCAGGGTTAAGATACCTATATCCCAGGGGCCAGCGCTGTGAGGTAAGACTCCACCTGTGGCGCTGGCATCCCATATGGGCAGCCTGTTCATGTCCCAGCTGCTCCTCTTCCAATACAGCTTTCTCTGCTTATGGCCTGGGAAAGCAGTGGAAGATGCCTTAAGTTCTTGGGCATCTGCACCCATGTGGGAGACCCAGAAGACACTCCTGGCTTCCAATCAGCCCAGCTCTGGCCCTTGGGGCTATTCGGAAACCAATGGATGGAAGACTTCTCTCTCTGTGTCTCTCCCTCGCTCTGTCTATAACTCTGCTTCTCAAATAAATATTAAATAAATCTTAAAAAAATACCCATATCCCTTGGCCGGCACAGTGGCTCACTAGGCTAATCCTCTGCCTTGCGGCGCCAGCACACCCGGTTCTAGTCCCGGTCGGGGTGCCGGATTCTGTCCCAGTTGCCCCTCTTCCAGGCCAGCTCTCTGCTGTGGCCAGGGAGTGCAGTGGAGGATGGCCCAAGTCCTTGGGCCCTGCACCCCATGGGAGACCAGGATAAGTACCTGGCTCCTGCCATCGGATCAGCGGGCCGGCCGCGGCAGCCATTGGAGGGTGAACCAACGGCAAAAAGGAGTACTTTTCTCTCTGTCTCTCTCTCTCTCTCACTGTCCACTCTGCCTGTCAAAAATAAATAAATAAATAAATAAACCAGGCAGCTTGGCTCCAAAGCCTGGGCTATTTCTCCATTAAACTCCTTCTCATGAAACCACATCCATGAATGGAAGGGGAGAGGGAGTGGGAGAGGGGAGTGGGAGAGGGGAGTGTTGTGGGTGGGAGGGAAGTTATGGGGGGGGGGAAGCTATTGTAATCCATAAGCTGTACTTTGGAAATTTATGTTCATTAAATAAAATAAAATATATATAAAAAAAAAGAAAGAAACCACATCCAGATTCACTGAGTACTCACCGGACAATCTCAAAAGAAGGCCCTGACCTCCTCAAAACTCAGCTGCCTTATTTAATTCAAGCAATCTTCTTCACAGCCTACTCATTTTGAGTCCATTTATTTATATTTTTATAAATAAAGTCCATTTATTTATCCATTCTCCATTTTCAGGTTTCCACAAATGCTTCTTCAGCAGACAGTCCTCCGCCTCCGTCCTTATTGTGCTACCTGCACGGTAACCTCCTGGCGACTTTCACTCATCTCTGCCAGCTTTCCTTGTGTCACTCATCATGGCCAGGCAAGATTGTCACTTCATTTTTTGTCCACTTGTCCCTATAATGTAAGTTCTATGGGTCTTTCTCTTTTCAAAAAAAAATTTTTTTTGACACACAGTGTATAGTGAGAGAGAGAGAGAGAAAGGTCTTCCTTTTTGCCGTTGGTTCACCCTCCAATGGCCGCCACGGCTGGCGCACCGCGCTGATTTGAAGGCAGGAGCCAGGTGCTTCTCCTGGTCTCCCATGCGGGTGCAGGGCCCAGGCACTTGGGCCATCCTCCACTGCCTTTTCGGGCCACAGCAGAGAGCTGCCTGGAAGGGGGGCAATAGGGACTAGAACCCGGTGTGCCGGCCCCGCTAGGTGGAGGATTAGCCTAGTGAGCTAGCCAGCCAGCCAGATTCCCATTCTCAGCACTGATAGGGGTCTGAAATTGTTCTATTTAGTTAAGTTTTTGTCTCTTCTAAAGAAACAAATTTCTTGAAAGAAAGGATCTTGTCTACCCCCCCCCCCCTTTTTTTAAACCTAGCCCTGGAGTTATTCTTGGGACACAGTAAACCGTCTTTAAATATTGAGTACCTAGGTTAGACAGCAAGAGGTAGAAACTAAAATCTAATCTCACTAAAACAAAGTGTGAGAAGAGATAAAAGAGAGGAATCGATTTTATGTAGGAGTTGTGATGCTTACCACATGCAAAGCAAAGGGAAACAAAATACAAAGCAAATAGTGCTTAGCCAAGCACTGCTCTAAGCATTTTATGTGTCCTAATTAGGTTTTATTCCTCATAATAACTTATCATCCCTATTTTGCAACTGAGTACTGTGAATCATCTAGGCTAAATAACTTGTCCAGGATCACAGACCTAGTGGATGGCACAATGTGAATACGAATCTGGGCAGTTTCGAGTTCCTGTTTTTGTTTTTAAAACCTCTATTAGCTCTATTTATTTGAAAGGCAGAGCAACAGAGTGGGGGTGGGGGAGAGAAAGAAAGAAAACGAGATAATGAGAATCTTCGCTGGCTGGTTCACTCCCTTGTCCACAGAAGCTGGAGCTGGGTCAGGTGGAAGCCAGGATCCCGGAACTCCATCCGGGTCTTCCCTGTGAGTGGCAGCAGCCCCAGTACTGAGCTATCTTCCACCGCTTTCATAGGAGGAAGCTACTGCTATTTGACAATCTTTCTCTCCAAAAAAGCTGAGCGCTTGGCAGCACAGCCACAACAAGGCTTCTGTCTGCCCCTAACAATAAGCCTATGGACAGTGTAGTTTCAGC